>NC_080173.1:20946967-21274454 GCF_950295315.1 Erinaceus europaeus | reverse complement strand
TTATGCAAGTCTACTATCCACTGTATATTCTAGGGGTAACAATAGGGGAAAGGGAACTAGTGCAGAGATACACACATAGAGATTCCACTCTGAGTCAGAATTCTTCCCCCAAATAATTCCCAAATGTGTATCAGTGAATTCAAAAAAGCACACCGTTTGGTGGTGTGGGGTCTGGGTCCTATGGCTTTGGGAGCTGTAGGATTAAGGAAGAAAGGATGACAAGAATGAGAAAAAGAAAAAAGAAAGAGAGAGAGAAAAAAGAAAAACGTAAGAAAAAGAACAGTCATAAAAGAGCGGTGAAAGGAAAGAGTTTTTTCAAATTTATTTATTTATTTATAATTATTTAGTTAGCTATGTGGGGTGAGGTGGGTGGGGGTTGGCTACTTAGAAAGAAAAAGGCCAGAGGTTTCAGAAGGGTATAGACTTAGAATGAATGATACTCCCTGGTGGGACAGGAATTTGGTAAAGTAGAAGCTCAGCAGGGGATTCTGCTTAGAGCTGGTCCCCAGGGACTAGTTAGGGGTGGAGGCGGGGAGGAGGTATGCTTAATAATTAAAAGGAAAAAAATTTTTGTTCCCTTTTTTTCTACTCTAATTCTTAACCCAAATTAAGTTATAGTCACCTCCTTGGTGTCATCACTAGGACCCCTTATTGACTGGCCTACTAAAGGCAGAAAATCTTACCGTTTCCAGAAGATGTGATCAGAGCTCAAGCCACTAGCAGCTTCTCAGTCCGCCATCTTCCAGGAACCCCTATCACCTCCTTTTAATGGTCCTGCCTTCACTTTCTTCCTTCCTTCCTTTTTTTTTTCTTCTTTATTAGGGGATTAATGTTTTATAATCAACAGTAAATACAATAGTTTGTACATACATAACATTTCTAATTTTTCCACACAACAATACAACCCTCACTAGGTCCTTTGCCATCCTGTTCCAGGACCTGAACTCTTCTCCTTACCCACCCCAGTGTCTTTTACTTTAGTACAATATACCAACTCCAGTCCGAGTTCTGCCTAGTGTTTCCTCTTCTAATCTTGTTTTTCAACTTCTGCCTGTGAGCAAGATCATCCCATATTCATCTTCCTGTTTCTGACTTATTTTAGTCTATATTCATCTATTTCCATTTTTTGTAGTGTTTTGTTTATAAAAGGATGTTGGATTTTGTCATAGGCTTTCTCTGCATCTATTGATATGACCATGTGGTTTTTGGTCTTGCTTTTATTGATGTGGTGGACTATGTTGATTGACTTATGTATATTAAATCAACCTTGTATCCCTGGGATAAACCCCACTTGGTCATGATGAATGGTCTTTTTAATATATTGCTGTATCTGGTTGGCTAGAATTTTGTTCAACATTTTAGCATCTATGTTCATCAGAGATATTGGTCTGTAGTTTTTTTTTTGTTGTTGTTGTTTGTTCCTGTCTGGTTTTGGTATCAGAGTTTATGTTGGCTTCATAGAAGCTGGAAGGGAGTATTCCTGTGTCTTCAATCTTCTGGAAGACTTAAAAGTAGAGGTATAAAATCTTCCTTGAAGGTTTTGTAGAATTCATTTGTAAAACCATCTGGTCCAGGACTTTTATTCTTGGGAAGGTTTTTGATAACTGTTTCAATTTTGTTAGCTATGATTGGCCTATTCATATTATCTAGTTCCTCTTTATTTAATTTTGGAAGTTTGTAGGTTTCTAGAAATGTGTCTATTTCTTTCAGGTTCTCTAGCTTGTTGGCATATAGTTGTTCATAGAAGCTGTGTATGATAAGTTGAATTTCTCTTTCATTTACAATCTGATTTATTTTGGTCTTCTCCCAGATAAATATTTACCAATATTTAGCTTCGTTGATCTTTTGTATGGTTTTCTTATTTTGAATGTTATTTCTTTCTGCCCTAACTTTAGTAATTTCAGTCCTACTGGCTGCTTTAGGGTTCTTTTGTTCTTCTTCTAGGTCTTTAAGATATGCAATCAGGTTGTTTATTTGAGCTTTTTTTCTTGTTTCCTAATGTGTGCTTGTATGGCTATGACTTCCCTCTCAGTACTGCCTTAGCTGTGTCCCAAATATTTTGATAGCTTATGTTTTCATTTTCATTGAACTATTGAAAATTTTGATTTTTTCCCCTTGATTTCCTCTTTGACCCAGTAGTTGTTAAGGAGTATACTGTTGGGCTTCCACATTTTGGGACTTTTACTAATTTTTTGTTTATTGTTAAGCATTAATTTAATCCCACTGTGGTCTGAGAAGATTCTTGGGATGATTTCAATGCTCTTGAATTTTCTGATGCTGTCTTTGTGGTGTAACATATGGTCTATCCTTGAGAATGACCCATGTGGACTTGAGTAAAATGTGTATTCCAGTTTCCTGGGGTGAATGACTCTGAAAATGTCCAATAGTTCTAGTTTATCTGTCTCTTCATTTAGCTCCCTCATGTCTTTTTTGATTTTCTGCCTGGATGATCAGTCAAGTTGAGAGAGTGGGGTGTTGAAGTCCCTTACTATTCCTGTGTTGCTGTTAATATATTGTAACTCTTTCAGTAGATGTTTGATGTATTTAGATGACTTCTCTTTGAGTGAATAGATGTTAATAATTGTTAAGTCTTCTTGATTGGTCCTTTGAGCACTAAGTAATGTCCATCCCCATCTTTTTAAATTTTACTTTTATTTATTTTAAGGTTAATCGTTTCAGATATGAGAATAGCTGTTCCTGCCCCTTTTTGTGGGCCATTGGCTTGTATTATAATTTTCCATCCTTTTACTTTGAGTATGTGTTTGTCTGGTTGAGTTAAGTGGGATTCCTGCAGACAACATATGGTTGGGTTGTGTTTTCTGATCCACTTTCCTACTCTGTGCCTTTTGATAGGTGCATTCAGGCCATTGATATTTATTGATATTATAGAGTGAAGAAACTTTAATGCCATTATTGTAGATTTTTAAAGTGTTCTGATATATGGCATGTTTATGGTGATCTGATTGTTTATAGGAAAACTTTTAGAACTTCTTTCAGTGCAGGCTTGGTGATAGTTGATTTTTTCAACTGTTGCTTGTCTGAGAAGGTTTTTATGCCTCCATCTAGACTGAATGACAGTCTAGCAGGATACAGTAGTCTTGGCTGAAAGCCTTTCTTATTGAGCACTCAATAGATATCTTGCCATTCTCTTCTGGCCTGTAGTGTTTGTGTGGAAAAGTCTGCTGCTAATCTTACGGGTTTTCCTCTGTATGTAACTCAGTTTTTCTCTTGCAGCCTCCAGAGTCCCTTCTTTATCCTTATTCCTTTCATTTTAAATATGACGTATCTTGGTGTCCTTTTTTTTTTTTTTTTGCCTCCAGAGTTATTGCTGGGGTTCAGTACCTGCACTATGAATCCACTACTCCTGGAGGCTATTTTTTTCCTTTTTTTTTTTTTTTTTTTATTGTTGTTGCCCTTCTTGTTACTTTTATTATTGTTGTCATTGCTGTTTGTTGGATAGGACAGAGAGAAATTGAGAGAGGAGGGGAGACTTAGAGATGGTGAGAAACATAGACACCTGCAGATCTGCTTCACTGCCTGTGAAGTGACACCCCCCCCCCCCCCCCCCCGCTGCAGATAGGGAGCTGGGGGCTCAAACCGGGATGGTCCATGCACTTTGTGCCATGTGTGCTTAGTCCACTGTGCTACTGCCCAGCCTTGTCTTTGTGTCTTTATGTCTGGGTTAATTCTGTTAATTCGGAAGCCTCTGTGCTTCTTGAACCTTTATGTTTTTTATGAATTCTCATCTATTATGTCCTGTAGAATGCTTTCTTCTCCTCCCTCTCTTTCTTTCTCTGGTAGGCCTATAATGCATATATTTCTTCTGAAGTAATTGCATATGTCTCTGTTGTTGTCTTCAGTATCTCTTAATCTCTTTTTGAGATCTCTTCTTTCTTAGTTTTCTCCAATTTGTCCTCTCTCTCTCTCTTTTTTTAATCTTCTCTTTCAGATAAGTAAATCTGTGCCTGGCTTCTTCTGTTGTTTTCCATATTGGCTTCCCTTTCACTGATGGTATAAAGGAAAGATTCCTGGTGGCAGAAGCTTCAGGTCCTGGTGCAATGGGGGTACAGAGCTCTCTGGTTTATTTTCCCTATTACTTACTCTTCTGGGAGTATGGACCAAAATTATTTTTGGGGTGCAGAAGGTAGAAGTTCTGGTATCTATAATTACTTCTCCACTGGACATGAACCCTCCATATTTTAAATCAGTTAAACTTTCTATTTCTGAAAAACTTCTATGTTTAATATTCCTCCATCAATGTCCTTATTTCTGATTCTCATTCAAGAAGTGTTTTCTTTTTTTTTAAATATTTATTTTATTTATTTATTCCCTTTTGTTGCCCTTGTTTTATTGTTGTAGTTATTATTGTTGGTGTCATCGTTGTTGGATAGGACAGAGAGAAATGGAAAGAGGAGGGGAAGACAGAGAGGAGGAGAGAAAGATAGACACCTGCAGACCTGCTTCACCGCCTGTGAAGCTACTCCCCTGCAGGTGGGGAGCCGGGGTTCGAACCAGGATCTTTATGCCGGTCCTTGTGCTTTGCGCCACCTGTGCTTAACCCGCTGCGCTAGAGCCCGACTCCCAAGAAGTGTTTTCTTAAAGAGAAATAATACTCATACTTACTAGTCTAGAGCTAGGGATTTTTAAAACATCCTACTTTGCAGTGTAGCCTCCTCCAGCAAACAATTATCCAGCACAAAATGTTAAAAATGCCATGTCATGAAATCTTTCCTTATCTCATTTCCCTAGCCTTCTTTTCTAAGCAATCACTTCTGCCTTTTAATTAATTTCACTATCTGAAGTTTCATCCGCACCCACATTACAGCTATGGTTATCTCTTTACACATATAAAAATTGTACCACATTTCCTCCATCCCCGTTTAGATCCGTAACTTTGTCCTGCTTCAAATACTGATTCAAACTGTTTAAGTTTACATTACTTTAGCCAAATTATTTAACCTTGCTGAACCTCAACATTATTACTTGTGAGACAAAGGGATAATAGGTGTCCCTATCTTGATAATTTTTTGTGGTAATTTTAATATTTCATGGTTGGCGCAAGTTAGTTCCTCAAGATATATAATCTATCATTAAATATCCTTGGGGGGCTATCCGGTGATGTGCCTGGTTAAGCATGAGGACCTGTGCAAGGATCAGGGTGTGAGCCCCTGGCTCCCCACCTGTAGAGGGATACTTCAGAAGTAGTGAAGCAGGTCTGCAGGTGTCTATTTTCCTCTCTCCCTCTCTACCTCCTGCTCCTCTCTCAGCTTCTCTCTGTCCTATCCAATGAAATGGAAAAAATGGCCACCAGGAACAGTAGATTGCAGTGCTGGCACCGAACCTCAGAGATAACCCTAAAGGCATATATATATATATATATATGCATGTGGTTTTTCTATGCTTACATAAGATGTGAATTTATCAACATGACATTCTAAACCTAGCAGCATCTTCCTTGGGCTATTTTTATAGATGACCTGTACCCTAGTCATGCAGGTCTACTTCTCAATTCATGGAAACTGGAAAACCCATGTTTTTGTTCATGTTCTCCTGCTATCATGGGAAAGTCCATCTTCAGCTTCTGTATCTGGAATAATTTTCTACTTCAGGGTTCAGATCAAATGTCACTTTTTGTGTTTAGTCTTCTCCAATACCTATTCAGATTTATTTTCTCCTCCCCACACATGGTAACAATATTTTAATCATACCATAATTTCTTTGTGTATTATCCAATCACCCATCTATTCATTCTTCCACCTATTAATTGGCTGTATCACATTATAATTAATACCATAAGATCTGAAAATAGATTTCTTTTGTCCAGAATTAGGATTTTTTTTTTATTAAGAAAGGAGACATTAACAAAACCATAGAATAAGAGGGGTACAATTCCGCACAATTCCCATAACCTGATCTCCATATCCCATCCTCTCCCCTGATAGCCTTCCCATTCTCTCTCTCTGGGAGTATGGATCCAGGGTCCTTGTGAATTGCAGAGGGTGGAAGGTCTGGCTTCTGTAATTGCTTCCCCGCTGAACATGGGCATTGACTGGTGGATCCATACTCCAGTCTGCCTCTCTCTTTCCCTAGTAGGGTGGGACTCTGAGGAAGCGGAGCTCCAGTACACATTGATGGGGTTGTCTGTCCAGGGAAGTCTGGTCAGCATCTTGCTGGCATCCAGAACCTGGTGGCTGAAAAGAGAGTTAACATACAAAGCCAAACAAATTGTTGAACAATCATGGACCTAAAGGCTGTAATAGTGCAGATCAAGTGTGGGGGTATTCCCTGCATGCTCTTGTGTACTTCTGCTTTCAGG
This sequence comes from Erinaceus europaeus, assembly GCF_950295315.1. Lineage (NCBI taxonomy): Eukaryota > Metazoa > Chordata > Mammalia > Eulipotyphla > Erinaceidae > Erinaceus > Erinaceus europaeus. Next base: position 21,268,138 of record NC_080173.1, on the reverse strand, counting down.
TATATATTTTTCCCCTAGTTTATGGGCATGGGTGAACCTATGCTCTGTCTCAGGGGACCTGGACTATATCTAGGTTTGGGGACTTTATTGGGGAGTGGAACACCTGGAATGGAATTAGAGAATACTATGAAAGGAAAGGTCTCACCCGAGTGATGAAGCTGAAGGGTTGTCATTCCATATCTGAAGTCTCTGGTCACAGTCTGAAGTGAAGCATGCTGGGGTGGCACTCGTTGTGTTGATTAGGTTGCGATCCGTGGATGCAATATCATTTGATTTGAATTGAGAGCATCAAGAAGAAAAGTGGGCCCCACCCTAAGGTTCCAGGACTGGGGGAAATATAGGCTCTATAGTGGAAATGTGAGTTTCCTGTTGTCTTAGGGTTCAAGAAGAAAATGGATAGTTATTGCTATCATCACATTATTTGGTGATAGGGTTAACTTTGGAAAGTCCCTTTGATAGGGTTTGGGGTATAGTACCCAGCATCTTGTATATAGCTGTGCTGTCAGTTGCTTCTGTTCTCCCTGGTCTAGGCTTTTGGGAGAGAACATATCAAAGACAGCCTATGTATTAAAAAGACTCAGTCTGTGTTTTAAGAAGTTTTAGATATATCATCAGTTTTTCGCCTCTCATATTAATTAAATAGTGGTTTATATAATGTTTACACTTTAATAGGATTGTACATAAACACCACTCCCACCACCAAAAGACTGTGTCCCATCCCCACCCACCCCACCCCCCCACCTTCCACCATGCTGGGAAGCCCAATGGCCACCCTCCCCTTCACCACAGTGTTTTTACATTGGTGCCCTGCTCTTGATTTAATCAGATCCTGCTTTTAGTTTCCCTTTCTGTTCTTCTTTCTCAACTTCTGTTGATGAGTGGGGACATTCCATACTCATCTTTATCTTTCTGACTTAGCTGACTTAACATAATTCCTTCTAGCTCTGTCCAAGATGGGTCAGAGAAGGTGGGCTCATTGTTCTTAATAGCTGCATAGTATTCCATTGTGTATATGTACCACAGCTTTCTCAGCCACTCATCTGCTGTTGGGCACCTGGGTTCCTTCCAGGTTTTAGCTATTATGAATTGTGTTGCTATGAACATAGATATACACACATCTTTTTGGTTGGGCATTATGGAATCCTTGGGGTATATCCCTAGGAGAGGAATTACTGGGTCATATGGAAGGTCTATGTCTAGCCTTGTGAGAGTTCTCCAGACTGCTGTCCAGAGAGACTGGACCAATTTACATACCAGCAGTGTAGAAGGGTTCCTCTGTCACCACAGCCTCTCCAACATTTGTTGCTGCTGTCCTTTTTGATGTATGCCATTCTCACAGGAGTGAGGTGGTATTGCAATGTTGTCTTTATTTGCATCTCTCTGACAATCAGCGACCTGGAACAGTTTTTCATATGTTTGTTAGCCTTTTGGATCTCCTCTGAAGTGAATGTCTTGTTCATATCCTCTGCCCATTTTTGGATGGGGTCATTTGCTTTTTTGGTGCTAAGTTTGCTGAGCTCTTTGTATATTTTGGTGATTAGTCTCTTGTCTGATGTTTGGCATGTGAAGATCTCCTATTCTGTGAGGGGTCTCTTTGTTTGTGTGATAGTTTCTTTGGCTGTGCAGAAGGTTTCAATTTGATGTAGTCCCATTGGTTTGTTTCTGCTTTAGTCTTCCTTGCAATTGGGTTTGTTTCATCAAAGATGTCCTTGAGGTTTAAGTGGGAAAGTGTTTCACCAATGTTTTCCTCTAAGTATTTGATAGTTTCCGGTCTGACATCCAGGTCTTTGATCCATTTGGAGTTGATTTTTGTTTCTGGTGAGATAAGGTGGTTCAATTTCATTCTTCTGCATCTTATAACCCACTTTCCCCATCACCATTTATTGAAGAGAGCCTCCTTCTTCCATTTAATACTTTGGGCCCCCTTATCAAAGATTAGATGTCCATAGGTGTGGGCATTTAGATATGGGCTTTCAATTCTGTTCCACTGGTCTGTGTGTCTATTTTTGTTCCAGTACCAGGCTGTTTTGATGTTGATGGCATTATAATATAGTTTGAGATCTGGGAGTGTGATGCCTCTGTTTCTGTTTCTTTTTCTCAAGATGGTTTTGGCAATTCTAGGTGTTTTCTGGTTCCAGATAAATGAATGTAGTTTTTGTTCTATTTTCTTAAAGAAGCTTGGTGGAACTTTGATGGGTATCACATTAAATTTGTATATGGCTCTGTGGAGAATATTAATTTTGATGATATTTATTCTTCTGATCCATGAGCATCGGATGTCTTTCCATTTCTTGGTATCAGTTTCTATTTCCTTGAGTAGTGACTCATGGTTTTCAGTATACAAGTCTTTCACTTCTTTGGTCAGCTTTACTCCTAGGTATTTTCTTGATTTTGTTGCAAAAGTGAATGGGAGTGATTTCTGGATGTCTTCTTCTTCAGATTTAGTGTTTGCATAAAGAAATGCCACTGATTTTTTTACATTGATTTTGTAGCCTGACACCTTGCTATATTGCCTAATAACTTCCAGTAGTTTTCTACTGGACTCTTTAGGTTTTTCTATGTATACTATCATGTCATCTGCAAATAGTGAGAGTTTGACTTCTTCCCTTCCAATCTGTATTCCTTTGATTTTTTCTCTTGCCTGATTGCTATGGCAAGAACTTCCTATACTATGTTGAAGAGTAATGGTGATAGTGGGAAGCTCTGTCTAGTCCCTGATCTGAGGGGAAATGCTTTCAACTTCTGTCCATTGAGTATGATGTTGGCTATTGGTTTGCTATATATGGATTCCACTATCTTTAGGAATTTCCCATCTATTCCCATTTTTTGTAGAGTTTTGAGCATGAATGGGTATTGGATTTTGTCAAAGGCTTTCTCTGCATCTATTGAGATAATCATGTTGTTTTTGGCTTTGCTTTTATTGATGTGGTGAATGACATTGATTGACTTATGGATGTTGAACCAGCCTTGCATTCCTGGGATGAATCCCACTTCATCATGATGAACAATCTTTTTTATGTGCTGCTGTATCTGGTTGGCCAAGATCTTGTTTAATATTTTGGCATCTATGTTCATCAGAGATATTGGTCTGTAGTTTTCCTTTTTTGTTGTGTCTCTATCTGCTTTGGATATCAGAGTGATGTTGGCTTCATAGAAAGTGGAAGGGAGTGTCCCTGTTTCTTTGATCTTATGGAAAGCTTTAGGAGTATGGGTACTGTTTCCTGAAGGCTTTGTAGAATTCATTTGTGAAGCCATCTGGTCCAGGACTTTTGTTGTTGGGGCGATTCTTAATAACAGTTTCAATTTCTTTGTCCGTGATTGGTGCATTTAGGTTTTGTAGTTCTTCTTAGTTCAGTTTTGTATGGGCATATGCTTCTAGGAATTCTTCCATTTCTTCCAGATTTTCTAGCTTGGTGGCATATAGTTCTTCATAGAAGTCTCGCATGATTTTCTGGATTCCTGTGGTGTCAGTTATGATATCTCCTCTATCGTTTACAATTCTATGAATTTGAGTCTTCTCCCTTTTTTGTTTAGTGATTCTGGCTAGGGGTCTGTCAGTCTTGTTTAATTTTTCAAAGAACCAACATTTGGCTTCATTGATCTTATGTATGGTTCTCTTATTTTCGATGTTGTTTGTTTCTCCTCTAATTTTAGTGATTTCTGTCCTTCTGGTTGCTTTAGGGTTCCTTTGTTCCTCTTCCTCTAATTCCTTAAGGTGTGCAGTAAGGCTGTTTATTTGGATTTTATCTTCAGCTTCTGTATCTGGAATAATTTTCTACTTCAGGGTTCAGATCAAATGTCACTTTTTGTGTTTAGTCTTCTCCAATACCTATTCAGATTTATTTTCTCCTCCCCACACATGTTAACAATATTTTAATCACACCATAATTTTTTATGTATTATCCAATCACCCATCTATTCATTCTTCCACCTATTAATTGGCTGTATCACATTATAATTAATAACATAAGATCTGAAAATAGATTTCTTTTGTCCAGAATTAGGATCTTAAATGAAATTTATATGATGTTGACCAGGTTACTTTACTTTATAAAACCTTAATTTTCTTACCTCTAAGACAAGTATAATTGATAAAGACTGAATGAATGTACTCCATGTTATTAGCTTTAAAAAATTTTTTTTTATAATTTTTATTTATATAAAGGAAACACTGATAAGCACCATAGGATAAGAGGGGTACAACTCCACACATTTTCCACCACCCAGATTCCATATCCCATCCCCTCCCCTGATAGCTTTCATATTCTTTAATGCTCTGGGAGTATGGACCCAAGGTCAATGTGGGATGCAGAAGGTGGAACGTCTGGCTTCTGTAATTACTACCCTGCTGAACATGGGTGATGACAGGTTGATCCATACTCCCAGTCTGTCTCTTTCCCTAGTGGGATGGGGTTCTGTGGAATCAGGGCTCCAGGACACACTGGTGGGGTCATCAGCCCAGGGAAGTCTGGTTGGCATCACGGTAGCATCTGGAACCTGGTGGCTGAAAGAAGAGTTAATATATAAAGCCAAACAAATTGTTGACCAATCATGGAATCCTTATGCTGGTCCTTGCATTTTGCGCCCTGTGCACTTCTTCTAGCGTTTGCCCTTCTTCCGTAGCCAGTCAACAGCGTCAGATTGAGCCTGATGTAAAGTTTTGAGACCTCCTTTGAATCTGGAGAGGTGGCAGTCGTTGACTATGTGGGTCATAGTCTGTCTGGAGCCGCAGGGGCAGTTCGGGTCATCTCTGGCTCCCCAGCGATGGAACATAGCAGCGCACCGGCCATGGCCTGTTCGATAGCGCACTTAAACTGATGCACTACCGCCCAGCACCCCCCCCACACACACACATTTATCCAACTTTTGGAGTCTTCTCTTTATCTGACTATCTTAGACTTTCTCTCAGTTGTTTAGACATCGAGTAACATTTGTTGGGCCCAGCTAGAGTTAGGTTTTTGGGATCTATTCTTTGGGCCTTTCTGCTAGGCTTCACAGATAATTTGGTATAAGTCCAATCAATTAAAGAATTTATGATGCTTTCTTTAGGCTCTTCAACCATTATTGAGCATGTTGACTTTGAGTCATATAATTGCCCCTTGCTTATGGGTACATGTACACCTATACCTAGTACCCTACACACTACCCTAATCTGGTATCTGTTACTTAGTTAAATGATGTGCCATCTAACATAAGTGTAGGTAGTCCCATGTATTAAGAAAGATCTCAGCAGATTTGAAAAGTTGCAAGGTTGACTTCTTAGGCTTGGTATCTCTGGTTACAGTCCACAGTAAGAATTCAGTAGCAGCATAAGTGGGGTGGCAGCAGCAGTAGTGATTTGGTTGAAGTCAACAGAGTTGGTATGGTAGTAAGGAATCATAGAGAAGGAATATCAAGAAATATGGGCATAGTCCTAGAGGTACCAGGACTAGGAGAAATGGGAAGTCTTAAAAAGGATGCAGGGTGTTCCTTAGAGTTTTAGAAAGGGCTTAGACTATCAACAATTAATTATTTTTATTATAACCAGGTCAGTTGGGGGAGTTTGTTTTCTATGATGGTTAGTATCTATATTAATACACTTACTTCACTATGCTTTGAACTCTTTTAGTGGTATCTGAACCTCTTTGTAGTTTAGGAACTTACAAGGCCAAAAATCTTGATCTGTCTGGCCTAAAGTTGTAATTGATTTAGATGTTTACAGAGCTATATTTGCAGATATATTTTTAGAGCTCCTTGAACAATTTAATTTCATTATCAGAGTTTTATAATCTTGCAGATCTAAGATATTAAATGTTTAGGCAAAAGCAGATAATTGTGCTTAGAGCTATGGTCTAGGCAGTTAAGTAACTTGAGATATTAAATTTATTCCCCCTTCCACGTCATATTAAGTGATAGGACTAAATAGTGATAGGACTAAAATTTCACATCTTTCCACTGCAATTCTGTGTCCCCCACCTCCCTGTAATCACTACAGTTTTCCAATTTAAATATAGGTTGTGTTGTGTCTGGTTGTTTAAATATGTATGTTCAGTTCTCTACATTCCACATAAAAGTGAAACCATCATATGGCTTTCCTTTTACATCTTTGTTTACTTCACTAAGCTTAATGTTCTCAAGTTGCATCCATTTTATCCCAAAGGATGCAAAATCATTTTTTTTTTTATTGCTGGGTAGTACTTCATTGAGTATCCATTCATCTGTTGAGGGATATTTTGGTTGCTTCCAAATTTTTGCGATTGTGAATAATGCAGCTATGAACATAGGGGTACATATATCCCTTCAAATTAGTGGTATTATCTCTTGGATAAATGCCTAGGAGTGGAATAGCTATATCGTAAGGCATTTCCATCTGTAGTTGCTTAACAATCCTCCATACTGTTCTCTATAGTAATTGTATCAATTTGCATTCCCACTAGCAGTGCAATAGAGTTCCTTTCTCTCCATATCCTTTCCAACATTTATCCTTGGAGTACCACTTTGCAATAAAAAAGATGATAAGGTGATATTGGGTCCTTTGGGACAAAGTGGATGGAAGTGGAGGTGATTGTGGTTAGTGAAATAAATAGGAAAGTGAAAGACAATTACTGAATGGCTTCACTCATTTCTGTAATACAGAGAATTGAAACACATGAATTTGCAAAAAAAAAAAAAAAAAAAAGAAGAGAAAGAAGAAAAAGAGTTATCAAACCTGTCTAACATGTCTGTAAGAGCTTGAGAAAACTATGGTGGTTATCATTGGGTGGGAGAAGGGGAGTGATAGAACTTTGATAGTGGGTGTCGTGTGGAACTACATCCCTACTATCTTATAATATGATAACTATTAAACTACTAATTTTAAATACTTTGTAAAAAGATAGAATGAGTTTAAAGCATTTACTGTGATTTTTGCTATAAGTCCAAGATAAAAGGCTTGTTCTCCTTTAACTTTTCTTTTTAAAAATATATTTATTTTTTATTATTGGATAGAGACAGAGAAATTGAGAATGGAGCGGGAGGTTGAGAGGGAGAGAGACAGAGAGTCACATGCAGTTCTACTTCAACACTCATGAAGCTTTCCCCCTACAGGTGGGAACCAGGATTTCAACCTGGGTCCTTGCGCACTGAAGTGTGTGCATTTAACCAGCTGTGCCACTGCCTAGCCCATCCCAACTTTTCTTTTTTGAATATCTGCTCTGTGGCAGCTCAGCTTCACACTATGCATTCCACTACATTGGGTTGTGCATTTACCCAAATGTATCACTTGATAAAGAAAGTGTTGAGGGAACGTAATTTTTCTTGATAACATAATTTTTATTAAAGAAAACTATTTTTTATTTGATAGCCTCCTCACTCCATCTCCAAACTTTCTCAGCATCTATCCTTCCACCTCCTATCTGAGGATATGGATATCTTAATTTTTTTTTATTTCTTTATTGGAGAATTAATGTTCTACATTCATCAGTAAATACAATAGTTTGTACATGCATAACATTTCGCAGTTTCCATATAACAATACAACCCCCACTAGGTCCTCTGTCATCCTTCTTGGATCTGTATTCTCCCTACCCTCCACCCCAGAGTCTTTTACTTTGGTGCAATACACCAATTCCAGTTCAGGTTCTACTTGTGTTTTCTTTTCTGATCTTGTTTTTCAACTTCTGCCTGAAAGTGAGATCATCCCATATTCATCTTTCTGTTTCTGACTTATTTCACTTAACATGAATTATTCAAGGTCCATCCAAGATTGGCTGAAAATGGTGAAGTCACACTTTTTTATAGCTGAGTAGTATTCCATTGTGTATATATACCACAACTTGCTCAGCCACTCATCTGTTGTTGAACACCTGGATTGCTTCCAGGTTTTGGCCCTATAATACAATTTGAGATCTGGGAGTGTGATGCCTCTATTTCTGTTCTTCTCAAGATTGTTTTGGCAATTCTAGCTCTTTTCTGGTTCCAGATAAACATTTGTAGCAATTATTCTATTCTCCTAAAAAATGTGGTTGGGATCTTGATGGGGATACCATTAAATTTGTATATGGCTCTGGGTAGTATATTCATTTTGATGATGTTAATTCTGCCAACCTATGAAGATGGAATATTTTTCCACTTCTTTGTGTCTTTTTCAATTTCCTTGAGTAGTGACTCATAATTTTCAGTATACAAGTCTTTCATTTCTTTGGTTAGTTTTATTCCTAGATATTTTAATGTTCCCTCTGAGTACTGCCTTAGCTGTGTCCCAAATATTTTGATAGCTTGTGTCTTCATTTTCATTGAACTCTTGAAACATTTTGATTTCTTCCTTGATTTCCTCTTTGACCCAGTAGTTGTTAAGGAGTGTACTGTTGAGCCCCCATATTTTGGGATTATTAATCTTTTGTTGATTGTTAAATGTTAGTTTAATTCCACTGTGGTCTGAGAAGATGCTTGGGATGATTTCAATACTCTTGAATTCGCTGATGCTATCTTTGTGGCTTAACATATGGTCTATCCTTGAGAATGACCCATGTGGACTTGAGTAAGATGTGTATTCCAGTTTCTTGGGATGAATGAAAATGTTCAATAGTTGTAGTTTATCTATCTCCTCATTTCATTCCCTGATTTGTTTATTGATTTTCTGCCTGGGTGATGTGTCAAGTTGAGAGAGTGGGGTGTTGAAGTCCCCATATATTATTGTGTTGCTGTTAACATATTGCTGTAGCTCTTTCAGTAGATGTTTGATATATTTAGATGGCTTTTCATTTGGTGTATAGGTGTTAACAGTTGTTAAGTCCTCATGATTGACTGATCCTCTGAACATTAAGTAATTAATGTCCATCCCTATCTTTTTAAATTTTATTTATTTTAAAGTCTATTGTGTCAGCTATAAAAATACCTGTTCCTGCCCTTTTTTGTGGGCAATAGGTTTGTATTCTAGTTTTCCATCCTTTCACTTTGAGTCTGTGTTGGTTTTATTGATTTAGGTGGGTTTCCTATACACAGCATATTGTTGGGTTGTGTTTTCTGATCCATTTTCCTACTCTGTGTCTTTTAATAGGTGAATTCAGGCCATTGAAATTTACTGACATCAAAGATTGAAGATATTTTAATGCCATTCTTTTAGATTTTTAGACTGTTCTGATATATGGCCTATTTATGGTGGTCTGACTGTTTATAGGAGACCTTTCAGAACTTCTTTCAGGGCAGGCTGTCTGAGAAGGTTTTTATGCCTCCATCTAGACTGAATGACAGTCTAGCAGGATACAGTAGTCTTGGTTGAAAGGCTTTCTCATTGAGCACTCAATAGATATCTTGCCATTCTCTTCTGGCCTGTAGTGTTCGTGTGGAGAAGTCTGCTGTTAACCTTATGGGTTTTCCTCTGTAGGCAACTTTGTTTTTCTTTTGTAGCCTTCAGGATCCTTTTTTATTCTTATTCCTTTCCATTCTAAATATGCTGTGTCTTGGTGTCTTTATGTCTGGGTTAATTCTGTTTGGGACCCTCTGGGCTTCTTGAACCTTTAGGTCTTTGATGTTTTCTAGACTAGAGAAGTTCTTAGCTATTATATCTTGAAGAGTGCTTTCTTCCTCTCCCTCCTTTTCTTCCTCTGGTAAGCCAATAATATGTACACTATTTCTTTTGACGTCATCCCATAGGTCTCTGTTGTTGTTTTTAGTATCTCTTAATCTCTTTTTGAGACCTCTTACTTCTTTTTTAGTTGTCTCTAATCCATCCTCAATCTTGCTAATTCTGTCTTCAGCCTCATTGATTCTATTCTCTCTGCCCTCTACTGTTTTCTGGAGTTCATCTTTTTTGTTACTCTGTTCTGATACTGTTTTAGCTTGCTCAGATAGTTGTGTTCTTAGCTCAGCTATTTCAGCTTTTAGCTCTCTAATAACCTTGAGATAATTAGTATTTTCTTCTAAACTCTCTTTTGTTGGTTCTGCATTTCTGATGACAGTTCTTTCAAATTCTTTACTCACTCCTGTGATTATTTCCTTAACTAGTGTTTGGATGATGACCTCATTATTTTGTGCTTCAGCCTTTGGGCATCTTTTAGCTGGACTCTTGTCCTGGTTCACTTATCCAATATTTATTCTTGTTGGTTTAACCATTTCATATAATATGTTATGAGTTCCCTCTCTCAGTACTTTTCAAATTACTGATCACTCTTGCCTGGATTGACTTGTGTGTAAGTAAGGTACTTAAAGGATTCACAGTTGTGGAAACTGACAGTTGTTTCAATATTATTTTAATCCCTGAGTTGGAGCACAGTGGCTTTAAAGCCTCTTTTGTTCTTTTTCTTCCCTGCAGGCTATAGGAGCCTGCGGGCTTTTAAACTATAATTAGTCTTCTTAGCTTAATCACTGATTGCAAGGTGGGGCAGAAATAATACAGTGGTTATGCAAAGAGACTCTCACAGCCCCACCACTAGGCCACTGAGGTGTAGATCTCCTCCTGAGTTTCCTTGTTAGTTCTCTGTCCCCTGGTGTCAGCACAGGGCCTCCCTGCCACTGCTTCAGATTCTGGGGAAGTAGCAATGGAGACTCACAGTTGCATTTGGTGAGTCTTAGGGGAGTCCTCTCCTCCCTTCAACCGTCTTTTGTTGGTGAAACAGACTGGAGGTGGTGTCTCAACTGGTAAACTGCCAGACTGTTTCTAGCCACTTAATCTCTCCTTAGACTCCTCCTTGTCTGGGAGCCACACGTGTTTGCACTCACTGGTGATTTGGTGGTTTCCTGCAGTCATTCTAGTCCTGTGTTGTTGTGGTCCCAGGTGGTTTCCTTTGGTACTCCTAGTTGGCCAGGGAGAGTAGAGGAGAGAAACACAGATGCTTCTGCTCCATAGACACACCTCCAGAAGTCCTCTTCAATTTCTTGGTAACCTGGGCAGTACTAATAACAAACTGGCTCACCATTCACAACTAGGAATGTGCCCAAATCCTTATGAATAGCATCTCATAATGTAGGGTATTTGGCTTCTATGGAAAATGGGGCCCTATTGTCCAGACTACACTCAGGACTCCTTTCTACACAATCACAAGTATTAAATAATAGAATTTTCAGATTTACATTTTCTAGTTGGAGGCAAAGCATAGGGAATTAATGGACTCAGAGAAACTCTGTTCTAATATAGAAACATTCACAAACATAAACATTTTAACCAAGCAAAGAGTTCTACAGAGGGTAGGTGCTTTTCTGGTAGTAAGGCACACAGGACTGCTTGCTGCTTAAGGCCATAATAACCCAGCCAGTAGGGACCATCTACTGTTAATGTTTCCAGAGGATGTCCCCAGTCCCTAGAGCCAGGAACTAAGAGAGGGTCTAGTCGCTAGCTCCCTACTAGGTCCACAAGACTGATAGGGTCCAAGCACTGTAGGCCTCATCCAGTGTGCTCCCAGAGACAGAGAGAGAGATAAGGTAATAATAATAATAATAATAATATATCATAATATGAATACATGAAATTACTGAGGACAGAAATTGGTTTTTGGTTAACATCTGGTTGTAGTTTCTCAATATTCCTGGTCAGTGTTTTTCTTTTAAAATGTTATGCATCTATTGATATGGGAAATGACTAAGCAAAAGGAATCTGCTATTCTTTTGCTGTGCAGAACAGACTTCACCCCCCCACCCCATTTCCAGCCCTCCTAGGCTGACTCTGTGGGTAGAATTCAATCAAGACTATAGTTATGACCTTTAGCCTTCTCCATTTCCCTGGATTTGGAGACATTATGTCAATGACATATTCCTATAGAAAGAATTTGGTAACTGCTTACTTTTACATGTGGATTTTGAATGATTTATATTTTGTTAAACTCCAGATTATGTTATTCTCACTGAGCAAGTGATCCAATCTGATGGATATAATACATTACCCTCTGTTGCTTAACATTGCCAAAGGCAAGATATTACTTAGGGAACCAGCCCCTCCCCCAAACACACAAATACACACACACACACACACACACACACACACAATGCAAAATAAATAGATCTATGCAATCATTATTGAGCTAAAATAACACTTAGAAATATATTTTTATTGTGAATAATGTATGGATAAAAGTTGTTGACTGTAGCCTTGTAATGTAAGTCAGATAAATTGGTGCCCAGAAGTCTGACATTTCAAAAGCCCAAGAATATGTTGCATTTTTTTCCTGATATGCCATTTTTTGTAATTCTGCTAGCTATTTTCTTTGAGCAAGAAGCAATTCTTCTGTGCCCAGGCAGTTCAATTAGGGCACTGTAAAAGTTGTCAGAATGGCTTCAGTATAAGTGCTCCTGAGCAAGAGGTATAATTTTGGTGAAGAATAAGCTCTCTTCTTACCACCCTGGTGTGTGCAATAGCTTTGAATAAGAATATACCACCGGTGTCTTCTCAAATTAGTCAGTCTCCCAAAAAGTTAAAAAAAAAAAAAAGACCACCTCACCTCAGGTTAAAGCTCTTGTATCCTTTTTTTTTTATTGAGTAACCCTTTCTTTGTCTTCTCAATGCACATGGCTAAAATGTTAGACTCAATGTTATAAGGCCCTTATTATGGGCTTGGATCTCTAATGGATTCTTCTCTTTAAATCACTAGTCACTTCTGTCAGAAATGTCCTCATTAACTCTTTTGGGGGCCTCTCCAGGACCTTACCTTTGCTATAAACTAGCAATAGTAAGGACTGCTCCACTCTCTGAAGGGAGGCTGGGCCATCCTACCTTGCCACTTGAGGAAGACTGGTTCTATAATGTGTACAGCTTAGAATGTTCCCAGCTGTGGCCATGAACTGTGAGCTCAGAGTGACAGGGACTTGGGGGTTATACAGGCTCCTGTGTTAAGTATGACTATATTTGGGCCCTGGTTCAGATTGATGTAAACAGTTAATTGTATTTATATATTTTCTTTCAGTTTGTAGCTATTCTCTACTCTAATCCAGCTTCCTAACTCTATTCTCAACTCATTTTCCCAGACAATATTTTTAGGTCACCTGTTGTAAGTAAAAATTAAAAGAGGCTTTGGCTGTGGCACATAAAGTATTTGGCTGAGGGGCAGCTTGGTGTAGATTTAAACAAATCAAAGTTTTATTAGGGCAGTACAGAAGTATGGGACATTATTTTAGGTACTGAAGAATAAACATTTATCATCAGGGTTTAAGAATACACTAGGTCCAGGAGTTGGGTGGTAGCACAGCGGGTTAAGCGCATGTGGTGCAAAATATAAGGACCAGCATAAGGATCCTGGTTTGAGCCCCCGGCTCCCACCTGCAAGGGAGTCGCTTCACAAGCAGTGAAGCAGGTCTGCAGGTGTCTATCTTTCTCTCCCCCTCTCTATCTTCCCCTCCTCTCTCCATTTCTCTCTGTCCTATCTAACAACGACATCAATAACAACAACAACAATAACTACAACAACAATAAAAAACAACAATAAGGGCAATAAAAGGGAAAATAAATAAATATAAAAAATAATTTTAAAAAGTATACACTAGGTCCATAAAGTCCATGAGCTAGTTATCAAAAGTCTAGTCCCATGAGATAAACAGTTGTCAGCTGAGGTATAGGTTGCTCATGGCTATAGAGGAGTCTTAGAGTTTACTGGCTAGTTGAGTCCATGTGTTCGATTCCCAAGAGAAGTAGCTATGGTGGGCACCTGGGAACAGCCTCAGCTGAGATACGTCTGACCAGGAGAAGCAGCAGCATCCAAAGAGAATGGATTTCTGGCTCACTGTGCTTTCAGGTCTATTCAGTCCACCCACATGCTTTGTGCATTTGCACAGACCAGATTGACCCACAATTTATTGGACATTTGCGCAGATCACTGTATGTTCTGTTGCCAAGGCTGATGTCAGCCAAGTGCTGTGCCTGACTTCCTATGGTCAACTGATGTACTACATCACAGCAGTTACCTGCGTTTTAGTTGTCAAGCTCTAGCAAAAATTACTAAAGTAATGGGTCCCTAGGAACATACCTAAAATAGATTTCCTAGCTTTGATCCAGCCTAAGATTCCTATTCTCATCTGCGGTTTCTGTTTATTAAACATTTTGTCCTGATTTATATCTTACTGCCTTTCAGCCACCAAGTTGCAGACACTACTATGATTCCATACTGACTTCCTTGAGCAGATAACCTCACCGATGTGTCCCAGTACCTTACCTCTCCAGAGCCCTCCCCCACTAGGGAAAGATAGAAACAGGTTGGGGGGTTTGGATCAATCTGCCAATATCCATGTCAGGCAGAGAAGCAGTTGTAGAAGCCAGAACTCCCACCTTTTGCACCCCATAAAGAATTCTCCCAAAGGGGAAGAAATGTTAGGAGAAGATGACCAGAGGTCTCTGAATGCCTATTCCATCAGGACCCAAAGGAAGAGGAGGAAAAAAAAAAAAAAGAAGGACATTTGGAAGTAGAAACAGGTGTAAAATGACTTAGAAAGAAAGAGAGGGCAGGGCTACAGAAAAAAGTGGTTAAATATATATAAATATAGATAGTTATAGAAATAATAGTCAACCCATATCTGTGACCTTGACAGAACTACTGCAGTTTCCAATGGAGGAAATGGGGGCACAGAACTCTGGTGGTGGAAATAGTGTGGAATTATACCTGTTAAAATAAATATTAAATTACTAATCTATTTTTAAATGGATTATATTTTCCAGATGTAACTATACCTATGTCAATACATTTTTTTTTCTGAAAAAGACAGAGAAAAATAGAGAGAAAGAGAAAAAGACACTTGGAAACACTGTGCCATCACCAAGCCCTATGCTAACATTTTTAAAGTGTGTTTTAAAACTTTTGTGTTTTGAATAAAGTGTGTCTTGGTTAAAACTGTACGCACACCACAGCTGTTCCTGTTAGGGAAGTCCCAAACATTAGAGTGTGGTTCAGTAACAAACACTTAAGAACCTCTGTCCCTCTTCCAAGTATGACTTAATTATTAGCTACAACTTGATCAGGCATGAGAATAAAATAATAGCTTATATCCTTTCCTCTGTTAAAACAGAATTAAAGAAGTAAGGATATTAAAATGGGACTGCATGAATGAATGTCATTTTTGATAGTATATGATTTTTAAAATATTTTATTTTTCCATTAGCAAGAGAGATAGGAGGAGGAGGAGAGAAAGAATCACTCTGGCAGGGGTAGATAGCATGATGGTTATGCAAAGAGACTCATGCCTGAAGCTCCAAAATTCCAGGTTCAATCCCCCACACCACTATAAGCCAGAACTGATCAGTGCTCTAGTAAAACAAACAAATGGGCAAACAAACAGACAACCCCCACCAAAAAAAAAAACAAAAAACAAAAAAAAACCCACTTTGGTACATATGCTGCCAGGGATTGAACTCAGGACATTAGTTATTACGCTTAAAAGTCCAATGCTTTATCCACTGTGCCACCTCCTGGACTACTCTATAATTTCTTTTATCTTATCTGCTTGTCTTTAAAAAATATGCACTTGAATGCACAGTCTGGCTACTTATTGCTACTATGTTTGCCAGTATCTCCAGTGATCCTGAGGTTGAAGAAAGCAATGCATCATTAATACTGACTTAAAAATAAGCAGCAGGTGATGGCATTTACTAACTCAGCTTCTTCACAGAATTGCTTAATCTCAAAACCTCTCAAAACGTTCTTTCATGCTATTAGTACTAAGAACTAACAGTATTTTTTGCTTTAAAAATATTTTATTTATTTGTAAAATGGAGATATTGACAAGACCATAAAACAAGAGGGGTACAATTCCACATAATTCCCACCATCAGAACTCTGTATCTAATCTCCTCCCTTGATAGCTTTCCTATTCTTTATTCCTGTGGGAGTCTGGACCAAGGGACATTATGGAGTGCGGAAGGTGGAAGGTCTGGCTTCTGCAATTGCTTCCCTGCTGAACATGGGCATTGACAGGTCGAGCCATACTCCCAGCCTATCTCTCTCTTTCCCTAGTGGGGCAGGGCTCTGGGGACGTGGGGCTCCAGGACATATTGATGGGGTCATCTGCTCAGGGAAGTCAGGTTGAATTAAGCTTAATATTTATAATCTATAGAAGATAACCATCTTTTTCTCCTCCCTTCTGAAATCTGCTTTCTTGGTGGCCCCCACTGCTGTGTACATTCTGGATTTAGGTTCTGTCTCTTAGCAAACACCCCTGCTCACTGAGGGTCCCTCTGAAGGACCTGCTTTTGGGGGGCCCTCACTCACTGAGGGAACCTCACCACTTAACCTGATTTTAGGTCCCCTCCTTCTGGAAGGGAACCCCCACCTCTGAGAGACCCGCTCCTTAAGACCTGCTTCTGGGAGGCTGGGTGGTGGCACACCTGGTTAAGCACATGCATTACCATGCACAAGCATGTGGATTAAAAAAAAAAAAAAAGAATAGTGATATCATCTTAGACAGCTGATGGCAGTGGCACTTAGAAAGTAATCAACTATCAGCTGGGTTCCTATTCAAGGAGTCCTGAGATTCCCAAACAGACTTGACGGGCATAGACCTTGAATAAATCCCTCTCCCCATTGTTACTGGTCATTTCTATCAGGAACAACAAAATAGACCCCTTTGAGGGCCCCCATTACCCTCAACTTAGATCAACAATGGTAGAGAGTGTTCCATCCTCCAGAGGGAGGCTGGACAACATACTCTATGCTACACCTGAGGAAGATGGGCCCTGATATTGGGGCAGATTGGAAGTTCCTACTTATGGCCACAGAATGTGAGCTCAGATCTACAGGGATGCTGAGGTCACATAGGCTCCTAAGCTGAATATGGGCCCCAGATCACATCTAATCGATAGGGTTTATACTCAACAATATTTATACACCTTTCCCATATTTGGGAGCTACTCTCTTCCCTGACCAGCTTTCTGGTCCTTTTTACAGCCATGACATTGTCTCCCCAGACAATAACTTGGATCCACCTGCATATCAGATTTCAGGCTCAGGGAAACAAACAAACAAAACAAATTAGAATAGCCACAGGCCCTTTGGAATATAACTAAAATATGCCTACTAGCTATCTACAAAATGGAGACCCTCCCCCCAACTCTTTATCTGTACTATTCTAGTCTTTAAGTTCATGATTAGGCAACAATTTGTTTAGCTTTATATGTCAACTCTCTTTTTAGCTACCAGGTTCCAGATGCTAGCGTGATGCCGACCAGACTTCCCTGGACAGACAACCCCACCAATATGTCCTGGAGCTCCGATTCCCCAGTACCTCACACCATGAGGGAAAGAGAGAGGCATGCTGTGAGTATGGATCGACCTGTCAATGTCCATGTTCAGTGGGGAAGCAATTATAGAAGCCAGACCTTCCACCTTCTGCATCCCACTATGACCTTGGGCCCATATTCCCAGAGGGTTAAAGAATAGGAAAGGTATCAGGGGAGGGAATGGGATATAGCCATCTGGTAGTGGGAACTGTGTGGAGTTGTACCCCTCTTATCCTATGGTTTTGTCAGTGTTTCCTTTTTATAAATAAAAACAAGAAGAATAGGAAAGCTATCTGGGGAGGGGATGGGATACAGAGTTCTGGTGGTGGGAATTGTGTGGAGTTGGACCCTTCTTATCCTATAGGTTTTATTTCAGTGTTTCCTTTTAATAAATAAATAAATAAGATAAATAAATAAATAAATACTAAAAATAAAAAAAAACCCTGTGGGCCATAATATAAATTAATAAAACAACAATGTATACTTTATCTTACTATTTATGTATTTGTCACCACTCAATGCTGGCACTATGAACCACTGATCCTGGCAGCCATTTTTTTTTTAATTATGGGCTGGGTGGTGGTGCACTTTGTTGAGTGCATACGTTCCAAGGTGCAAGGACTCAGGTTCAAGTCCCTGGTCCCCACCTGCAGGAGGACAACTTCACAAGTGGTGAAACAGTGCTGCAGGTATCTCTATGTCTCCTCTATCATCTCCGTCTCTCTTGATTTCTGGCTGTATCTATCCAATAAATAGATGATGAAAAGAATTAAAAAATAAATAAAATTTTATTTGATAGGACAGAGAGAAATTGACAGGGAAGAGGATATAGACAGGGAGAGAGAAAGATATTCTTCCACAGACCTGTTTTACCACTCAGGAAGTGTTTCCCCTGCAGGTGTGAAGTGGGGGCTTGAACCTGGGTCCTTGCACATGATACTATGTGCAGTTAACCAGGTGTGCCATGGACCAGTGCCCTGCAGGTCCATACTTTAAAAGAAGAAATGATTGAATTATTCTCATGACTACTTTGCCTTCTATTAATGAAGAATACCTTGAATGTAAAAAATGAAGTTCTTGAAACATTTCACCATTTGTTTTATAATCTATTAAAAATGGTGAATTCAAAAAACAAAGTTCTTGAAACATTTCACCAATCATTTGTTTTATAATCCATTAAAAATGGTGAATTCACCTTTTTTAGCCCATCTTGGATGGAGTTTGAAGGAATTATTTAAGTGAGATAAGTCAGAAACAGAAGGATGAATATGGGATGATCTCACGCATAGACAGAAGTTGAAAACAAGATCAGAAGGGGAAACAGTAAGCAGAACTTACACTGGAATTGGTGTGTTGCACCAAAGTAAAAGACTGGGGTGGCGGCAGGGGCAGGGTTCAGGTCCTGGAACATGATGGCAGAGGAGGACCTAGTGGAGGTTGTATTGTTATGTGGAAATGTGATGCATGTAAAACTATTGTATTTACTGTTGACTGTAAAGTATTAATCTCCCAATAAAGAAATAAAACAAAAAAAAATTTCCTCAACTGGATCTAATGGATCCATCTAAGTTTGCAGGAAGTACATATAACATAAATTTAGGCTTTCTGAAAATATCAGTGTGTTCTTGAAGACTTCAGCATGGAAATGATCTCCAGTGTAAAATCTATATGAGATGTATGGAACTCTCCAGAAGGAATATTAGATTATTGCACTCTGTAGTTTTGAAAAACCATCTTTCTTGGATGGCAGCAGAAAGCTTCAATATACTTGCATGAATTATAGATGATACCCAGTACTCTTGTTAAAGTAGCTACTGGATGCTTTTCTAAGAAGGACCCTTCAGCCTGTAGATGTTTTTATTCATCTGTCACACAGAAGACTTGCCTTTGGAAACACTTCAGTATTCCAGATATTTTTCAATAAATTTAACATAGCACTCAAGGACTGACTTCCATTTCCGTTCCTGATTGGACAGAAGTGGTCAGTGGAGATTGCATTGGAACCCTTCTTGACCTCATAACTCTGAACCCTCAAATATATATACTTATATATTTACACTTGAGCCCCTTTTGAACAAATACACATATATTCTAATGACATTTTTCTGTCATTTTCTGCACATACAATGTATGTTCATGAGTGCTCATTGTATTTTTTCAACTAGACTATTTGCACTTTTTCCTTATAAGTATGCATTATTTTTTCTGAAAGAGTTCTAAATATGCATGGACTGTTAGTCTTATTACCTCTACTTGACATACAGATACATACTCCCTTCTCTTTCCTAAGGCCATTTTCCCCTTTTCTTTTGTTTGATAGAAGGAAGAGACAGAGAAAAAGAGAAACAGAGAGAGGAGAGACTTATACAACACTACTGTACTACTCTTAAACATTCTCCCAGTAGGTGTAGACTAGGTGCTTGAACCCAGGTCTTATGACAATTTAGGGGGCTGGTGAGGCATCATTCAGGACCTTAAACGGCACACTTAATAAGATCCACTCATCTCTCACAAGAGCTACCAACAAGCATGCATCTTTGTTGGAGAAATTGTCTTTTCAACAATAACAATAAATCTATAAGTTGTGAGAACTAGCACTTCTGTAAGAAAGAATCATAGAAATGATCAGAAAGATGGTAAAACCTGGGACACAGTTCTACTAGAAAAGAAATCCAGGCACAGCAGCATGTTGGGGGGCATAGAAATCCTCCCCCACCCCCGGGGACCGAAGTGCTTACCACTGTGCTAGGTGCCCCTGCACTTAAAAACTTCTACAAAGATGAGGAAGCAAACTTCAAGCTGTGGAAAACAGCTATTTTCCTCAGCAGAACAATAGGCAGAACTTAACAAAAGTAAACTTACTATTCAGCAAGAGGAGTAAGAAACATATATGGCCTCACTTATGAAAATACAGCTTCACATCTCTTTTTTGCTCTCCCCTGCTAGCCCCACACTCCCTCACCCCCATCTCCCTATCTTTCTCTTTTATCTGTGTAATACCAGCACTAGCCCATGTCATGTTGATTAAAATTTTGAAACAGGGAGATGGTGTCAAAGGTTGACCCACTCTGATTCATTTGGGGGAACTTACTGGGAGGAGACAGATGCCACAGCACCTCACACCGTGATTGCTTTTTTCCAGCTCTCATAGTGCCTTGAAGCATTTGCCCCTATTCTCCGCAGGCTCTGGGGGCCTCCAGAAGCACTCCTTTTCACAGCGAAGTCAGAAACTTCTCAGGGGAAGGAAATTTACTTGGAGCAGGTGGTGACCAGAGTTCCAGTCTAGGACATACTTTTAGCCATTTCTCAAAGACCCAAGAACACATGTTTCTACCTCATCTCACTGGAAGTCCATAGCAACAATGGAGCATGTGTCTCTTGATAAAATTCTTCTCTGTGAAGTCTGCTCGGAGCACATGAGGGTGGGCCATATTCCTAGCCCAGGTGCTGAACAACAGACTGCTCTTAACCTGAACTTTAGGGGGGAAAACTGCCAGAAAAACCAGCTGAAATCAGAGTCAGTTTGAAGTGAAAGGGTTCGTTACAGTCTGAAGGGAAAGCATAGCTTGTGGAATCTAACTCGAACAAACTTATTATACAATAGATCCCTTTCACAGTTCAAGTGACCATAACACTCAAGCCAACTGACTGGTCCCTTTGGAGCTTTATAGTAGTAACAGTTTGCAAGAAGGATCACCAAAATTTTGAAGCAGAGAGAATGCTTCCAATAGCCCAGGTTACATTTTTAGTGAGCACCAGAGGACCCACCAAACACTCATTCCTGATCTGAGTGGGTATAATAGGCTTCTGTGTAGTTTTTTCACAGACTAGTTGTGCCCTTGCCCACAGTACTACACTGTGGTACTTAGGGCCCACTGCCTACAGACTGCTATTTATTTATTTATTTATTTAATTTATAAAAAGGAAACACTGACAAAACCATAACAAAGTCCCAAAACCTAGATATAGACCAGGTCCCATGAGATAGGGCATATGTTCACATGTACCCATAAATCTGGGCAAATATATACCTGAAAGCAAAAGTATACAATAGTCTGCAGTGAGTCAATATAAAATTCCTAATGAAATAGTGTCTACTTAGACTTAGATACTCTCCTGACCTATTTCCTATTATACCTCTCTCACTCACTCCCAAGTGATCCTTATCAAAGCAAGGACTACAAAAGCTGAATAAGGGCAAGAGGCTGGCTACCTGGAGAGGTGAATTTGCTGTGCAGGCACCAACCCCCCAGTAATAACCCTGGAGGCAAAAATAAATAAGCAAATAAACAAAGATTATACATTGATGAATATATGCTATAATATTAGTGAAAAGAATTGATAGAAAATTTGATAATACTATTGACTTATGGGTGTAGTTTACATTTTAGTTGTTATTTTACATAATAATTTCAAAGCTCCTTTAAAAATGAATGACTTTACCTTGTATATCCTCAATGAGATTTTATTTACAAACTTTTTCTTTACAAGTATATAATTCTACAATTTTATTGTTGTTGGGCAAATTGAAACACTTCTGAATAAATGTGACTGACTTACACATTTTTTTTCAAAATAATCCAACCAAGTATTTTTTTTATGCTTTAGAAGACACAATTTATTCAAAGTTTAGACATCTCTGCCAACCTTTTTTTTTTCTAAATTTTTTTATTGGGGAATTAATGCTTTACATTCGACAGTAAATACAATAGTTTGTACATGCATAACATTTCCCAGTTTTCCATCTGCCAACCTTTCATGCTTGTAGGTTATCATAATCGGTGACAAGTACAGTTAAAGTGAATTTCATACAATTTTGTAATCGTAAGATACCTTGGATGGGGAGTCAGGCGGTAGCGCAGCCGGTTAAGCGCACATGGCACAAAGCGCAAGGACCAGTGTAAGGATCCCGGTTCGAGCCCCTATCTCCCCACCTGCAGGGGAGTCGCTTCACAGGCAGTGAAGCAGGTCTGCAGGTGTCTGTCTTTCTCTCCTCCTCTCTGTCTTCCCCTCCCTTCTCCATTTCTCTCTGTCCTATCCAACAATGACGACATCAACAACAATAATAACTGCAACAACAGTAAAATCAGCGAGGGCAACAAAAAGGAAATAAATAAATTAACATTAAAAATACTTTGGATGAATTTTATAATGAAATAAATTATTTTAAAAGGAATTTTGTAAGTTTAAATCATAACCTGCTAATGTACTAAAATGATTAACTAAAATTATGCAAATTGCTAAATTTTCATATATTTTCTTACCTACAAAGTAGGTTATTAAGAATAGTAACTTTTTTTTCTTTTTACTATAAATTAAGACAATCAGTGTAAAGCTCTTAGCACCAAGCTTAGCATATTTTCAAATTAGCTGTTGATACCATTATTACATTGTAGTGTCTCAAACATGTAAGAGATTAAAAATGGCATAAAAGATTAATAACACTTTACATTTGCACAGAGCCCTAGGGCTTTTTAAATGCTTGATGCATGTGAAAGCACTTTAAAAACTTCTAATGTTGCTCTTTACAAATGTTAGAAGTTAATATTTCCTTGGTCTTTTGCAGCTCACATCGACTACACAATGGTTCTGTGAGGTCTGTAGGGAAAATATTTGTCATGATTTTATAGATACAGAATGTGAGGTTCTGAGGATTTACCAGTGAGGTTCCTCAGCTTCACTGTTTCACTGTATATAGATATCTTCACCTCTCTGAGCATCATCTTCTTCATTTAAAAAAGTAGGATGGCACCATTTTCCTTCAGGATGGTTATTGAGTGAGCACTTAAAAAATGAACTTCATACCTGATTTTCTAAAAGTGCCATATCATAATGGTCACTATTGCACTGTGCTAATAATGCCTGTTATTTTTTTCTATAGTTATATTCAGCCTCACAAGAGCAGGTGTATAATAAGGATCAGAGTCATTATTTTATTTTATTTTTTTTTATCATGTGTGGCTGGAAAAGTCAGCTCACTGGGTAGGACGTGTGTCTTGTCATGCATATAGCTCAGGTTTGAGCCCTGGCACCACATCACATGGAAGTTTCAATGCTGTTCCTCATCTCTTTCTCTCTCCCTCCCCCTCTCCCCCTCCCCCTTTCTACTCTGAATACAAAGGTTGGACTAAAAGTAGCAAAAACAAGTATATTCAAAACCCTGGATGTTCTAAAGTACAGAAACAAAAAACAAACAAAACAAAAATCATCATTTAAGACAGAATTTGAGCATCAGTATGACTTATATAGCCCAGAATTTGCTTGAACATTTATCCAGCACCTTTCACAGCCATGCCCTGGATGACATAGTGTGACCTATGTAAAGACAAATGCAAACTAAATTTTGCCTTCAAGGAGATAATACAATGTATAAATAACTTAAAGAATATAAAGGGAAGGGATGTAAAAAGGTCATAGGAGCAGGAGCTATTAAACTTGTAAAAGTAAAGAAGGCATGCTGTAGGGTTGGTAAAATAAGCTCACTTGGACAAACCCCAGTGCATTGAAGGAAAATTTGATGCTATGGCTCCTCTCTCTCTTCCTCCCCCTTTCCCTCCCCCTCCCCCTCTCCCTCTCCCTCCCCCTCCCTTACTTTCTCCCTCTCCTCTTCTCTTTCTGTTTCTGTCTCTCTGTCTCTAACTAGAAAAGAAAGGGAGGAAGAAGAAAGCCACAACAGGTGTCATTTGAATTCTACTGCACAAGCAGTAGAATTAGTGTGGCATCATTTTTAAAAAAATTTTTTATTTAAGAAAGGATTAATGAACAAAAACATAAGGTAGGAGGGGTACAACTCCACACAATTCCCATCTCCATAACCCACCCTCTCCCATGATAGCTTTCCCATTCTCTATCCCTCTGGGAGCATGGACCCAGGGTCGTTGAGGGTTGCAGAAGGTAGAAGGTCTGGCTTCTGTAATTGCTTCCCCGCTGAACATGGGCGTTGACTGGTCGGTCCATACTCCCAGTCTGCCTCTCTCTTTCCCTAGTAAGGTGTGTCTCTGGGGAAGCTGAGCTCCAGGACACATTGGTAGGGTCTTCAATCCAGGGAAGCCTGGCCAGCATCCTGATAACATCTGGAACCTGGTGATTGAAAAGAGAGTTAACATACGAAGCCAAACAATTTGTTGAGCAATCATGGATCCAAAGCTTGGAATAGTGGAGAGGAAGTGTTAGGGAGGTACTCACTGCAAACTCTAGTGTACTTCTGCTTTCAGGTATATATTTTGCAGTAGTTTATGGATACGTGTGAACATATGCTCTCTGTCACAGAAACTGGTGTATATCTAGGTTATGGGACTTTGTTAGAAAGTGAACCACCTGAGATGAAATTAGAGTGTACTATAAAAGGAAAGGTCTCACCCAAGTAATGAAGCTGAAGGGTTGTCATTCCACACGTGAAGTCTCTGGACACAGTCTGAGGTGAAGCATGTTGAGGTGGCAGTCATTGCGTTGGTTAGGTTGTGATCGGCGGATGCAATATTATTTGGTTTGGATTGGGAGACGCATATGGGAAAGTGGGCCCTATCCAAGGGTTCCAGGACTGGGGAAGTAGGGGCTCTATAGTGGAGATGTGAGGTTCCTGCTGTCTTAGGGTTCAAAAAGACAATCGATAGTTAATGTTATCATCACATTATTTGGTAATTCGGTTAACTTTGAAAAGTCCTTTTGTTATGGTTTGCTGTACAGTACCCAGTATCTTGTATATAGCTGTGCTATTGGATGCTTCTAATCTACTTGGTCTAGGCTTTTGAGAGAGTCCGCATATCAAATACACAGCCTATATATTAAAAAGATTCAGTTTGTGTTTTGAGAAACTTTGAGACATACAACTGATTTTCCCCCTCTCATATTAATTAACTAGTGATTGATATGTCTACATTTTGCTAGGAGTGTACATAAACACCATTCCCACCACCAAAAGACTGTGACCCATCCCTCCCACCCACTCCCACCCCCCACTGGCCCAGGAAGCTGCATGTCTACCCCTCACCACAGGGTTTCTACTTTGGTGCCCTACTTACAATTTGATCAGGTCCTGCTTTTAGTTTCCCTTTCAGATCTTCTTAGTCAACTTCTTAGTCAACTCCCCCTTTCCTTGCCCCTCTCCCTCTCCCTCCCCCTCCCTTACTTTCTCCCTCTCCTTCTCTTCTCTTTCTGTTTCTGTCTCTCTGTCTCTAACTAGAAAAGAAAGGGAGGAAGAAAGAAAGCCACAACAGGTGTCATTTGAATTCTACTGCACAAGCAGTAGAATTAGTGTGGCATCAATTTTTTTTTTTTTTTTTGGTGCTGCAAGTCCATCTTTTTCATTCAGGTGACAAATAGTGTTTCATTCTTTCAATAATTATCAATGAAATAATTCTTTCAGTAATAAAGATAAATGAACTATGCAGTCTGTTCTGCTACTACATGAATTTTCATAATGCCAGTGAGCACACAAGCAATTGTAAATAGGGAAAAATATCAGTTCATAATGAAATGATCTTGGATTCTTAGGAACTTTCTCTTAGGCAGTGGAGGCTAGAGTGATGACATGGAATTATACCCTCTGTTAGGAAAGGAAAATCTTCAGTTCACCTGTTCTGCATCTAAGAGACTTTTTGAATCCATTTTAAAGAAAATTAAATTCCTGCACCCAACATCTTCTTCAGAGAGAAAAATCTAGATCTTGTTGAGTTCCTATCTTTAGTATATTTCACTGCATCTACCTTAGCAACAGCCTCACTGACTAAGAGACTTTCTTTCTATCAGCATTATCTTTGCCTACTAGCCAGCATTTGGGTTGTATTATTACTTGCTTATTTCTAACTCCTCTAAACTCCCACTGATATGCCTTCTTGAACTGCTAAATTTCTTCCAAGGTGCTGATTGCTGAATTGTTATTGACATTGTATAAGTTTGTTTTCCACTTCTTTTTAAAAAAATATTAGTGACTTAATATTCATTTACAAAATTATAAGATAAAAGGGGTATAATTCCACTGTTTCCACCACCAGAGTTCTGTATCTCCATTCTCTCCATTGGAAGCTACAGTAGTTCTCCAAAGGTTGCAGATACAGGTTGACTATTACTATCTATCTCTATTTTTATATATTCACTCTTTTTCCCCCCTCTGGTTCTGCCTTCTCTTCCTTTCTAAGTCACACTTATACCTATTACTACTACAGAGAATTCTTCCTTTTTGCTTCTTCTCTATCAGTTCCTGATGGAGTTGGAGTTCAGAGCCCTCTCTGATCATCTTTTCCTATCATTTCTCCCACTCTGAGAGTATGGAACAAAATTCATTATGGGATGCAGAAAATGGAAGTTTTGGCTTCTGTAATTTGCTTCTTCTCTGGACATGAACATTGGCAGGTTGATCCATACCCCCACACTTGATCTCTCTTTTTCTCTTTCTCTCTTTCTCTTTCCTTTTTTATCAGGGTTAATGTTGGGGCTTCATGGCAGCACAGATAGGAGAGAAGAGAGTCATCTCAGCACTGCTCCACTGCTTATGAAGCTTTTCCTGTGTATGTGCTAGGACTTGCCTTTGATACCCTGTTCATGCATACAGTGAATATTTCAACTAGTTTTAGATGGATTTCTGATACTTTAGTCAGAATTCTGACTAGCACAAGTCTTAGTTGAATTTAGAATCTTGTATAGCTCTTGCACTGGAATTAGAAATTCTCTCCACCATTTTTAATCATTGATCATGTTAAACAGTAGTTCCACTCACTATTAACTAGTGGTTTTGCTTATGGGAAACACTTAGCAATGTCTGAGGACATTTTGTTTTATTTTATCACTTTATCGGTGGTGGGGGCTTAATGATTTACAGCACAGTTGTTGATATGTTGGTACAATTTTTCACTTCCTAGTGATAGGTATCTGCAAAACATTCTAACTGTCAACTTAGGTCCACTTCCATTATCATGAACAATGACCCCTCATCTTCTCCACTTCCTCCCTTTCCTTTATTAAAATGGGGACATTTTTTATTGTTATAAATAAGAAGGGATTCACAAGTGGGGAGAGATCAACAATTCTGCTCAACACCCTACAATGCCTTGGGCAGTCCTTTGTGACTAAGAATTTTCTGATCTCACATATTTGTATTGCATATGCTGAAAAATCTTGATACAGGTGGGTAAAAACGTGGGAGGGAAATAGGGGAAATACAAGCTTGTATGTCTGTCCCTAATGACTGTATGACTTTGGACAATTTCCTCCCCTCTCCCCAATATTTTGGGAGAAGTGATTACTTGTCTTATATGAACAGATTGACATGAAATGTCTTTTAGGCTTTTTAAAAAAATTCCAACTCTTATTGTATTTTATTATTTAATGTGTTTTTTCTTCCTTTCTACCCACCTTTTTTCTATCAGTAAGATCTCCTTATGAATTTTCATTCCCACTAGTTCTGCTTACTGCCTTAGTCCTTTTCTTCAAACAGTGCTATACAAACCAAATTTGCAATATACAAAGTTATCTCAAAGGACTATACATAAAACAGTAGTCACAAGCTTTAAACTCAAGTGACATTTAAGAATGGAAGCAGTCAGACAAAAAGATAAGTTTCTGATTTGCTCTAAATTAGGTTCCCTGAATCTGCATTTCCAAAGAGTCATGCAAATGGTTGCTTCAGTCATTATGCATAGTGAGGAAAAAGACCCACAGCCAGCAGGACTTAATCTAAAGCTTTTTTTTGTTTCTGAGAGTTACAGAACATTTCCCCTTCCCATGTGGTTTTCATGTGAATTTTTCCATGAAATCTTTCATTTGTGACTTGTGTGTTCTTTGTGATTGGATTTATCATCCAAGCAAACTAATGGCAAGAATATGATGACAGGTTCTATTGCTGGAGAATGTTAGTGGGATGGGTGGTAAAGTGATATATATGCATTCATATTAGTGGAAAACTTTGAGCAATCAGAATGCTGTTGGTGCTCAACCACACTTGAAAAAGATATAAAGTCATTGTACTAAAGTCTTAAAACATATCAGTAAACAGACATCAAAATGAAAACAATATAGAAGGAATCATGAAAGCAAGGTATATAAGTAAGCTAAGAAACTTGTACATTACATGTACTGTAGTACATTACATGTACTGTGCTCTTTTCTTGACCAGCAATGGGAGAGGAATGAGAAACTGATTCCTTTAAGCTTCTGATTTACTTGAGCAAACAAGTCATTTATGGAGCAATTGTAGTAAAAAAGAAGCAGTGGATGCCTAGAGGAGCTTAGAAGTTTGATAAAAGAGTTGTACATTATGGAAAGGAATAGACAGGACAGAGGGAGACTGTAACTTAGAGTAACTTTTAGAAAAGTATCCAAGTAATGTTCCATTGTCGGGCTGCGCCCCTGCTCCATCCTCCATTGCTGACACTATGGCCTATTTACATAATCATTGTTTTGCCTGAAAGATCCCCACCTTTGATCTATCTTCTTTCTACCTCAAGACCCACCCTGCCTGCAGGGTATTAATTAATCCAGCCAGTTAAAACCCTAGCAACTGTTACTACTAAGGTAGCTTTCTACCTTCCCACTCTTTCCTTTTCTCCATCCCCTTTCCTAGCCATTTCCTCTTCCGACTTGCCACTTCCAGTTCTAAATATATAAAAGCGTTGTCTCTGATCAATAAAGACACATTGTGTTCCCATTCCGCCATGAGTTCCTGGTCTCTTCCGCATCACTGAGCAAGCAGCAGCCCAGGTTGGCTCTGGCCGAGTTCTCTCCAACCCAGAGAGAACGTGCCTGGGAAGAAACACCCTCACGCTAGCCTGGCATTCCATATTATGGAAATTGCTTATTAATTCAACTGACTCATTAGTCTTTTTCAATAACTAGAGAGTGCCTAGGGTGATGTTGACAGCATTCTTGGTATTTATGAACAAAAAGTACACTTAATAGAAGGGGAGGTTAGAAAAATAAAAAGAATAAATAATTTTTAGGTGGTACTACATTCTGTGAAAAAGTCAGGAACAGGGAGTTTGTGATAAGGTGACATTTAAGAAAACATAGAAGTCTTGTAGGACTTAGTCATGATCTCTTAGGGAA
The DNA here is from genome assembly GCF_950295315.1 of Erinaceus europaeus. Classification (NCBI taxonomy): domain Eukaryota; kingdom Metazoa; phylum Chordata; class Mammalia; order Eulipotyphla; family Erinaceidae; genus Erinaceus; species Erinaceus europaeus. The sequence continues at coordinate 21,238,953 of NC_080173.1, read as the reverse complement.
GAATATTCAAGGCAGAAGACATATACAGTAAAAAGGCTCCTCTAATGTTGAAGCTGAAGGGTTTGAAGCAGAAGACTAGAAATACAAGTCAGAAATCAAATTAGGGTAGGACATGGAAAGTGTTGACAAGGATTTTGACTATTTGTTCATACTTAGATGCCATTGAAAACTTTTGAGGAGAGAAGTGTCACAGTCTGCCTTGATTAAAGGACCATTCTGGTTCATGAAAATAGATGGAAAGGGAAGAGGAGCCTGTGGAAGTGATTCACAAGACTATTAAAATAATTCAGGTTTTGTCAACATCCATGTTCAGCAGGGAAGCAATTACAGAAGTCAGACCTTCCACCTCCTGCATCCCATAATGACCCTGGGTCCATACTCCCAGAGGGATAAAGAATAGGAAAGCTATCAGGGTAGGGGATGAGATGCAGAGTTCTGTTGGTGGGAATTGTGTGGAGTTGTATCCCTCTTATCCTACGGTTTTATCAATGTTTCCTTTTTATAAATTAAAAAATTAAAAAAAATAATTCAGGTCAGAGGTGGTAGTTGATGTCTGGATATTTGTTGAAAACAGAGACCATAGAATTTGCTTTTGATTGGAGATGAGGTTAAACAAACAATATTTTCATGGACAATTCCAAGATTTTCCATGAATTTAGTTGTGATTTGGGGAAGTTGAAATATTATACCAGTGTAATAGTTCTGTAATTGCTTATTATCAATGTGTATATGATTCTAAGTATTTATTTACTAGTATTAATAATATTGATGCTTTTTTGTTATGTACTTTGGTGCTTAAGCATGTGCAATTTTAGATTACTCATTCATAGATATTATATCTGGTTTGAGCTAACTAGAGTTGGTTGGAGTCTGGGTGTTTCAGTTTACTTTATTTATTTTCTTATAATTGCTATTTTATAAGATATTTTAAAAATACTCATCCTTTAGTAGCAGCTGAAAAGTTGAAAAAGGTTCTGCCTTTATCCCTTGTTTTAGTTAGACTATTTTCATATAATTGCAGTGCCACATACATTTTCAGAAAATAATATAGAGAGGTTCTGTGTACATAGTTTCTTGCAAAACTATACACTATCACAGTAAAAATTGTTAAACTTGATAGTCACACCACAAAATGATCCCTTAATAACAAAAACCTCTAATTTGGGTAACTTTTATAACTGCATCTACTTTCCTTTACCCACTTTCTTTTTTTTAAATTTTTATTTATACAATGGAAATATTGACAAGACCATAGGATAAGAGGAGCACAACTCCACACAGTTCCCACCATCAGAACTCCACATCCAGTTTTCTCCCTGAATAGCTTTTCCATTCTTTATCCCTCTTGGAGTATAGACCCAGGATCATTAGGGGATGCAGAAGGTAGAAGGTCTTCCTTCTGTACCTTCTGTAATTGCTTCCCCACTGAACATGGGTGTTGACAGGTTGATCCATACTCCCAGCCTGTCTATCTCTTTCTGTAGTGGGGTAGGGATCTGGGGAGGTGGGCCTCAAGGACACACTGGTGGGGTCATCTGCCTTGGGAAGTCAGGTTGGCATAATGATAGCATCTGGAACCTGGTGGCTGAGGAGGTGGGGCTACTGAGATGCAGCAGCTGTGTTTCTCTCCTTTCCTCTCCCGGGTCAACTAGGAATACCAAAGGAGACCACCTGGGACCACAAGAAGACAGGACTAGAACAACTTCAGGAAACCACCAAATCACTGGTGAGTGCAAACAAGTGTGGCTCACGGACAGAGAGGATCCTTGGGAGAGATTAAGTGGCTGGTAACATTCCAGCAGTTTACCAGTTGAGAGACCACCACCAGTATGTTTCACTAACAAAAAGACAGCTGAAGGGAGGAGAGGACTCCCCTAAGACTCACCAAATGCAACTGTGAGTCTCCATTGCTACTTCCCTCAGAATCTGGAGCAGCAGGGAGGAGGCCCTGTGCTGACACCAGGGGACAGAGAACTAATGAGGAAACTCAGGAGAACATCTGTAACTTGGTGGCCTAGTGGTGGGGCTGTGAAAGTCTCTTTGCATAACCACTGGATTATCTCTGCCCCACCCTGCTTTATCTCTTGGTCAGGAGTGAGGGATTAAGCTAAGAAGCCTACTTATAGTTTAAAAGCCCTCAGGCTCCCACAGCCTACAGGGAAGAAAAAGCACAAAAGAGGCTTTAAAGCCACTGTGCTCCAACTCAGGGATTAAAATAATATTGAAACAACTGTCAATTTACACAACTGTGAACCTTTTAAGTACCTTACTTAGACACAAGTCAATCCAGGCAATAGTGATCAGTAATTTGAAAAGTACTGAGAGAGGCACCTCATAACATATTATATAAAATGGTTAAACCTATAAGAATAAATATTGGAGAAATGAATCTGGACAAGAGTTCAGCTAAAAGCTGCTCAAAGGTTAAAGCACAAAATAATGAGGTCAATATCCAAACACTAGTTAAGGAAATAATCACAGGAATGAGTAAAGAATTTGAAAGAACTGTCGTCAGAAACGCAGAAACAACAAAGGAGACTCTGGAAGAAAACACTATCTCAAGGTTATTGGAGAGCTGAAAGCTGAAATAGCTGAGCTAAGAACACAACTAGCTGAGCAGACTAACACAGTATCAGAACAGGGTAACAAAATAGATGAACTCCAGGAAACAGTAGAGGGGAGAGAGAGAATAGAATAAATGAGGCTGAAGACAGTTTTAGCAAGATTGAGGATGAATTAGAGACAACTAAAAAAGAAGTAAGAGATCTCAAAAAGAGATTAAGAGATACTGAAAACAACAACAGAGACCTATGGGATGACTTCAAAAGAAATAATATATGCATTATTGGCTTACCATAGGAAGAAAGAGAGGGAGGGAAAGAAAGCATTCTTCAGGAAATAATAGCTGAGAACTTCTCTAGTCTAGAAAACATAAAGGATCAAGAAGCCCAGAGTGTCCCAAACAGAATTGACCCAGACTTAAAGACACCAAGACACATCATATTTAGAATGTAACCTGGTGTCTGAAAAAGAGTTAAGATAGAAAGCAGAACAAATTTGTTGACTAATTATGAACCTAAAGGTAAGGATATTGCAGATGAAGATTTGGGGTCTCCATTTTGGAAAAAATTGTAGGTCTATTTGAGGTATAATCCAGAGGGCCCATGACTTTACTAGTTTTTGTCTGAGCCTGACATTTAATATGCAGGTGGACTCAGGTTATTGTCTGGAAAGATGGTGTCAGAGTTGGAAGAAGGACTAGAAAGCTGGATCAGGGAAGAGAGTAGCTCCCAAATATTATAAAATCATATAAATATTGTTAACTGTAAACTGCACAGCTTTGATCTGAGGCCCATATACATCACAGGAGCCTATGTAACCTCTGCATCCCTGTAGTTCTGGGCTCACATTCTGTGGTCACAGCTATTAACATTCCAGGCTGCCCTATTTTCAGGACCCATCTTCCTCGGGTAGTAGGTAGAGTATGTTGTCCAACCTCCCTTCAGAGAGTGGAACATTCCCTACCATTACTGATCCTCATTGAGGGCAAGGTCCTATAGGGGCCCATAAAGGGGTCCATTGTGTTGTTCCTGATGGAGATGATCAGTGACAGTGGTGAGAGGGATCTGTTTGAGGTCTAGGCCCATCATGTCTGTGTGGGAATCCCATAACTCCCTGACTAGGGCCCCAGGTGATGGGGTGGACTGATAGTGACTAATGAGTCTTCATTAAAGTATGCCAGTCTCTTGCCCTTATCCAGCTTTTATAGTCCTTACTTCGTCTGACAACGTTAGCTTTAAAGTGTTTGAGGAACATGTAATAGGAGGTAGGTGAGGAGTGTATCTAGTTCTAAGCAGAACTATTTGATTATTAAGACACTTTATGGTGTCTTTTATGTCTTTCTGCTTGGTTGCTACATTTATTGACTCACTTCAAACTACTACACACTTTTGCTTTAAGGTATATATTTCCCTCCAACTTATGGGTACATCTTTACTCACTTTCTATCTTTATACAACCCATATACTTTTTATTTATATGACATTTAGAATATTTAAATTTTTTATTATTATCTTTATTTATTTATTGGGTAGAAATGACTAGAAACTTAAAGGAAAGGTGGTAATAATAAGGGAGAGAGACAGAGATACACCTGCAGTACTACTTCACCACTTATGAAGATTGCCCACTAAAGGTGGGGAATTGGGGCTCCAGCCTGGGTCCTTGTGCATTGTAATATGTGTGCTCAATCAGGTGCACCAACACCCAGCTCCTGAACAGTTCAATTTCTTTAGGAAAAAATTGGTAACATTGGAATGTGGTTAGAGAAAAAGAATTATGTTTAGAGAGGACCATACTGACTTGGCATGTGAGTTATCAATAGTTTAGAATGCTTATTACAAAGAAAAGCAAAGAGAAGTAAAATTGAACTAGATTTTGAAGGGCATAGAGTTGTTCTGTAGTACTAATAGATGTAGTTTCTTTAAGAGAGATTCTATTTTCAATTTTAGGAAGAACTTCTCAGATTGAGAAAAACTGTTGCTGATTATCTCAGGAGGAGGTAAATTCTTTCTTGGTTCGAGTAAATAGAGGTTAAGCAATCACTAGCTAATAATTTAAGTTTTTTTTTAAAGGGTTTGAACTTTGTATTTTTACTTTCATGGCTGATGTTGTGGAAAAAATTTTCTTTTTTTAAAAAAACTTATTTATTCCTTTTTGTTGCCCTTGTTGCTTTATTGTTGTAGTTATTATTGTTGTTGTTATTGGTATCATTGGATAGGACAGAGAGAAATGGAGAGAGGAGGTGAAGGCAGAGAGGGAGAGAGAAAGACACCTGCAGACCTGCTTCACTGCTTGTGAAGTGACTCCCCTGCAGGTGGGGAGCCGGGGGCTCCAACTGGGATCCTTACGCTAGTCCTAAGCTTAACCCGCTGTGCTACCACCCCCCAAATTTTTCTTAATGACTTCATTTAAAATTATGTTTTTGATAATATAGATTAATATGGAGTTGTAAAGAAAATATAGACAATTCCAGGTATATTTTCCCCAGATTTCAACAAAGAGATATATATTACAAAACTTTGTTAGCAAGAACTATGTAAAAGTAAACCTACTTCAATTATGTATGACTAATTCCATCTGTGTTTGTCATTTCTGAATGGGAAACTTTTAACTTCCAGCCGTTGTTTGATATGGAGAAAAAACAATTTGATTATCTGATAAGTCTGCCAGTAAACTATCCAGAAACATCAGGTATAAAATAGTTCTCACTACACAAATTTTATGGTTTGTGTAAATACCAACAGTTTCCCTTTGTAGTTGTATGAAGAACAAATATTGTATGTAAATTGTTACAAAACACTAGGAAGAAAACATTATGTATAGCTTAACTGAGAAAAGCCAAATACTTTTATTTGTATATTAATCCACAGAATTGTATGGGTCCTAAATTACTTTATAAAAAAGTAAAATTTGATTATTTATTTGTTAGCTCTTGTAAGTGTGGCTGTTGATATTTGTGTCATGGTTATTTGCCTTTATATTTTATAAAAATTTTGTGAAGTCATGTCCCTTCCCTCTCAGAAAACATCAAACAAGAGAAACATCTAACTATACTTCTTACACTTTTCCCCTTTCAACATTTGGATCTACCCCTTGCAAAAATATCATCTTAGAATAAAATAGTGAGGGGCCAGGAGGTGGCATGCCTAGAAGAGTGCACATGATACAGTATCTGGGCTCAATCCTTTGGTACCCACCTGTAGGGGGTAAGCTTCATGAGCGGTGGAGCAGTTCTGTAGGTATCTCTCATCCTCTACCCTCCTGATTTCTCTCCCACTATCAAAAGTAAATTAATAAGTAAACAAATATAAAGATAATATAGTATATTTGTTATTTTTTGTAAGCTTACAGTATAATTGGGACATGTTGAGTGATACAATTCAATAATCTTATTTTTCCCAAAATATTCATAGTGTGTACATTAAATTATATGCAATTTTACCACATGTATGGGTTTTTATGCAAGATAACAAACAGCTCCAACACAACAAAGGTTATGGTATATATGCTTTTCTTATTGCTCTTTAATAATCACATAAACCTCCTTATTAACATCCTTCTGACGCATTTCCCTCTACCATCTCAAAACTTCAGCCATGATTAGAAGCCACAAATATGTCCTTTAATTTTTCTGTTATCTCAAAAGTGCTCCATTTTGAGGTAAGCCTCTTTTTACTCGACTAAATTCCTTGAGATTCATTTGAATTGTTGCTCATATCAATAGTTTACTGTTGAGTTGTATTCTACAGTATCAATATACCAGTTTGTTTCACCACTTTTACTTTTATTAAAACAATTTTTATTACCTTTATTTATTGGATCAATGTTTTACAGTCAACAGTAAATACAATAGTTTGTACATGCATAACATTTTGCAGTTTTTCACATAACAATATGACCCCCTCTAGGTCCTCCTCTGCCATCATATTCCAGGGTCTGAACACTTCCTCCACCTACCCCAGAGTCTTTTAGTTTGGTGCAATACACCATATCTTTATTTATATATTAAATAAAGAAATAGAGACATAGAGACAGCCAGAAGTTGAGAGGAAAGGGAATGATGGAGAGGGAGAGAAAATGAAAGACACCTGCAACACTGCTTAATCACTTGGGAAACTTTCCCTGTGTACGTGGGAACTGGGGACTTGAACCCGTGCCTTTGTGCATTGTAACATGTGCACTAACCACTCTTTTACTGAAGAACATTTGGTCTGATTTCAATTAATATTTGTTGCAAGTAACACTATTATGGCTTTATTTCTTCATATACCCCTTTTTATATTGTATGTGTGAAGGAGAACATAAAATTTCACTTCTCTGGAAAATTTGTACACATGTGCTGTTGGGGAATATTACATATATCTACTCAGTGACTGAAAGAACTCTGTTTCCAGTAAACTGTCTAAATATTCCTCAGGGGCCAGGTAGTGGCATGCCTGGTTAAGCATACACATTACAGTGCACAGGGACGCAGGTTCAAACCCCCGGTCCCCACTTACATAGGGAAAGCTTTGCCAGTGGTGAAGCAGGGTTGCAGGTGTCTCTCTCCCTGTCTATCTCTCCATTTCCTCTCAGTTTCTCTCTGTCTCAATCCAGTACTAAATAAATAAAAATATAAATAAATAAATATCTCCCAAACATAGTTGGGTTATCAGACCACCAAAGCTCCTGGACATTTAATGTCTTCAGCTTTGCTATGGAAGAAGCTATCTGTAAATTAACTGATAAACGACTCATATGCTGAGTTTAAACTTGCTATCTTTAGTTTCAGTTACCACACCCTATGCTTTTTTTTTTATTAAGGAGTTTTAAAATTTTTATTTATTCCCTTTTTTTTAATTAAAAAAATTTTTTTTATTTAAGAAAGTATTAATTAACAAAACCATAGGGTAGGAAGGGTACAACTCCACACAATTCCCACCACCCAATCTCCATATCCCACCCCCTCCCCTGATAACTTTCCCATTCTCTATCCCTCTGGGAGCATGGACCCAGGGTCATTGTGGGTTGTAGAAGGTAGAAGGTCTGGCTTCTGAAATTGCTTCCCCGCTGAACATGGGCGTTGACTGGTCAGTCCATACTCCAGTCTGCCTCTCTTTTTCCCTAGTAGGGTGGGTCTCTGGGGAAGCGGAGCTCCAGGACACATTGGTGGGGTCTTCAGTCCAGGGAAGCCAGGCCGGCATCCTGATGACATCTGGAACCTGGTGACTGAAAAGAGAGTTAACATACGAAGCCAAACAAGTTGTTGAGCAATCATGGACCCAAAGCTTGGAACGGTGGAGAGGAAGTGTTAGGGGGATACTCACTGCAAACTCTAGTGTACTTCTGCTTTCAGGTATATATTTTGCAGTAGTTTATGGATACGTGTGAACATATGCTCTCTCTCATAGAAACTGGTGTATATCTAGGTTTTGGAACTTTGTTAGAAAGTGAACCACCTGAGATGGAATTAGAGTATACTATGAAAGGAAAGGTCTCACCCAAGTAATGAAGCTGAAGAGTTGTCATTCCACTCGTGAAGTCTCTGGACACAGTCTGAGTGAAGCATGTTGAGGTGGCAATCATTGTGTTGGTTAGGTTGTGATTGGCAGATGCAATATTATTTGATATGGATTGGGAGAGGCATACGGGAAAGTGGGCTCTATCCAATGGTTCCAGGACTGGGGGAAGTAGAGGCTCTATAGTGGAGATGTGAGGTTCCTGCTGTCTTAGGGTTCAAAAAGACAATCAATAGTTAATGTTATCATCACATTATTTGGTAATTGGGTTAACTATGAAAATTCCTTTTGTTAGGGTTTGCTGTACAGTACCCAGTATCTTGTATATAGCTGTGCTATTTGTTGCTTCTGATCTACTTGGTCTAGGCTTTTGAGAGAGTCTGCATATCAATTGCACTGCATATATTGAGAAAAGATTCAGTTTGTGTTTTGAAAAACTTTGAGACCTACAATTAATTTTCCCCCTCTCATATTAATTAACTAGTGATTTATATGACTACATTTTACTAGGAGTGTACATAAACACCATTCCCACCACCAAAAGACTGTGACCCATCCCTCCCATCCACTCCCACCCCCCACTGTCCCAGGAAGCTGCATGTCTATCCCTCACCTCAGGGTTGTTACTTTGGTGCCCTACTTACAATTTGGTCAGGTCCTGCTTTTAGTTTCCCTTTCAGGTCCTCTGTCTGACTAATTCTGTTTTCTGCTTCTGTTAGTCTGCTTTCCCTTGCCTCAGCTTCTTTCTTCATTACAGCTATTTCAGCTTTCAGTTCTCTAATTGCCTCAAGATAATCAGTATTTTCCTTGGGGGTCTCAACTCTTGTTTCCCTAATACTGCCATTCCTTTCCTCCAATGTTGTTTTTATTTCTGTGATTAATAAGTTTATTATTGCTTGCATACTTTTCTTATCTATGGTTACTTCTGTCTGATTTGTAGTTTCTTCTGGGCTCTTGTCTTCATTCATTGGAATAGCAGTTTTATTATTTTTGATCTACCCATTTTTTTGATTTATGTGTTTCTTTTTTTTTTATGCTCTGTTGTTCCTCAGTTGTTGTGTCTTGAGTACAAGCAACACTGTACTAAATACCTTTATGACAATTACACTCACCAACCTCAGGAATTACAGTAGCAACTGAAGCAAGTGTTGAAGCAGTTTAATCACTACCAGTTAGCCAAACAATTTCTCCAGTCCATGAAAGAATAGTAAACAAATCCCAGTGAAGAAGAAAGAGAAAAAAAAAAAAAGAAGGGATAGTAAGAATAGACAGTTATGCAAGTCTACTATCCACTGTATATTCTAGGGGTAACAATAGGGGAAAGGGAACTAGAGTAGAGATACACACATAGAGATTCCACTCTGAGTCAGAATTCTTCCCCCAAATAATTCCCAAATGTGTATGAGTGAATTCAAAAAAGCACACTGTTTGGTAGTGTGGGTGTTGGGGCCTGTGGCTTTGGGAGCTGTAGGATTAAGGAAGAAAGGATGACAAGAATGAGAAAAAGAATAAAAAAAGAAAGAGAGAGAGAAAAAAGAAAAAGATAAGAAAAAGAACAGTCAAAAGAGTGGTGAAAGGAAAGAGTTTTTAAAAATTTATTTATTTATTTTTAATTAATTAGCTATGCGGGGTGATGTGGGGAGGGTTGACTGCTTAGAAAGAAAAAAAGGCCAGAGGTTTCAGAAGGGTATAGACTTAGAATGAGTGATACTCCCTGGTGGGACAGGAATTTGGTAAAGACAGAAGCTCTGCAGGGGATCTGCTAGGAGCTGGTCCCCAGGGACTGGGTAGGGGTTGGGGGGGGGTGTGCTTAATAATTAAAAGGAAAAAAATTTTTTGTTCCCTTTTTTTCCTACTCTAATTCTTAACCCAAATTAAGTTATAGTCACCTCCTTGGTGTTACCGCTAGGACCCCTTATTGACTGGCCTACTAAAGACAGAAAATCCTAACGTTTCCAGAAGATGTGATCAGAGCTCAAGCCACTAGCAGCTTCTCAGTCTGCCATCTTCTGGGCCTACCCTATTTATTCCCTTTTGTTGCCCTTGTTTTTTATTGTTGTAGTTATTATTATTGTTGTTGTTGGATAGGACACAGAGAAATGGAGAGAGGAGAAGACAGAGAGGGGAGAGAAGGATAGACACCTGCAGACCTGCTTCATCATCTGTGAAGTGGAGCTTGGGGCTGGAACTGCGATTCTTATGCCGGTCCTTGTGCTTTGCATCACCTGTGCTACCACCAGACTCCCTTATTTATTTATTTTTTTAAAGTTTATTTTTAACACCAGAGTACTGCTCAGCTCTGGCTTATGGTGGTGCAGGGGATTTAACCTGGGACTTTGGGGCCTCAGGCATGAGAGTCTCTTTGCATAACCACTATGCTATCTACCCCCACCTATGTTTTAAATAGCTTTGATCATTTACCCCATTGTGTATTCTACTACTGGCTCAAATTTTTTGTTATCTGAAATTTCTAATGTTTTGTAAACCTTGTTTATAAAACAACCTTGGAACTTTTTGTTGGCCTACATTAACTCACATGGTATGGGTTAGAAAAGGTTATCCCAGACTCTCAGTCAAGACTTAGAACTCTCTAGTTTTTCTGAATAATCTTTTGAGTATCCCCTATCTCTGGCTCTGACAATGTGACAATGTGCAGTTATGGAGTACATGATATTTGCTTTATTTTCCAGACAGACTAGGTCATTTTACATTTCTCGTCTCTTTTTCAATATTGTGTTTTATCTCCTATTCATGTAATTATAATTGGGCTAAATGAACCACAATTTGAGAAGGATTTTTAGAAGCCTTGCTGAGTCACAGAAAAAAGTATGTTTTGTACTAACTTCAAAAACAGAGTATCCTGTTTAAATAAATTCCTCCATATAATAAGGTCACTAAAATGGCTAAATAACAGAGTGTATAGTTTGTTTGGATTTCCAGCAAAACTTTTGTTTAAATTCTATATGATCCAGCTCCACTTAAAACAAAATCCACAGGGAATAAATGAGAAATATAAATCAAAAGCCCAACTCATTGTGAGTTACACGGCCCACCTTATGCTAGGATTCTTGTGTGCTTGGAATTGCCTATAGTCCATTTAGACCTTCTAGACGTTCTTTAAGTTTCTAGCTTTCCCAGGTCATATATGATGTCCTACGAAAGTGAACCGGATAAAATGGACTGCTGGGGGAGATAAGGATGTTGGAAAATAAATTCTCATGGCTTTTTCGTATGCCAATGGAGTAGTTCTTTGCAATTAAAAAATAAATGCTCATCATCATTTTGATGCTGAGAAAAACAAATACATATTAGTAATTATAGTACTCATAGTCATAGCCACTACTTTGCATATTTCTTACATACCAGGAAATGTGCTAGATAAATTATATACAATAAATATATTTTCAAAATAAGCCTCCAGGAAAAGCTATTTCTAAAATATCTAATTTATTAGGACTTGCATGGTCAGAAGCTGTGTTCATGTATTAAACTATTTATGAATCATATCTAAAATATTTTAATTTCAAAATAAAATAAAATACTTTAATTTCCATATTGTCATTACTTTAATGGAACATCAACTCCCATTTCACCTACTTTCAATGACATCTTCATCCACATGAAAAAAAATGAGCCACTGTGAGGGAAAAGAATTGGAAGATGGATAGGAGAGGTAGAGTGACTTAGAGTATACATATATAATAATAGTAGAATAATATTTTATTATACTAATATTTTTGAACTAATGCTGTAGGTGAGGTTCTCTGCTAAGTTTGACATATAAGATTTTCCCCCCATTTTTTAAAATTTGTGATTAATAGTGGGTTATAACATTGTAAGATTACAGGGTATAGTTTTTTACTATACCCACTACCATAGTTTTGTGTCCCCCACCTTCCCAAAGCTAACCACTATAGTTATCAGACATGTAAGATCTTGATACCAAGCAGTAACCTGGGAGTTAGCAATGGCAATCCTGGTAAAACACATATGTTACCAAACAATAAACTAATTGGATATGTGCTATTTTTACTAAACAACTGAGAGAGAACCAAGAGAGAGATCCAAAAGTCAGTAGGGGAAGTTCAAATGAGGGAAGAAATTAATGAAATAGAAATCAGAAAGATGAGATCGCTTTCTCTCCTCTCCTCTCCTCTCCCAGATCAACTAGGAATACCAAAGGAGACCACCCGGACCGAAACAAGACAGGACTACAATGACCACAGGAACCCAGTAAATCACCCCTGAGTACAAACACGCGTGTCTGGTGACAGAGAGGAGAGAGGGGCCTAAGGAGAGATTAAGTGACTGCTAACAGTTCAACAGTTTATCAGTGGAGACACCACCTCCAGTCTGCTCCACAACAAGGGGACAGCTGAAGGGAGGAAAGGACTCTCCAGAGACTCACCAAGTGCAACTCTGAGTCTCCATTGCTACTACCCTAAGAATCTGGGGCAGCAACAGGGAGGGACACCAGGGGACAGAGATCTAACCGGGAAACTCAGGAGAAGACTTATACCTCCGTGGCATAGCTGAGGGGCTGTAAAAGTCTCTTTGCATAACCACTGGATTATCTCTGCCACACCTTGCTTTATCTCTTGGTCAGGAGTCAGTGATTAAGCTAAGAAGCCTATTGATAGTTTAAAAGCCCTCAGGCTCACATAGCCTACAGGGAAAAAAAAAAAGAGGCTTTTACACCACTGAGCTCCAACTCAGGGATTGAAAAAACTGTTAACTTCCACCACGGTAAACTCTTTAATTAAATTGCTTAGACACAATTCAATCCAGGCAATAGTGACCAATAATTTGAAAAGTACTGATAAAGGTAACTCATAACATAATATATAAAATGGTTAAAACAACAAGAAAAAATATTGGAGACTCGAACCAGGACAAGAGTCCAGCTAAAAGTCCTCCAGAGGGTGAAGCACAAAACAACAAGTTCAACATCCAAACATTAGCTAAGGAAATAATAACAGGAGTGAGCAAATAATTTGAAAAAATTGTAATCAGAAATGCAGGAACAACAAATGAGAATATGGAAGAAAATTCTAATTATCTCATGGTTATTAGAGAGCTGAAAGCTGAAATCGCTGAGCTAAGAAGGCAACTAGCTGAACAAGCTAAAACAGTATCAGAGCAGGGCAACAAAATAGATGAACTCCAGAAAGCAGTAGAGGGCAGAGAGAATAGAATCTATGAGGCTGAAGACAGAATTAGCAAGATTGAGGATGAATTAGAGACAACTAAAAAAGAAGTAAGAGATCTCAAAAAGAGATTAAGAGATGCTGAAAACAACAACAGAGTCCTATGGGATGACTTCAAAAGAAACAGTATACGCATTATTGGCTTACCAGAGGAAGAAAGAGAAGGAGAGGAAGAAAGCATTCTTCAGGCCATAATAGCTGAAAATTTCTCTAGTCTAGACAACACCAAAGACATAAAGATTCAAGAAGCCCAGAGTGTCCCAAACAGAATTAACCCAGACCTAAAGACACCAAGACATGTTATACTTAGAATGGAAAGGAATAAGGATAAAGAAAGGATACTCAAGGTTGCAAGAAAAAAACAAAGAGTCACCTACAAAGGAAAACCCATAAGATTAGCAGCAGACTTCTCCATACAAACACTATAGGCCAAAAGAGAATGGCAAGATATCTATCGAGTGCTCAATGAGAAAGGCTTTCAGCCAAGAATACTATATCCTGCTAGACTGTCATTTAGACTAGATGGAAGCATCAAAACATTCTCAGACAAGCAACAGTTGAAGGAAGCAACCATCACCAAGCCTGCCCTGAAAGAAGTTCTGAAAGGTCTCCTATAAACAACCAGACCACCACAAATAGGACATATATCAAAACACTCTAAAACTCTACAAGAATGGTGTTAAAATATCTTCAGTCTTTGATATCAATAAATGTCAATGGCCTGAATTCACCTATTAAAAGACACAGAGTAGGAAGATGGATCAGAAAACACAACCCAACAATATGTTGTCTACAGGAAACTCACCTAACTCAACAAGACAAACACAGACTTAAAGTGAAAGGATGGAAAACTATCATTCAAGCCAATGGGCAACAAAAAAAAGGGCAGGACAGGTATTCTCATATCTGACATGATAGACTTTAAAATAGATAAGATTAAAAAAGATAGGAATGGACACTACTTAATGCTCAGAGGATCAGTCAATCAAGAGGACTTAACAATTATTAATATTTATGCACCCAATGAGAAGCCATCTAAATACATCAAACTTCTACTGAAAGAGCTACAGCAATATATTAACAGTAACACAATCACAGTAGGGGACTTCAACCCCCACTCTCTCAACTTGAAAGATCATCCAGGAAGAAAATCAGTAAAGACATAAGGGAGCTAAATGAAGAGATAGATAAACTAGAACTATTGGACATTTTCAGTGTCATTCATCCCAAGAAACTGGAATACACATTTTACTCAAATCCACATGGATCATTCTCAAGGATAGACCATATGTTAGGCCACAAAGACAGCATCAGCCAATTCAAGAGCACTGAAATCATCCCAAGCATCTTCTCAGACCACAGTGGAATTAAAGTAACACTTAACAATCAACAAAAGATTAGTAACAGTCCCAAAATGTGGAAGCTCAACAGTACACTTCTTAACAACTTCTGGGTCAAAGAGGAAATCAAGGAAGAAATCAAAATGTTTTGAGAGTTCAATGAAAATGAAGACACAAGCTATCAAAATATTTGGGACACAGCCAAAGCAGTCCTAAGAGGGAAGTTCATAGCTATACAAGCACACATTAGGAAACAAGAAAAGGCACAAATAAACAGCCTGATTGCACATCTTAAAGACCTAGAAGAAGAACAACAAAGGAATCCTAAAGCAACCAGAAGGACAGAAATCACTAAAGTTAGGGCAGAAATAAATAACATTGAGAATAGGAAAACCATACAAAAGATCAATGAATGTAAATGTTGGTTCTTCGAAAGAGTAAGCAAAATAGACAAACCTTTAGCCAGACTCACAAAACAAAAAAGGGAGAAGACCCAAATAAATCGGATAGTAAATGAAAGAGGAGATATCACAACAGAGACACTGCAGAAATTCAACATATCATGCGAGGCTTCTATGAACAACTATATGCCACCAAGCTAGAAAACCTGGAAGAAATGAATGATTTCCTAGATACCTTCCAACTTCCAAAACTAAGTAAAGAGGAAGTGGGTAACATGAACAGGCCCATCACAGCTAATGAAATTGAAACAGTTATCAAAAATCTTCCCAAAAATAAAAGTCCTGGACCAGATGGTTTTACAAATGAATTTTACAAAACTTTCAAAGAAGAACTAATACCTCTACTTTTAAAAGTCTTCTAGAAGATTGAAGACACTGGAATACTCCCTGCCAGCTTCCATGAAGCCAACATCACCCTGATACCAAAAACAGACAGGGACACAACCAAAAAAGAAAACTACAGACCAATATCTCTGATGAACATAGATGCGAAAATATTGAACAAAATTCTAGCCAACCGGATATAGCAGTATATCAAAAAGACTGTTCATCATGACCAAGTGGGGTTTATCCCAGGCACGCAAGGTTGGTTTAATATACGTCAATCAATCAATGTGATCCACCACATCAACAAAAGCAAGACCAAAAACCACATGGTCATATCAATAGATGCAGAGAAAGCCTTTGACAAAATACAACATCCCTTTATGATCAAAACACTACAAAAAAATGGGAATAGATGGAAAATTCCTGAAGATAGTGGAGTTTATATATAGCAAACCTACAGCCAACATCATACTCAATGGTGAAAAACTGGAAGCATTTCCCCTCAGATCAGGTACTAGACAGGGCTGCCCACTATCACCATTACTATTCAACATAGTGTTGGAAGTTCTTGCCATAGCAATCAGGCAGGAGCAAGGAATTAAAGGCATACAGATTGGAAGAGAAGAAGTCAAACTCTCCTTATTTGCAGATGACATGATAGTATACGTGGAAAAACCTAAGGAATCCAGCAAGAAGCTTTTGGAAATCATCAGGCAGTACAGTAATGTGTATAAAATTAACATTCAAAAGTCAGTGGCATTCCTCTATGCAAACACTAAGTTAGAAGAAATTGAAATCCAGAAATCAGTTCCTTTTTCTATAGCAACAAAAACAATAAAATATCTAGGAGTAAACCTAACCAAAGAAGTGAAAGACTTGTATACTGAAAATTATGAGTCACTACTCAAAGAAATTGAAAAAGACACAAAGAAGTGGAAAGATATTCCATGTTCATGGGTTGGAAGAATTAGCATCATCAAAATGAATATATTACCCAGAGCCATCTACAAATTTAGTGCTATCCCCATCAAGATCCCAAGCACATTTTTTAGGAGAATAGAACAAATGCTACAAATGTTTATCTGGAACCAGAAAAGACCTAGAATTGCCAAAACAATCTTGAGAAAAAAGAACAGAACTGGAGGCATCACACTCCCAGATCTCAAACTGTATTATAGGGCCATTGTCATCAAAACTGCTTGGTACTAGAACATGAACAGACACACTCACCAGTGGAATAGAATTGAGAGCCCAGAAATGAGGCCCCACACCTATGGACATCTAATCTTTGACAAAGGGGCCCAGACTATTACATGGGGAAAGCAGAGTCTCTTCAACAAATGGTGTTAGAAACAATGGGTTGAAACATGCAGAAGAATGAAGCTGAATCACTGTATTTCACCGAATACAAAAGTAAATTCTAAGTGGATCAAGGACTTGGGTGTTAGGCCACAAACTATCAGATACTTAGAGGAAAATATTGGCAGAACTTTTTTCCGCATAAATTTTAAAGACATTTTCAATGAAACGAATCCAATTACAAGGAAGACTAAGGGTACTCATTGCAGACTATAGTGTACTTCTGATTTCAGGTATATATTTTTCCCTAGTTTATGGGTATGTGTGAACATATGCTCTATCTCACAGAACCTGGTCTATATCTAGGTTTTGGGATTTTGTTAGGAAGTGAACCACCTGGGATGGAATTAGAGAATACTATGAAAGGAAAGGTCTCACCCGAGTAATGAAGCTGAAGGGTTGTCATTCCACACCTGAAGTCTCTGGACACAGTCTGAGCTGAAGCATGTTGAGGTAGCACTCATTGCATTGATTAGGTTGTGATCGGTGGATTTAATATTATTTGATATGAATTGGGAGAAGGATGAGGGAAAGTGGACCCTACCCTAAGGTTCCAGGATTGGGGGAAATATAGGCTCTATAGTGGAAATGTGAGGTTCCTGCTGTCTTAGGGTTCAAGAAGACAATGGATAATTATTGTTATCATCACATTATTTGGTAATTGGGTTAACTTTGAAAAGTCCCTTTGTTAGGGTTTGCTGTATAATACCCAGTATCTTTTATATGGCTGTGCCACCAGTTGCTTCTGATCTACCTGGTCTAGGCTTTTGAGAGAATCCACACATTAAAGACTCAGCCTATATATTAAAAAGACTCAGTCTGTGCTTTAAAAGGTTTGAGACATATAGTTTTTCCTCTCTCATATTAATTAAATGGTGATTTATATGACTGTGCTTTAATAGGAGTGTACGTAGACACCATTCCAACCACCAAAAGACTGTATCCCATCCCACCCACCCTCTTCCAGCCCCCTGCTGGCCCAGGAAGCCGCATGTCCACCCTTCCGCTCACCACAGGGTTTTTACTTTGGTGCTCTACTTTCAATTTAGTCAGTTCCTGCTTTTAGTTTCCCTTTCTGATCTTCTTTCTCAACTTCTGTTGATGAGTGGGATCATCCCATACTCATCTTTATCTTTCTGACTTAGCTCACTTAACATAATTCCTTCTAGCTCCATCCAAGATGGGTTAGAGAAGTTGGGTTCATTGTTCTTAATAGCTGCATATCTTTTTTTTTTTTTTTTAGTTTTTTTGCCTCTTTTTTATTGTTGTAGTTATTATTGTTGTTGTCATTGTTGGATAGGACAGAGAGAAATGTAGAGCCGAGGGGGAGACAGAGAGGGGAAGAGAAAGATAGACACCTGCAGACTTGCTTCACCACCTGTAAAGCCACTCCCCTGCAGGTGGGGAGCTGGGGGCTTGCACCAGGATCCTTATGCTGGACCATGCGCTTGGCAATTAGTTCTTCTTTGAAGGTTTTGTAGAATTCATTTGTAAAACCATCTGGACCAGTACTTTTATTCTTGGGAAGGCTTTTGATAACTGTTTCAATTTCATCAGCTGTGATTGGCCTGTTAATATTATCTAGTTTCTCTTTAATTTTAGAAGTTCGTTGGTATCTAGGAAATTGTCCATTTCTTCCAGGTTCTCTCCTTGGTGGCATATAGTTGTTCGTAGAAGGCTCGCATGATAGTTGAATTTCTGCATTGTCTGTTGTGATATCTCTTATTTCATTTACGATCTGATTTATTTGGGTCTTTTCCCTTTTTTGTTTTGTGTTTCTGGCTAAAGGTTTGTCAATTTTTTTTCACCATTCGAAAAAATGACATTTACATTCATTGATTTTTTTGGTATGGTTTTCCTATATTCAATGTTATTTATTTCTGCCCTAACTTTAATTATTTATGTCTTTCTGGTTGCTTCAGGGTTCCTTTGTTCTTCTTCTTCTTTTTATTTTTATTTAAGAAAGGATTAATTAACAAAACCATAGGGTAGGAGGGGTACAACTCCACACAATTCCCACCACCCAATCTCCATATCCCACCCCCTCCCATGATAACTTTCCCATTCTCTATCCCTCTGGGAGCATGGACCCAGGGTCATTGTGGGTTGTAGAAGGTAGAAGGTCTGGCTTCTGTAATTGCTTCCCCGCTGAACATGGGCATTGACTGGTCGGTCCATACTCCCAGTCTGCCTCTCTCTTTCCCTAGTTGGGTGGGTCTCTGGGGAAGCGGAGCTCCAGGACACATTGGTGGGGTCTTCAGTCCAGGGAAGCCAGGCCGGCATCCTGATGGCATCTGGAACCTGGTGACTGAAAAGAGAGTTAACATACGAAGCCAAACAAATTGTTGAGCAATCATGGACCCAAAGCTTGGAATAGTGGAGAGGAAGTGTTAGGGAGGTACTCACTGCAAACTCTAGTGTACTTCTGCTTTCAGGTATATATTTTGCAGTAGTTTATGGATACGTGTGAACGTATGCTCTCTCTCATAGAAACTGGTGTATATCTAGGTTTTGGGACTTTGTTAGAAAGTGAACCACCTGAGATGAAATTAGAGTATACTATGAAAGGAAAGGTCTCACCCGAATAATGAAGGTGTAGGGTTGTCATTCCACACGTGAAGTCTCTGGACACAGTCTGAACTGAAGCATGTTGAGGTGGCAATCACTGCGTGTGTACTCCTATGTTCATAGCAGCGCAATTCATAATAGCTAAAACCTGCAAACAACCCAGGTGCCCAACAACAGATGAGTGGCTGAGAAAGCTGTGGTATATATACACAATGGAATACTATGCAGTTATCAAGAACAATGAACCCACCTTCTCTGACCCATCTTGGACAGAGCTAGAAGGAAGTATGTTAAGTGAGCTAAGTCAGAAAGATAAAGGTGAGTATGGGATGATCCCACTCATCAACAGAAGTTGACTAAGAAGACCTGAAAGGGAAACTAAAAACAGGACCTGACCAAATTGTAAGTAGGGCACCAAAGTAAAAACCCTGTGGTGAGGGGTAGACATGCAGTTTCCTGGGCCAGTGGGGGGTGGGAGTGGGTGGGAGGGATGGGTCACAGTCTTTTCGTGGTGGGAATGGTGTTTATGTACACTCCTAGCAAAATGTAGACATATCAATCACTAGTTAATTAATATGAGAGGGAGAAAATCAATTGTATGTCTCAAAGTTTTTCAAAACACAAACTGAACCTTTTTAATATATAGGCTGTGTGTTTGACATGCGGACTCTCTCAAAAGCCTAGACCAAGTAGATCAGAAGCATCCAATAGCACAGCTATATACAAGATACTGGGTACTGTACAGCAAACCCTAACAAAAGGACTTTTCAAAGTTAACCCAATTACCAAATAATGTGATGATAACATTAACTATCCATTGTCTTTTTGAACCCTAAGACAGCAGGAACCTCACATCTCCACTATAGAGCCCCTACTTCCCCCAGTCCTGGAACCCTTGGATAGGGCCCACTTTCCCGTATGTCTCTCCCAATCCATATCAAATAATATTGCATCCGCTGATCACAACCTAACCAACGCAATGATTGTTCTTCTTCTTCTAGGTCTTTAATATGTGCAATCATGTTGTTTATTTGTGTTTTTTCTTGTTTCCTAATGTGTGCCTGTATGGCTCTGAAATCCCCTCTCAGTACTGCCTTAGCTGTGTCCCAAATATTTTGATAGCTTGTGTCTTCATTTTCATTGAACTCTTGAAACATTTTGATTTCTTCCTTGATTTCCTCTTTGGCCCAGTATTTGTTAAGGAGTGTACTGTTGAGCCCCCATATTTTGGGATTATTACTAATCTTTTGTTGATTGTTAAATGTTAGTTTAATCCCACTGTGGTCTGAGAAGATGCTTGGCATGATTTCAATACTCTTGAATTTGCTGATGCTGTCTTTGTGGCCTAACATATGGTCTATCCTTGAGAATGACCCATGTGCTCTTGTGTAAAATGTGTATTCCAGTTTCTTGGGATGAATGACTCTGAAAATGTTCAATAGTTGTAGTTTATCTCCTCATTTCTTTCCCTCATTTGTTTATTGATTTTCTGCCTGAATGATCTGCCAACCTGAGAGAGTGGGATATTGAAGTCCCCTACTATGACTGTGTTGCTGTTAATATATTGCTGTAGCTCTTTCAGTAGATGCTTGATGTATTTAGATAGCTTCTCATTGGGTGCATAGATGTTAATAATTGTTACATCCTCTTGATTGATTGATTCTCTGAGCATTAAGTAATGCTGATTTCTATCTTTTTAGATTTTATTTATTTTACAGTTTATTGTGTCAGATATGAGAATAGCTGTTCCTGCCCATTTTTGTGGTCCATTGGCCTGTATGATAGTTTTCCATCCTTTCACTTTAAGTCTGTGTTTGTCTTGTTGAGTTAGGTGGGTTTCCTGTAGACAGAGTATTGTTGGGTTGTGCTTTCTGATCCATCTTCCTACTCTGTGTCTTTTAATAGGTGAATTCAAGCCATTGACATTCATTGATATCCAAGACTGAAGATATTTTAACATCAATCTTGTAGAGTTTTAGAGTGTTCTGATATATGGTGTATTTATGGTGGTCTGACTGTTTATAGGAGACTTTTCAGAATTTCTTTCAGGTGATAGTTGATTCCTTCAACTGTTGCTTGTCTTAGAAGGCTTTTATGCCTCTGTTTATTCTGAATGACAGCCTAGCAGGATATAGTATTCTTGGTTGAAAGCCTTTCTCATTGAGCACTCAATAGATATCTTGCCTTTCTCTTCTGGCCTGTAGTGTTTGTGTGGAGAAGTCTGCTGCTAATCTTATGGGTTTTCCTCTGTAGGTGACTCTGTTTTTCTCTTACAGCCTTCAGGATCCTTTCTTTACCCTTATTCCTTTCCATTCTAAATATGCTGTGTCTTAATATATTTAAGTCTGGGTTAATTCTCTTTGGGATCCTCTGGGCTTCTTGAACCTTTATGTCTTTGATGTTGTCTAGACTAGAGAAGTTTTCAGCTATTATGGCCTGAAGAATGCTTTCTTCCTCTCCCTCTCTTTCTTCCTTTGGTAAGCCAATAATGCATATATTGTTTCTTTTGAAGTCATCCCATAGGACTCTGTTGTTGTTTTCAGCATCTCTTAATCTCTTTTTGAGATCTCTTACTTCTTTTTAGTTGTCTCTAATTCATCCTCGATTTTGCTAATTCTGTCTTCAGCCTCATTGATTCTATTCTCTCTGCCCTCTACTGTTTTCTGGAGTTCATCTATTTTGTTACCCTCTTCTGATACTGTTTTAGCTTGTTCAGCTAGTTGTGTTCTTAGCTAAGCTATTTCAGCTTTTAGCTCTCTAATAACCTTGAGATAATTAGTGTTTTCTTCCAGAGTCTCATTTGTTGTTCCTGTATTTCTGATTACAGTTCTTTCAAACTCTTTACTCACTCCTGTCATTATTTCCTTAGCTAGTGTTTGGATGTTGAACTTGTTATTTTGTGCCTCACCCTTTTGGGGGCTTTTAGCTGGACTCTTGTCCTGGTTTGTTTCTCCATTATTTTTTCTTGTTGGTTTAACCATTTTATATATTATGTTATGAGTTCCCTCTTTCAGGACTTTTCAAATTACTGATCACTATTGCCTGGATTGACTTGTGTCTAAGCTAGGTTATTAAAGGGTTCACAGTGGTGGAAGTTAACAGTTGTTTCAATAGTATTTTAATCCCTGAGTTGGAGCTCAGTGGTTTAAAAGCCTCTTATTCTTTTTATTCCCTGTAGGCTATGGGAGTCTGAGGGCTTTTAAACTACAAGTAGGCTTCTTAGCTTAATCACTGACTCCTGATCAAGAGATGCATTGGATCGACCTTCCCGTGGTGCATCCCGTGAGTATCCATTCATTGGGGAAAACTGACGATCCTTCCTAGCCGACTGAATTCACATGGATCCCAGTCACTTTCAAAGCCAGCCACTTTCCTGGTTGGCAATTGTTCTCTGCATGGCATCTGAGCCAGAGTTCCAGAATACACACACACTCCCACCCCCCAACCCCCACCCCCATCAGCCTCTCCTTCTTCCAGTGCATTCCTAGCCGACTGAATCCACATGGATCCCAGTCACTTTCAAAGCCAGCAACAAGCAGCTCCTGACAGCTTTCAAGCTGTTGGTCCTGCTCTTCGAGTCCTCCAACTTAATGTTGAGGGGCTGTCCTTTGCCAAACGCGTTCTTATTGGTCAATTGGCGATACAGCATCAGGCAGATGTTATCTGCCTACAAGAAACACATATAGCAGTAGATGAAGCTGCTCGATTCACCATCAGTGGATTCTATTTAATATGCTATAATCTTCATCCTTAACATGGCCGAGCCATCTACGCCAAATTGTGTCTTGCAGACGTTTACCATACGGCCTCTTCGACCTTCTACAACTCCATTACTATTGGAACTATTCAGCTTGTCAACGTATATAAGCCTCCCAGTGCCTCATGGGATAATGAGGTCCTGCCTAGCCCGAATCACCCAGCCATTTACGTTGGAGACTTTAATAGTCATCACCAAGACTGGGGATATTCCTCCACTCATGCTGACGGCTCTATCTTAGCCGACTGGGCTTCAGCGAATGACCTCTCCCTATTATACAATCCCAAACAGCCAGGCTCTTTTCACAGTGCTAGATGGAATAAAGACTCATCACCCGACCTGTGCTGGATTAGCACAGTCAACGGCCAAGCCTTTCCCGCCACGAGACACGTTCTCAAGATCTTCTCGCACAGTCATCACCGCCCAGCTATCATCCACATTGGTCTCCAGCTCTCTCTGATTCTGTGCTCGGAGAAACTAAGATGGAACTTTGGGAAAGCAAACTGGCGTCTGTTCAGTGATCTTACCAACAAATCTATTCCTGCAATTCCAATTAACTCTATCCCCTCTGAAGATTCCTACAGGTACTTCCACCAAGCCATCTTCAAAGCAGCTTCCCAAGCCATTCCTCGTGGGAGACATGCTAACTATATGCCTTGTCTTGATGCTGAATGCGAGCAACTACTAAAGCAGTATGATGAGTCGGGCGACCCAGATGTGGCTGACCATCTCATTGCCTCCCTGGATGCAGCACACCAAGCCCGCTGGCAACAACTCACGGAAAGTCTGAACTTCACCCACTCAAGTAGGAAGGCCTGGAAGCTTCTTCACAGTCTGGGTGCCGGTAGCCAACCCCCTCCCGTCTCCCATCCTCCCATATCTCCAAACTCAGTGGCCAGTCACCTAACTCAAGTTGGTCGTGCTAAGATCGACCCAGTCTGGAAAAGAGAAATTTCCCATGAGTGGTCATCCCACCTCCGTTTATCTTGTCCATCTTTGGACAAGATAAACTGTCTTTACACTGTCTGAACTGGAAGACGCTTTGAAGAGGGTTAAACTGGGAACAGCTGCTGGCTATGATAACATCACCCCAGAACTCATTTTTAACTTGGGCCCCGCGGCAAAGAAGTGGCTTACTTCATTCCTGTCCCACATCTTGGAATCTGAATCTATGCCCAAAATTTGGCGTCGTGCGAAGATAATAGCAGTTTTGAAACCAAAGAAAGACCCAACACTGGCCGCCAGCTATATATATTTCTCTCCTCTCTGTGTGTTACAAACTCCTTGAGAGGCTGCTTCTGTCACGTATTTCTCATCTTACAGAGAAATTCCTATCACCCGCCCAAGCTGGTTTCCGCCCAGGAAGATCTACCTGCGAACAAGCCCTGGCCCTCTCAACTTACATTGAAAATGGATTCCAGAAGAATTTAAAGACGGGTGCTGTCTTTGTTGATCTCACAGCAGCCTATGACACGGTCTGGCACCGTGGTCTCCTAGTCAAGATCTCAAGATGCCTGCCTCCATGGGTGACCAACACTATATCGTTTCTTCTCCAAAACAGAAGATTCCGGGTGCATCTGGGTGACAATTCTAACAGATGGAGACTTGTCTCAAGTGGCCTCCCCCAGGGCTCTGTTCTGGCTCCTATGCTATTTAATATTTACATCAGTGACCTCCCAGAAACTTCTTCAAGGAGGTTCATCTACGCCGATGACATCTGCTGTGCAACTCAGGCATCCAAGTTCGACATCCTCGAGGAAACACTCACGAAAGACATGTCTCTGATATCTGATTACTGTAAAAAATGGCGACTAATCCCTAGCACTGCAAAAACGGTATCATCTATTTTCCATCTACACCATGCCTCGGCCTCGTGTGAGCTTAATGTGCAGCTTGGCATACGAGAATCCAGCATGAAGCCCAGCCAGTCTATCTTGGCGTTACTCTCGATTGTACTCTGTCATTTCACGAACATCTCATAAAAACTGCAGCAAAGGTGGGTGCGAGGAATAACATCATTGCAAGACTGGCCAACTCCTCATGGGGCACAAGCGCTTCCACGCTACGATCATCATCTCTGGCATTATGCTATTCCACTGCAGAATACTGTGCCCCAGTATGGTTCCGTAGCCCCCATGTCCACTTGGTCGATTCCAAATTATATTCCTCCATGAGGATCATTTCTGGAACCATCCGTTCCACCCCGGTTCCATGGCTGCCAGTTCTTAGCAACATTGTCCCGCCAGATATTCGTAGGGATGCAGCATCATCTAAGTTCATTTCCCACGTCTACGCTCAACCAGACCTGCCAATATACGCGGATATCTTCGCCCACCCTGTCCAACGCTTGACGTCTCGTCACCCAATCTGGTCCCCTACGCCTACACTGAACTTCTCTGTTCCAGACTCTTGGAAACAGAGTTGGCAGTCAGCTGAGGTAAAGAACAAACACCTCATCACAGACCCCTGCAAGCGTCAACCCGGCTTTGACCTAGCACGTTCTGATTGGGCCCTCCTCAATCGCTATCGAACATAGCCATGGCCAGTGTGCCGCTATGTTCCATCGCTGGGGAGCCAGAGACGACCCGAACTGCCCCTGTGGCTCCAGACAGACTATGACCCACATAGTCAACGACTGCCACCTCTCCAGATTCAAAGGAGGTCTTGAAACTTTACATCAGGCTCAACCTGACACTGTTGACTGGCTACAGAAGAAGGGCAAACGCTAGAAGAAGAAGATCAAGAGATAAAGCAGGGTTTAGCAGAAATACTCCAGTGCTTATGCAAAGAGACTTTCACAGCCCCACTGCTATGCCACTGAGGTATAGGTCTTCTCCTGAGTTTCCTGGCTAGATTTCTGTCCCCTGGTGTCCCTCCCTGCTGCTGCTCCAGACTCTGAGGGCAGTAGCAATGGAGACCCAGAGTTGCACTTGGCGAGTCTCCAGGGAGTCCTCTCCTCCCCTCAGCTGTCCCCTTGTTGGTGGAACACACTGGAGGTAGTGTCTCAATTTGTAAACTGCAGGACTGTTACCAGCCTCTTAGTCTCTCCCTAGGCTCATCTCTGTCACCAGCCACATGTGTTTACACTCACTGGTGACCTGGTAGGTTCCTATAGTCATTCCATTCTTGTCTTATTTTGGTCCCAGGTGGTCTCCTTTGGTATTACTAGTTCATCTGGGAGAGGAGAGGAGATTGTTTCTGCATTTCTGATGACAGTTCTTTCAAACTCTTTACTCACTCCTGTGATTATTTCCTTAACTAGTGTTTGGATGTTGAGCTCATTATTTTGTGCTTTGACCTTTGGGGGTCTTTTAGCTGAACTCTTGTCCTGGTTTATTTCTCCAATATTTATTCTTGTTGGTTTAACCATTCTATATAGTATTTTTTTATTATCTTTATTTTATTTACTGGGTAGAGACAACCAGAAATAGAGATGAAGGGGTGTGATAGTGAGGGAGAGACAGAGAAACACCTACAGCACTGCTTAGTCACTTGCAAAGCATTCCCTTGCCGGTGGATATTGGTGGCTCAAACTTGGGTCCTTTTGCACGGTAACATGTGCGATCCACCAGGTGTGCCACCACCTAGCTCCTCTATATAGTATGTTATGAGGTCCCTCTATCAGTACTTTTCAAAGTACTGATTTACTCTTGCCTGGATTGATGTGTGTAAGTAATGTAATTAAATGGTTCACAGTTATAGAAATTGACAGTTGTTTCAATATTATTTTAATCCCTGAGTTGGAGCACGGTGGCTTAGAAGCCTCTTTTGTTCTTTTTATTCCTTCAAAAGGTATCTTTTCTTTTCTTGGTAAATTGAGTCCAAGAACTATTAAGAGAATAATTCACCAAGAGGAAGTGGGATTTATTCCTGGGAAAAAGGGATTTTCAACATTTATAAGTCTAGCAATGTAATCCACCATATTAGAAAACAAACAAGCAAACAGTGAAAATGGCAACAACAGCAACAACAACAAAAACCCCATATGCTCATATTGATTGATGCTGAAAAGGCATTTGACAGGATGCCACACCCATTTATGACAAGGCCCTTCAGAATTTGGTAAATGAAAAACTTTCCACATAATAAAGTTATATAGGAGAAACCCACAGCTAACATCATACTCAGTGGGGAAAAACAGTTAAGTTTCTCATTAACATCTAAAACCCAACAAGGATGTCCACTGTCACTCCTATTCAACATAGTCTTGAGATCCTTGTTAGTGCAATTAAACAAGAGATATCAAAGGAATACTTGTTGGAAAGGAAGAAATAAAACTATCACTATTTGCTGATGACATGATAATATACATTGAGAACCCCAAAGATTCTATCAAAAAGTTTCTGATGGCAGGGGTAGATAGCATAATGGCTATGCAAACAGACTGTCATGCCTGAGTCTTTGAAGTCCCAGGTTCGATCCCCTACACTAATATAAGCCAGAGCTGGTCAGTGCTCTGGTATAACAAACAAACAAACTTCTGGGAATAATTATAATTCAGTACAGCATCAGAATACAAAATAAATACACATAAATCTATGATATACATAAATCTGCCATACATAAATAATTAGTTGAAAGAAAGCCCTGGACACATACTCTCTCCCTCTCCCACCCCCTTTTCCTTTTCTTTCCTTTCTGTTTCTGTGAAAAATATATAAAATAATTTTTTAAAAGAATGATTTGGGAAGCTATATCACTTCATTTAAAATTAATTATGTCTCTGCCCAGATTCCAAGGAATCAACGGTATGCTTTTAGAAAACTAATGGGAGATGCTTTTCTTGTGTCCTTCCTTATAACAGAATTAACATTTTCATACATATGTCTATGAAATCAATTGACATTTATTCTCATTTCATCTAAAAGACGGGATGGGCTATGAAAATATGGTGATGGGAACTGTATAGAATTATACCCCTGTTATCTCACAGTCTTGTTAATCATTATTAAATCACTAATAATATATTAAAAGAATAATGATTTTGGCTAGAAAGTGATTACACATTACATTTGATAAACATTTTTTCCCTTTGGTTCTCTGTCATCTTCTCTTTATAATGGGAAAATAATTTAATTTTGTGAGTTATCTATGGGAATACTCACCATAGCTTGTACTTATAACAATAATGGCCTGTAAGTATTTCTATACAGCAGAAAAGGCACTTAAAAAATGCTCGTTAATGAAAGAATATATCCTAGAGTCACATGACAAGGAAAATAAGAAAGAGACTAAAAACGGGGAAAGATTAAGACCAAACTCCTGAGTTGAATTTGTCTGGCATTCATAAAATATAGGATAGCAAAGGGTATGCCACTGTTTTATTGCCACTTCTTGGGGAAGGCCTGTGCACTTCATTTGATGCTTTCCTTCTGGTGACTTCTGCTGTCATCCTAGATTCATGGTAATGTAAGTTTACAGCACTCTATCTCCACATATATTCTTTTTCCACAATGTCTGCAATTCTTCTTTATTTCTACTGCTTTCCCAGGGGAACCATTTAATCCTCACAATGCATCATATATGGTGGCACTGTTCCAGTTAAACAATATGACCATCAACATGACCATCCAAATAGGCTTTTCATGGTAAAATTGAACATGACATTTATTTGGTGACCTGTGGGGGAGTGTAGTGTGCCTAAGAATGGAACTACATAGACCCAATTTTGCAGAATAAATTGTATTTTTTAATCAAAGTACTGTCCTTCTAATCTATTCTAATCAGAATTTTTTTTTTGATTAATTGCAGCATTTAGTGAGTGTTCTGTTGCCAGATATTGTGCCATCTCTTTGTAGGCATGATGCATTTGATCTTTCCTGAACCTCGTGAGGGAGTTTTCATTTGTGGCAACTGAGTCTTAAAGAACGTAAATTGTCTGAGGTTGCATAGCTGGTCTAGTCTATATCAAAGACAGTGTGGGGAGTCGGGCGGTAGCACAGCGGGTTAAGTGCAGGTGGCACAAAGCGCATGGACCAGCATAAGGATCCTGGTTTGAGCCCCTGGCTCCTCACCTGCAGGGGAGTCTCTTCACAGGCGGTGAAACAGGTTTGCAGGTGTCTGTCTTTCTCTCCCCCACTCTGTCTTCCCCTCCTCACTCCATTTCTCTCTGTTCTATCCAACAATGACGACAAGGGCAACACAAAAGGAATAAATAAATAAATGTTAAAAAATTAAAACAAGCAAACAAAATACAAAGACAGTGTGATACTAGAGACTCTACTTTAATCACTACACAGTATCACCTCCTGGCTAGAGATTATGGTTGATATCTTCCTACTTACCTGACTGACTTAACAGTCATTCTTCTAGCCAACCACCTAGGGAGATATGTCAACTTCATAAAGTAAATATTGATAATGTAGGTTACAACAAAAGCTCTATATGTTAAAAAGTGCCAGAGAAATAAAACACTGGTTTATTTCACTCCTTTCAAATCTCTCCCTCCCAATATTTTATTCCGGGCTTAAAACTGTTTGGTTGTAACTAATAAATGCTATTAGGCTAGAACATTCATTAAATATATATATTTTTTACATGTGTCCTTTTCATCTTTCTGGTTAAATTATAAAATGAAAAAATAGGCCCTTTCATTATATGAAAAGTGTGCCTTCTACCACTTTAAAGAGATGTATTAGGAAGCCTATATTCAGTTTTTGAAATGAAACAATAAATCTCTGTGTCATCTTTCTAAAGCCTTTAGGCAAATAGTGTGGTTTAATGGGTCAGAACTGTGGCATTAAAATCAGATGGCTTGATACTGAATCTCAACTGACAGACTTTGGGCAATATCATTTCCCTTCTCTGAATCTCTGTTTTCTTATGTGTGAAGTGGAGATAATGATACTAAACTCAAGAGAGTTACTGGGAAGACTGAGATGATAAATAGGCATCAATATATTAACCAAACCTGATTTCATGGAGGTGTAAGGAGGAAAAGTTTTTTTTTTTAATTGTTGTTGTAGTTATCATTGCTGTTGTTATTGATGTCATCATTATTAGATAGGACAGAGAGAAATGTAGAGAGGAGGGGAAGACAGAGGGGGAGAGAAAGATAGACATCTACAGACCTGCTTCACTGCCTGTGAAGCGACTCTCCTGCAGGTGGGGAGCCAGGGGCTCGAGCTGGGATCCTTACGCTGGTTCTTGTCCTTTGTGCCATGTGTGCTTAACCTGCTGCACTACCACCAGACTCCCAGAAGGAAAAGTTTTATAATTATTTTTCTCTTCCAAACATAACTTTTGTTCCTTGTTTCCTATGATTATCTTGTTAGAAATATGACTATGAAACTTTCAGTAATAAGAATATTTTCATTGTGGTATTCATCTGGGTTTGGGTTTCTCCTACAAAACAACATAAGGGCAAGAATTTAATTGAAGTCAGTCTATCTATGAGGCATTTCTAAGCAGTGACAGTAAAGAAATTGAGAGAAACTGGAAAGAAATTTTAAAAGGTTGGGGAGACAGCATAACGGTTATGCAAGAGACTTCCATACCTCAGGCTCTGAGTTCCCAAATTTAATCCCCAGCACCTCTATAATCCAGATCTAAGCAGTGCTCTCTGTCCTTATATTTCCCTCTGTATCATTAAAATAAAATAAGCAGTTACAAAAAAATGAAATAAAAAACCAAAAGTAATGATTAAATTACTGTTTTCAGTGGCCAGGGCTCAGTCTCTAAAATATCATGTAGGAGAAATCCTTGAATATTTTCTTTTTTTTAAAAATTTTATTTATTTATTTAATATTTTATATTAAATAAATATTAAATATTAAAAATATTAATAAATAAAATAAAAATATAAAATAAATATTAAAAATATTAAATATATAATATTTAATATTTTATTTATTTATTCCCTTTGTTGCCCTTGTTGTTTTATTGTTGTAGTTATTATTGTTGTTGTTGTTGGATAGGACAGAGAGAAATGGAGAGAGGAGGGGAAGACAGAGAGGAGGAAAGACAGACACCTGCAGACCTGCTTCACCGCCTGTGAAGCGACTCCCCTGCAGGTGGGGAGCCGGGGCTCGAACCGGGATCTTTATGCCGGTCCTTGTGCTTTGCGCCACCTGCACTTAACCCGCTGCGCTACAGCCCGACTCCCGAATATTTTCTTTAAGAAATGAGTTGTGTAGGGGGCTCAGCAGTGGCACACATGGTAGAGGCACAAATTACCATGTGCAAGGACCTGTGTTCAAGTTCCCAGTTCCCATCTGCAGGGGGAAGGGGGTGAGGGGTGGGAAAAGTGGGGGTAGTGGTGGGGTAGGATGCCTTCAGGAATGGTGGAATACTGATGAAGGTTTCTCCCTTTCTCTCTCTCTTTCTCTCTCTCTCTCTCCCTTCTCTGCTTTTCTCTGTCTCTATCAAAATAAAATAAATAAAAGTGAAAAGGAGGAAGAGGAGGAAGAAGAGGAGCTTTGTAGTAAATATTACTGGTTCCTCAGCTGGGTCCCTTGGTCAGATGAAAACAATCCAAGGAACTCCAAGAATTAGCTCACAGCTACCCCTGAACACATCTTCTGAGACTTGTCTGTCCTCTCACTCTAGTTGCCAATAGTTGTTTAAATAGTCTATGGGTAGAGAAATTTGATTGTTTGCCTCATAAAGAAAGAAAATTGCTGGGGGAGTTTATCCCACAGAGCCTTCCCCACCTATGAATCAGACCAAGGCTAGACTTGCCTATCACCAAATCGAACTTGACTCTCTCCCTCTCTTTCCCTTTTCCCATTCCTTCATTTGTAGGTTATTTGCTGAGATAGCTCTATCACCACATCTCTTGCATTTGAATCCCTATCTCAATTTTGCTTCTAGGGATCTTGCTTTAACATGGCACCACTGGGGACAATTATTCAACAATGTTCATCTCCCACTGGTGAAGGGTTGGGTGATATTTCACATAGCTTATATTTTTCCTTCTTTTAAAAATGTTTTATTTATCAATTTGTTTCCCTTTTTAAAATTTCCTTATTGGGGAATTAATGTTTTACAATTTTGTTTTCTTATTTGATAGGACAGAGAGAAATTGGAAGGGAAAGGGAAGATAGCAAGAGAGAGAGGAAAAAAATCTAAAAATAAAACAGCCAACAATATTTATATGCCTTTCCCATATTAGGGAGCTACTCTCTCCCCTGATCCAGCTTTCTGTCCCTTTTCCAGCCATGACATCATCTCCCCAGACAATAACTTGGGTCCACCTGCATATCAGATTTCAGGCTCAGGGAAAAATAAAAAACTAACTAGTATATCCACAGGCCCTTTGGAATTTAACTAAAATATGCCTACTAGCTAAATACAAAATGGAGAACCCCCAGTTCTTCATCTGGACTATTCCAGCCTTTAGGTTCATGATTGGTCAACTCTCTTTTTAGCCACCAGGTTCCAGATGCTACCATGATGCCAACCAGACATCCCTGGACAGACAACCCTACCAATGTGTCCTGGAGCTCGAGTTCCCCAGAGCCCTCCCACACTAGGGAAAGAGAGAGACAGGCTGGGAGTATGGATCGGCCTGCCAACACCCATGTTCAGTAGGGAAGCAATTACAGAAGCCAGACCTTCCACCTTTTACATCCCACAATGACCTTGGTTCCATACTCCCAGAGAGTTAAAGAATAGGAAAGCTATCAGGGGAGGGGATGGGATATTGAGAGCTGGTGGTGGGAATTGTGTGGAGTTGTGCCCCTTATCCTATGTTTTTGTCAATGTCTCATTTTGATAAAATAAATAAAAAATAAAAAAGAGAGAGAGGTAGAGAGATATTTACAGTGCTACATCACCACTCATGAAGCTTCTCCTGTGTGTGCAGGTGGGGACTGAGAGCTTGAACACAGGTCCCTGTGCATTGTATAATTTGCGCTCACCAAGATGTACCACTGCTTGATCCCTCTTTTGTTTTTATATGCAATTTATTACTTATTAGATAAAGGCAGAGAGACGTCAAGGGGGGTGTGGAGAGATGGGAGAAAGAGAGACCTGCAGCACTGCTCGACTGCTTGTGAAGCTTTCTTCTTGCAGATGGGGACCGGGGGCTTGAACCTGGGTCATGTGCACTTAATTTGGTGAACCACTGCCTGGCCTTACCATTGTCTATTTCTGAGAGTGTTCCTCTGTCACACTTCAAGGAAGCATCTTGGATGTCCCATTGGGATGGTTTAAGGCAGGTAGCTAAGTCACCTGGTGCATGAAAGCTTTGTCCTATTGAGTGGGTGTACAAACTAGTTATACTGCTGCTCTCTTGATTCCATCTGGAGTAGACACGTCAGTCTACCATTGTCAGAAAACTTCACACAAGAGGCAAGTAAGGGATTCTTGCTTCATATATGCTTCCAAATTTAGAGGACACAGTATAATTCTTCTAAGAATCATGCTACTGAGTTTTGGACAGGGGTATAAGAGGGAGAGCTGGGGAGCACTAAGGTTTTCTATATTGCTGATACTAGCCTGTCAGGGAATGTATCCTTAGCCGCTCCATCTTATAATTCGCCTCTGATCTCTTCTTGGAAACTTCCTCATTTGACTTGTAGAATGTTCATGAAGTCAACAATTATTTTGATTAAACTAATCTCTCTGAAGTTTAGTTTTCTGTTTGTATGGGGCAGAGGATGATTGGAATGAGCGTTAGTGGATCAGTTTGACTACTTCTTTTATTTATTACTATTTTTTATGTAGAGCAGAGGTTTTTTGTGTGATTAATAGTGATTTATAAGATTGTAAGAATAAGGATATAGTTCCACACCACACTTACCACCAAAGTTCTGTGCCCCCCTCCTGGACACCCCCAACTGCAAAACTGACCACCATAGTTCTCCCAAGGTCTTAGGGATGAGTTGAATATTCCTTATTTCTCTCTCTCTCTCTTTTGCAAGTTCATGTATTTCAATAATGTATATTTCACATATGAGTGAAGCCATCTGATAGTTGTCTTTCACTTCCTTCCTTACTTCACTAAGCACAATCAACTCCGGCTCCATTCATTTAGTTCCAAAAGACACAATTGTCTTTTTAAATCGCCTGACTGAGGAGATAGAATAATGGTTATACAAATAGCCTTTCATGTCTGAGGCACCGAAGGTACCAGGTTCAATCCCTAACACCACCATAAGTCAGAGCTGAAAAGTGCTCTGCTAGAAGTAAATAAATAAATTACTGAGTAGTACTTCACTGAATGTAGGTCCCATAATTTTTTTATCCAGTGACCCATGAATTGACCACTTTTTTTAAAATGAGGGGTCACCTATGACCTTTCGGACTTAAATTGAGCTCCATAAGCCACAGGAAATATTCTATTTAATATTATTTAATATATATATGCTAATATTTATTCACTAAATGGTAGTTATTTTAGCCATAAAATTAGCTTCTAGCCTCATCAATATCATTGCATCTTATTATTTATTTTAATGATGTAAATAGGCAGCATTGTTTGATGAAAAGCCCACAGGTTTAAGAATCCAAGGACTTGGGTCATTGTGGTCTCAAATCTGGGACTTAAAAAAAAATCATTTCACCTTCCAGTGAATTTACAGGTACCACATGGGATAGTAAAAGTTTCTTTACATGTCCCTTGGGATTGTGACAAGTCTGAAATGAAGGGAACATGTAAAAACATTTTTGAGACTGTACAATAATGAAACACTATACAATAAATAATAAAGTAATACACCTTTAAGGAAACCTTCCAAAGGGCAGTTTCTCCTTCCCTTTATTATTTTTTAAATTTCTTTATTATCTTTATTTATTTATTGAATAGAGGCAGCCAGAAATTGAGAGGGAAGAGGATAGAAAGGGAGAGAGACAGAGACACCTGCAGCACTGCCTCACCACTAGAAAAGCTTTCCCTCTGTAGGTGGGGATGGGGAATCGAACCTTGGTCCTTGCACATTGGAACATGCACTAAATCAGTTGCCCCACCACTAGCCTCCTCCCCTTCTCTTTAGAAACTGATGCCAATCCGACAAGCTGCTGTGGCTGAGACCTGACTCATATTCAGCAAACAGATGCCATGTTATATGATGACAAAGTGATAAATCTATATAAATATTTCATATAGAAGTGAAATCAATATGGACAAATGCAAAAGACACTGTTCTAAGCCTGGAAAAGCCAGGCTATGCATAGTCATAACAGAAAAAGGTGCAGGTATCAGAGTGGAGCATAAGCTATAAACAAGTACTGTGTTACTTAAAGGTTTAACAGAAAATATTAATAGGTAGGAACCAAACATAATTTTTGCCATTTGTCTCAGACTTCAAGGCTTTTAGCTGGGCATGCATGTAGTAGAGAGGAACATGGGCTGAGTTTTGATTCCTGTTCCTCATGAAACTGGGTTACTCACCTATTCCTCCAGATTTTTTGTTTGATTGAGTTGGCATGGCTAGGTATATTTTATAACTCACAGAATGGTTACAGATGATATGATATTATGTATGTGACATTATTAGGAAAAGCATGGCTACTCTGTACAGGTATGAGGCAATGCAAAAATAAATGATATAAAAGGATGGGAAAACTTAGAACAAATAAAGATTAAAGAAAAGAAAGCCCAAAGGTGTACCATTTTATAATGGCACCACAAACTACTCCAAAGATCAAATGTCTCTAAATTTCAGAGTGGGAGAGAAACAAAAAGACACAGAGTCAGGAAGTGAGGGTAGGGAGAGAGAGAGAGAGAGAGAGAGATCTGTCGATCACAACCTAAACAACACAACGATTGCCACCTCAACATGCTTCACTTCAGACTGTGTCCAGAGACTTCACGTGTGGAATGACAACCCTTCAGCTTCATTACTCAGGTGAGACCTTTCCTTTCATAGTATACTCTAATTTCATCTCAGGTGGTTCACTTTCTAACAAAGTCCCAAAACCTAGATATACACCAGTTTCTGTGAGAGAGAGCATATGTTCACACATATCCATAAACTCCTGCAAAATATATACCTGAAAGCAGAAGTACACTAGAGTTTATAGTGAGTATCCCCGTAACACTTCCTCTCCACTATTCCAAGCTTTGGGTCCATGATTGCTCAACAATTTGTTTGGCGTCGTATGTTAACTCTCTTTTCAGTCACCAGGTTCCAGATGTCATCAGGATGCCGGCCAGGCTTCCCTAGACTGAAGACCCCACCAATGTGTCCTGGAGCTCTGCTTCCCCAGAGACCCACCCTACTAGGGAAAGAGAGAGGCAGACTGGGAGTATGGACTGACCAGTCAACGCCCATGTTCAGCGGGGAAGCAATTACAGAAGCCAGACCTTCTACCTTCTGCAACCCACAATGACCCTGGGTCCATGCTCCCAGAGGGCTAGAGAATGGGAAAGCTATCAGGGGAGGGGGTGGGATATGGAGATTGGGTGGTGGGAATTGTGTGGAATTGTACCCCTCCTACCTATGGTTTTGTTAATTAATACTTTCTTAAATTAAAAAAAAATAAAGAAAAAAAATTATCACCAGAAGTGTTGGATTCATTGTGCAGGCATTTAGCCCTGCTGGCAATAACAACTAATAAATAAATAAATAAATAAAAATAGTAATAATAAATAAAACAATAAAAAAAGAATATCAGCCAACCTAAATATGTTTTTCATAATTTTTTAACTTTTATTTTAGGACTTAGTCTAGGGTCAAATTTTACATTTTGTTGCGGTATCTCTTGACGTCTTTGAAGATTGGATATTTACTCAGTTTTTTTGTTTCTTTATACTGTTGACACTTTGGAAACCTACAATTCTTCTCTATCCCCACTTGTTTTAATAAAATCTCCCTCATTTTGACTTTACCTAATATTTCCTCATGATTAAATTCAGGCTATGCTTTGTTGGTCAGAAGATTGCACAGGTGATATAATGTCCTTCTCAGGCATCACATATGGAGGCAAAACATCTATCTGCCCATACATTCAGATATTAATTATGATCACTTTGTCAAAACACTATCTGTTTACACCATTATACAATCAATATTTTTCCTCTGCAACATGTAAACGCTTTAAAAGCACACATATATTTTGTACCTCATCAAAATTTCCCCAGATTTTAGCATCCATTCATAAATCTTGTCTGATCCTACCTTTACTACAACAATTGCAAAAGAGTGATTTTTCTCACCTGTGCTCACTCCACATTGGTTAGGCAACACATGGAATTCTTCTCTAAGCAAGGATCTTCTTTAACTTCATTTATTTAATGGTTTATACAGCTATTCATTTAAAAAAAATAAATAGGTTTTATTTATTTATTTATTTCCCCATTTGTTGCCCTTGTTTTTTATTGTTGTTGTTATTGTTGTTGCCATTGATGTCATTGTTGCTAGATAGGACAGAGAGAAGTGGCGAGAGGAGGAGAAGACAGAGATTGGGAGAGAAAGACAGACACCTGCAGACCTGCTTCACCACCTGTGAAGCGACTCCCCTGCAGCTGGGGAGCCCAGGGCTGGAACCCAGATCCTTTTGCAGGTCCTTGTGCTTCGTGCCATGTGTGCTTAACCTGCTGCACTACTGCCTGACTCCCACAGCTATTCTTTTTTTTTTTTTTTGTCATTGAGAACTAATAAATTCATTTTCTTCTGAAATGGAAGTTGATTTTTCAGTGAGTTACTATAATTATTTTGGTGCTAAAGTGGTCCCATATTTGACTAGTGATAGAACTTTCAGTATGCTTCTGTGTCCTTGGACGTACCCTCATCAATTGTCTGAGTACTTACTTACTTACTTACTTAATTTAGTTTTAATGTTTTTTTCCCTTTATTGGGGGATTAATGTTTTAACATTCAACATTAAATACAATAGTTTGTACATGTAGAACATTTCTCAGTTTTCCACACAACAATACAACCCCCACTAGGTCCTCTGTCATCCTGTTCTAGGACCTGTATTCTCCTCCCCACCCACCCCAGAATCTTTGATAGTGTGGGGGATTGAATTTGGGATCTGGGAGCTTTTCAAGCTCATTTTATACCAGTTCACCTAAGCCAGGGGTAGGGGACATCTGACCTATGGGTCATATGCAACCCACAAAATCATTTTATCTGGTACTGCCAAAGCAACTACAAGTGGGACTCAAAATTCCATTAATCTAGGAGATTTTTTTATATCAACATTAAATGCTAGTTTTTAAGTTCTTAATCTTTTTATTGCCCTTGAATGATGTTATAAATATCCAAATTGTCCTTGGCAGAAAAAAAAGTTCATTATACTGAAAATTCATATTAGATGCCAAGCACAAGGTACTGGGTGTGTTGCTTCTACTAGGGGTTTAGAACCTTTCAATGTGCATGAGTAGAAAGTAACAATAATTAATTAATTAATACATAGAGAAGCACTGCCTTTAGAAAATCAAACAATATTAAAAAATAAAATCTAGAAGTGTTGTTTCCTTCTATATCCTTTCCACTCTTCCCAAACTTCACCAGCATGAGGCACTATATAAATAAAAGTATCAGGGCAGAGGTAGATAACATACTGGTTATGCAAAGTGACTCTCATGCCCGGGACTTCAAAGTCCCAGGTTCAGTCTCCCACACCATCATAAGCCAGAGATGAGCAGTGCTTCGGTAAAAAAGAAAAGAAGAAAAAAAATGTGCCAATTAACATGAAGATAAAATTCCTTATAGCAGAGCCAGAAGAGAGGGCAATCTATTAAAGATAAAATAATAAATTAACCCAGATGGGGCCAGCTGGTGAGTGATGTTAATGTATAGTAAAGAGACATAAACAATTGCTCTTTCAAGTTCTTGAGGCATAAAAACATGCTTTTCTCAAGCATATATGACAGCTTTTCAATGTATGTTGCTAATGCAAGGAAATCATCTTTTTAAACTTATTTTATTTATTTTTATTTTTTATTTAAAAATTTTTTATTTATAAAAAGTAAACATTGACTAAACCATAGGACATGAGGGGTAAAGCTCCACACAATTCCCACCACCAGAACTCTGTATCCCATCCCCTCCCCTGATAGCTTTCCTATTCTTTAACTCTCTGGGAGTATGGACCCAAGGTCATTGTGGGATGCAAAAGGTGGAAGGTCTGGCTTCTGTAATTGCTTCCCCACTGAACGTGGGTGTTGACTAGTCTATCCATACTCCCAGCCTGCCTTTCTCTTTCCCTGGTGGAGAAGGGCTCTGGGGAAGTGGAGCTCCAGGACATATTGGTAGGGTTGTCTGTCCAGGGAAGTCTGTTTGGCATCATGCTAGCATCTGGAACCTGGTGGTTGACAAAAGAGTTAACATACAAAGCCAAACAAATTGTTGAACAATCATGGACCTAAAGGCTGGAATAGTGCAGATGAAGAGTTGGGGGGTCCTCCATTTTGTACATAGCTAGTAGGCATATTTTAGTTATATTCCAAAGGGCCTGTGGCTATACTAGTTTTTTTTTTTTTCCTTTTCTTTTATCCCCTAAGCCTGAAATCTGATATGCAGGTTGATCCAAGTTATTGTCTGGAGAGATGATGTCATGGCTGGGAGAAGGACCAGAAAGCTGGATCAGGGAAGAGAGTAGCTCCCAAATACGGAAAGAGATATAAATATTGTTGACTGTAAACCCCATCGATTTGATGTGATCTGGGGCCCATATTCTGCTTAGGAGCCTATGTGACCTCTGCATGCCTGTAGATTTGAGCTCACACTATGTGATTATGAGTAGGAATATTCCAAGCTGTCCCAATATCGACCCATCTTCCTCAGGTATAGCATAGATTATGTTGTCCATCCTCCCTTTGGAGGATGGAACATTCTCTACCGTTGTTGATCCAAGTTGAGGGCAAGGTCCTGTGGGTGCCTACAAAGGGATCTTTTGTGTTGTTCCTGATAGAAATGACCGGTAACAATGGAGAGAGGGTTTATTCGAGGTCTAGGCCCATCATGTCTGTTTGGGAGTCTCAGGACTCCGTGATTAGGGCCCCAGCTGATGGAGTGGCCTGATAGTGACTAAAGAGTCATCATTAAAGTATGCCAGTCTCTTGCCCTTATTCAGCTTTTGCAGTCCTTGCTTTGATAAGGTTAGCTTTGGAGTGAGTGAGAGAACTGTAATAGGAAGTAGGTGAAGAGGGTATCTAAGTCTAAGTAGACACTATTTCATTACAAACTTTATACTGACTCACTACAGACCATTGTGTATTTTTGCTTTCAGGTATATATTTTGCCCTAATCTATGGATACATGTGAACATGTGCTCTATCTTACAGGACCTGGTCTCTATCTAGGTTTTGGGACTTTGTTAGGAAGTGAACCTCCTGGAATGGAATTAGAGAATCCTATGAAAGGAAAGGTCTCACTCGAGTAATGAGGGTGAAGGGTTGACATTCCATATCTGACGTCTCTAGACACAGTCTGAAGTGAAGCATGCTGAGGTGGTAGTTATTGCATTGATTAGGCTGGGATCAATGGATGCAATAACATTTGGTATGAACTGAGAGGAGCATGCAGGAAAGTGAGCCCCACCCTAGTTCCAGGACTGAGGAAATATAGGCTCTATATAGGAAGTGGGAAGGTCCTGCTGTCTTAGTGTTTAAGAAGACAATAGATAGTTATTGCTATTATCACATTATTTGGTAATTGGGTTAACTTTGAAATATCCATTTGTTAGGATTTTCTGTATCATATACACCATTACCATAATTTATGTCCTTTGACATTATTTGTATAGCTGTGCCACCAGTTGCTTCTGTTCTCCCTGGTCTAATCTTTTAAGAGAGTCAATATATCAAAGACTCAGCCTATGTATTAAAAAGACTCAGTCTATGCTTTAAAAAGTTTGAGACACTCAATCAATTTTTTCACTTTCATATTAATTAGTGATTTATATGACTATAAATTAATAGAAGTGTACATAAACACCATTCCCACCACCAAAAGACTGTGTCCCATCCCTCCCCTCCCACCCCATGAAGCTGAACATTCACCCTCACCCTCAACCCAGGATTTTTACTTTGGTGCCCTACTAGGAAATCATTTTGTGCTTCCCTGGGTCCTTCCAGATTAGCAGTCATCATCATCATCATCATCATCATCATCATCATCATCATCATCATCAGTATCAGACAGATTGATAAGTGGAAAATGACAAAAAAGAAGACCCAGACTGAGCAATTCACTTTGTAACTCTATTTCAGGAAATTAAGTATATTTATATGATATTG
The DNA here is from genome assembly GCF_950295315.1 of Erinaceus europaeus. NCBI lineage: Eukaryota > Metazoa > Chordata > Mammalia > Eulipotyphla > Erinaceidae > Erinaceus > Erinaceus europaeus. Next base: position 21,197,741 of record NC_080173.1, on the reverse strand, counting down.
GTTTTTCCTTTTTCAAACTGTTATACACTAAGAATAGAAAAGTCATTGCTCTTTCTCTCCCATTCTCTGTCTTCCCCTCCTCTCTCCATTTCTCTCTGTCCTATCCAACAACGAATTGCGTCAACAAGAGCAATAATAATAACCACAACGAAGCTACAACAAGGGCAACAAAAGGGGGAAAAAAATGGCCTCCAGGAGCGGTGGATTCATGGTGCAGGCACTGAGCCCAGCAATAACCCTGGAGGAGGAAAGAAAAAAAAATAAATAAAAATAAATAAATAAAAGTCATTGCTAGGGATTTTGGGGGTGAAGAGGGATAAAAAGAGGTTGGTAAAGGGGTACAAACTTTCTGCTATAAGATGAATCAAATCTTGGAATCTAGTGTAAAATATGGTGTTTTGGTGATGACATTGTAGTATACAACTGAAATTTTTACAATACTTGTTGCAGGAGACTTGCTGAAACCTGCCATCTGACATCGCAATTCCCACCCTTTGTCACAAGGTACCTTTCTCCTTGGGAAGTTCAACCAGTTCCACTCTGGGCCACTTTAGATAAAGGAAACATTCTTTTTTTTTTTTTTAAGATTGAAAAAAACTTTATTTGTTGAATAGAGGTGGCCAGAAATTGAAAGGGCAGGGGGAAATAGAGAGGGAGAGAGACAGAGAGACACCTGCAACACTGCTTTACCACTTACACAGCTTTCTCCCTGCAGGTGGGGAGCTGGGGCTCAAACCTGGGTTCTTGTGCTTTGTTAACACATGCGCTCAACCAGGTGCGCCCCCTCCTGGCCACAATATTCTTTTTAAAAAATTAGTTAATTAATTATTGGATAGAGACAGAGAGACATTAAGAGGGGAGGAGGAGAGAGACAGAGAAACACCTGTAGTCCTGCTTCACCACTTGTGAAGTTTTTCCCCTGCAGGTGGGCACTAGGGGCTTGAACCTGGTACCATGTGCACTGTTATTTGTGTGCTTAAGCAGGCATGCCACCATCTGGCCCCAAAGAGACATTCCTTAACCTGAGATTACCATCACCTGATGCAGGAAGGACAAGCAATAACAGAAAGGTCACCACCTCTTCCACAACCGGTGAGCAGCCCAACTTGGAGGGAATTTTTCGGACCAATGAATAAAAAATTCACTCTTTCAAGTTCTCCCCCCAACACACCCAGAACTTGGCACCACTTATATATACCTGTATTATCTCTAGCTCAAGCCACACCTCTCTCTGGCTGTCACTGTCAAGAGTGTCCTCAGAGACTTTTTCTAATGAAGTCTACTTTGTCTGTTGAACTCTCTGTGTGATCTTTCTCACTGACATTTCTAACATTTGTCTGCTGACCTCTCTCTCTGTGTGATCCTACTCACTCACATTTCTTTTTTTAAAATTTTATTATTTATTTATTTTATTTTTTATTTTTTAATTAATTAATTAATTTAAGAAAGGAGACATTAACAAAATCATAGGATGGGGGGGTACAACTCCACACAATTCCCACCACCCAATCTCCATATCCCCTCCCCTCCCCAATAGCTTTCCCATTCTCTATCCCTTTGGGAGCATGGACCCAGGGTCCTTGTGGGTTGCAGAAGGTGGGAGATCTGGCTTCTGTAGTTGCTTCCCTGCTGAACATGGGCGTTGACTGGTCGATCCATACTCCCAGTCTGCCTCTCTCTCTTTCCCTAGTAGTGCGAGTCTCTGGGGAAGCGGAGCTCCAGGACACATTGGTGGGGTCTTCAGTCCAGGGAAGCCTGGTCGGCATCCTGATGGCATCTGGAACCTGGTGGCTGAAAAGAGAGTTAACATACAAAGCCAAACAAATTGTTGAAGAATCATGGACCCAAAGGTTGGAATAGTGGAGATGAAGTGTTGGGAGGTACTCACTGCAAACTCTAGTGTACTGCTGCTTCCAGGTATATATTTGCCATAGTTTATGGATACCTGTGAACATATGCTCTATCTCCTAGAACCTGGTCTATATCTAGGTTCTCTGACCCATCTTGGTCAGAGCTAGAAGGAATTATGTTAAGTGAGCTAAGTCAGAAAGATAAAGATGAGTATGGGATGATCCCACTCCTCAACAGAAGTTGAGAAAGAAGATGAGAAAGGGAAACTAAAGGCAGGATCTGACTAAATTGAAAGTAGGGCACCAAAGTAAAAACCCTGTGGTAAGTGGGAGGGTGGACATGCGGTTTCCTGGGCTGGCAGGGGTGGGGTGGGAGTGGGGGTGGGTGGGTTGGGACACAATCTTTTGGTGATGGAATGGTGTTTATGTACACACCTATTAAATTGTAGTAATATAAATCACTATTTAATTAATACGAGGGGGGAAAATTGATTGTATGTCTAACAAAGGGACTTTTCAAAGCTAACCCAATTACCAAACAATGTGATGATAACAGTAACTATCCATTGTCTTCTCAAACCCTAAGACAGCAGGAACCTCACATTTCCACTATAGAGCCTAAACTTCCCCCAGTCCTGAGACCCTAGGCTAGGGCCCACTTTCCCGTATGCTTCTCCCAATTCTTATCAAATAATATTGCATCCGCTGATTGCAACCTAATCAACGCAACGAGTGTCACCCCAGCATGCTTCACCTCAGACTGTGTCCAGAGACTTCAGGTGTAGAATGACAACCCTTCAGCTTCATCACTCGGATGAGACCTTTCCGTTCATAGTATTCTCTAATTCCATCCCAGGTGGTTCACTTCCTAACAAAGTCTCACTCACATTTCTAACACTTGTGTCCATTCATTTTCTTGGTAAACATTTCCCGAGCACTCAGTGTTTAATGCAATTTTAGGTGCTATAGATGGATAATCAACAGAAGAAAGGAATACCTGTCCTTGTGGAGTTTATACTTCCATAGATATTGGAGCAGTGATGAAGAACATAGAAACATGCCTGGTAGTGAAACTGTTATATTCACTCTGGAAAGTTGAACAAAGCCTAACAATTTCCTTCCCTTCTTTGGGAAGTCTTCAAAATATTTACCCAAAAGTGTAACTGAGTAAGCAGAGATAAAAATTACTATTAAGGAATTAAAAAATTAAGATAGATTTTTTTTGAATTCTGTTTCAAAAGGAAAGAAAATGGGGAATCAATGCTTTAGTTGACTTGGATGCTAAACATCAGGTAAAGAGCCAAGATATCAGGTGGCTTCATCATTTTACTACATCTGCATATCCATGGACAAAGGCAAAAAAAAAATTAGGGGTATAAAATGAAAAAAAAAATCAGGAGTTTTTAATCACATTCCCAAGTTGATAAAATATTTATGAACGTTCCTTCAATTAATTAGAATAAACTATGTAACACTGCAGGAAACAAATTGAAAATTTAATAAAGTAAGTTCACTTCCAATTTCTTTTGAAGAGAGAAGCTAATTATATTTAGTTCTGTAATTATAACTTTAATTAAAATATAGTGCAAAATATTCCATAAAATGAAAACAGTGCTGAGTAATAAAATGGGGCCTTTAAGACAATTTGCACTTTAGATGAAAATTTATAATTTATAATTAAGCCTTTAGTGTACTATTTTCCCAAAATTTCATCCTTTCAGTATAAATTTAATTTAACAACTTTCCTATAAAAATTGTTTATTTACTATTTTAAGCCTATTCTGTTCTGTTGATTGGGTAGTTACAATCTCATTTTTTTAGCCATCTTCCTGTAGAGTTAGTTTAAAAATACATTCTTATCTCCTTTTACATGCTATATAATTTATAACACATCCCTTTGAGTTAGAACATGGTTGAAAGTTTTACTTTCCTAAAACATGAAAGCTCAGCTGCTCTTAGAAGTATGTTCACATATTGGTCCCCTTCACCTGTCTGGCATGCAGATGACTTGATTGCTTCAGGCAGACATCCAGGTAGAAGGAAATTTAGATCCTCGAAAATGAAATTAGGAAGGTGATGAAATGCCCTTCTGGTGATGTTTTTAATAATCATTTTCTCTCAAACATTTCTTCTCAGAGGGATAGAGTTGACTAATAGTTTGCCCAGACGGTAGACTTAAATTCCAAAGTCTACTCGAATGGAATGTGGGGTCATTTGCCATGATGTTAAAGTCATATCCATTTCTAAAGGACTTTTGAACTGCTCTTTAATTTGAAAACTATGTTGCTTTTTACCCAAATCACAGAAAGGAAATGCAAACCTTGAAAAAAAAAACTTATGCTTCTCCAACTTACCATTTCTTTATATTTTAGAATTCTGTGAAGGATTTACTTGGTTACATCTGAATCAATTTGATGACTACAAAATATTTATTGAATGCACACTATATAAAAACTTTTACTTTCTGCGGCAAAATGTCTCTCCAAGGAGTTATTAAAAATCAGATTTCTGCACCATCACAATCTCCAATTCAGATCCAGTGTAACTGGAGTGGAGCCCCGTGATTTATATTCATTTAGTTAAAGGAACATATTGGGTATTTACAAGTTTTGAGAATTGAGCAAAATAACTTAAAGAACTTACAGCCCTAGAGGTTGAGGTTGGTAACTGAATGACAGAGCATAAGCAGTGCTTTCCACTGGGGCAGAATTTATCCTGCCACTGCAGCAGTTGGAGAAGAAGTGAGGAAGGAAGGAATATGGAGAGAGAATTGTTAGTTATTTGCATGTAGGGAACAAAAGTTACATAACCTAGGATTTTGAAAGGATTTTTTATTAGTGATTTAACATTGATTTACAAAATACAAGATAACAGGAGTACAACTCCACACTGTTCCTACCACCAGAGCTCTGGATCCCCAATACCTCCAGTGTAAGCTACAGCAATTCTCTTAGAGTTGCAGATATGGGTTAACAATTATTTCTGTAACTGTCTGTATTTATATATATCTGCCCACTATTTATTTATTTATTTATTCCCTTTTGTTGCCCTTGTTTTTACTGTTGTAGTTATATTGTTGTTGTTATTGATATTGTCATTGTTAGGACAGAGAGAAATGGAGAGAGGAGGGGAAGACAGAGAGGGGGAGAGAAAGACACCTGCAGACTTGCTTCACCTCTTATGATGTGACCCCCCTGTAGGTGGGGAGCCGGGGGCTCGAACTGGGATCCTTAAGCCAGTTCTTGTGTTTTGTTCCATATGTGCTTAACCTGCTGCGCTGCCGTCCAACTTCCTCTGCCCACTTTTTTTTTTTTTTTTTAATCTTCCTTTCCAAGTCACACACATACCTGATACTGTATCCAAATGTCTCTCCCTTTCTTCTCTTCTATCTCTGGGTCCTGGTGGAGTTGGAGTTCAGAGCCCTTTGGTCATCTTCTCATTATCACTTCTCCTCCACTGGGGGTATGGTCCAAAATTCTTTTTGGGGTGCAGAAGGTGGAAAGGTCTGGCTTCTGTAATTACTTGTCCACTGGACATGGGTGTTGACAGGTTGATGCATATCCTCAGCCTGCTTCTATCTTTCCCTACTTGGGTAGAGCTCTGGGGAGATAGGGTTCCAGGGTATATTGGTGAGATTATATGCCCAGGGAAGTCAGGATGGAATCATGATAGCATTTACAACTTGGTTAGCCTATGGTTTTGAAGAAAGAGTGAATGAAGTATATTTAAAAAAAAAATCAACATCATGTGAAACTTGTAAAGGAAACAAAATTCTTATTTATTTTTTCATTTTTTCTTGGGGATTTAATGATTTACAGTGCAGTTGTTGACACACGGGTGCGTGCGAGCTTTATCACTCTGTGCATCATGCGGGACTTCAAGATTCCCTCTATGCCCTCGCTCCTTCACCTTTCAGAATTTTTTGCTTTGGTGGAATATACCACACCCAGTCCAAGTTTTACTTTGTGATTTCCCTCCTTGTCTATATTTAAGTTCCACACATAAGTGAGATCATTCAGTATTTGTCTTTTTCTTTTTCCTTATTTTACTTAAGATGATGTCTTTAAGTTCCTCCCAAGATGAGACTAAGGAAATGAACCCATCATTTGTAACAGCTGAGTAGTATTCCATTTTATATACGTACCATGGTTTGATTAGCCACTCATCTGTCATTGGACATCTGGGTTGCTTCCAAGTTTAGGCTATTACAAATTATACTGCTGGTGCCAGGTTTTGGTGTACCTGGTTTAGCACTCACATTACAAATTGTACTGCTATGAACATAGGTGTACATAGATCTGTTCTGAAAGGTCTTTTGTTTTCTTTGGATAAATACCTGAGACAGAAATTTCTAGGTCATAGGGTAGGTCCATTCTAATATACTGAGTCTAGTCTCCACATCCTGCGTGGGGACAAGTCGAACGGTCCTGAGAGGAGGAACTAGAGCTGATTAGTAGGGAGGGCTTATGCCAAAGACACAGCACAGCAAAGTTTATTTAGAATAATACATTTATATATACTTCACATCATCAGTTAAAGAATAAGCAAGCAGTTACAAAAGTTCAGGCAGTTCCTGTTATCAGCAAGCCTCCTCTATGTGTTTTGGTCTATTTAGCAGGTAGCAAAAAGCCAAGGTTGAGTCTAGATACACTTGCTAGTGTTTGTGATGCAAATGGCCACAATCAGGGATGATGTGGGTACAGCAGAAGGCTGGTGTTCTTTCCCATGTCACTCCTGGCATCCTTGGATCTACAAGGGCCTAATGGAGTGTTGCCTTTTTACTGTCTCCCACATCTGAGAAATCTCCAGACTGTGTGCCACAAGAGCTGAACCAATTCACATTACAACTGGTAGTGCAAAAGTGTCCCTTTGCCTTCATCATCTCCAACATTTGCTGTTTCTGGCCTTTCAGATGTATGATACTCTCACAGGTCTAAAGTGATATCTCATTGTTGTTTTTATTTGCATTTCTCTGATAACTAGTGACTCTGAGTACTATCTCATGGGTCTGTTTGCTCTTTGGACCTCTTTCTCAGTGAAATTTCTGTCCAGGTTCTTACCCTATTTTCTAATGGGGTAGTTGGAAATAAGCTTTATTAAAAAGAACTATTGGTCAATGGGGTCTGTCAAATCATTCTCCCTTCCCATTATTGCTCTCTTCCTCTTATATATGTTTTCTCTCCTCTATGTATGTGTAGGATTCCATGCATTCAGAGTCAGTTCTATGACAGAAGACCATCCTATGGACCCAAGTATTTCTTTTTAGCACAGGACATGCAGGATCAGCTGGAATTCCTTCCTTAAAGGTGCCTGTTCATTAATTAGACGAGACATGCAGTCCTATGCTCATAGCTGCATTATTTACAATAGCCAAAGAGTGGAAACAGCCTAAATGTCTGCCACCAGATGACTAGCTAAAGAAGTTATGGGATATATATTTCATGGAATACTCTGCAATAAAAAGATGATAATGTGACCTTTGGAACAAAATGAGTGGAACTGGAGGTTACTATGCTTCTTGAAATGAAAGACAGCTACCTGATGGTTTCACTCATATATGGAATCTAGAAAACTGATATACATGAACTTGCAGCAAGCAAACAAGCAAACCCCGAAGTAAGCAAACTGTTTCTAAGACTTGTGAAAACTATGATGATTATCTTTGGCAGGTGGGAGGGTAGGGACATAGAACTTTGGTTGTAAGTGCTGTGGGAAACTATACACTAAAATCTTACAATCTTGTAACCCACTATTATTTATAAATAAAAATGAAAAAAATGAGTGCTTAGTGGTAAACTATTATTCTCTTCCAAGAATTAATGAATATGAACTAAAGTTCCTTTCTCAACATTCATAAATAATAATAGAGGAAAACTAGAGTTCATTTCTAAATAATAATAGGCGCAAACTAGAATTCCTTTAGAAGCAATTTTACTTTCTTTAGGCTTGGCTCTAATCTGAGTCTCAGTAATTGACAGGGTTGGGATGGCCACTTTTAGAACAGAAGGGAACATTCTGAGAATGCTTATTTAGAATTACTTTTCTTTTCCCCTCTCCTTTCTTTTTACAATTTTTATTAGTAATTTAATAATGATTAACAAGATTGTAGGATAACAGGGGTACAATTCCATGCAGTTACCACCACCAGAGTTCCATATATTCTCTGCTCCATTGGAAGGGTCCTTAGTCTTTATCCCTCTGGGAGTATGGACCAAAACTCCTTTTTTGGGGTGCAAAAGGTGGGAGGTCTGACTTTTATAATTGCTTCTACACTGGACATGGATGTTGATAGGTCGATCCATATCCCCAACCTGTTTCTTTTTTTCTTTAGTGGGGTAGGGCTCCGATGAGGTGGGGTTCTAGGACACATTGATGAGGTTGTCTGCCCAGAGAAGTCAGGTTGGTGTCATGGAAGCATCTGCAACTTGGTGGCTGAAAAGCATTATGATATTAAGTAGAACAAATAGTTTACTAATCAGGAACCTAAAGGTGAGAGTATAGCAGATGAGATTTGTTTTGGGGTCTTCATGTTGGAAGAAGCTAGGAAGTCTATTTTAGGTATATTCTAAGAGGCCCATGACTTTTCTAATTTTTGCCTGAGCCCCACAGGCTTTCCTATGTTTTATCCCTCTAGGATTCCCTCTCTTTTTTTTTTTTATTGTTGTTGTTATCGATGTCGTCATTGTCATCGTCATTATCATCATCATCATCTCCAGGGCTTCATTACTCCTACTGACTTTTTAAGATAGATAGATAAAAACAGAGATAAGAAACCAACTACAGCACTGAAGTACAGTGGGGGCTGGGCTCAAACTAGGGCCACACACATGCCAAAGCAGTGTATGATATAGTACAAGTAAGTTATTTTCTTGGTCCACTCACTTAGATTATTATTCCTGATCTTTCCATAAAGGATTTGTGGCCTTGGGCAATGAATTCATGAATTTTATCTTGCTGTCTTAAAAATATACCTAATTTGGGGTCAGCACATACTGGCTGATTTAATTTCTGCTGCCTATGTAAATGCACTCAATAAAGAAGATTTGGAAAAAATAACTTGGAAAAGTTTCACTCATTTCCAGTAGTCAAACCTCAGCAGAAATACAGTTAGAACAATATTATCTCCCCTGCTCTTTTCTCAGCCCACATGCCTGTTGCAGTGAATGTGACTAGTATCTTTCCATGTATTTTGCTGCAGGTATATTGAATTCCTCTATTAAACTAGAGAAAAGTAATGGAGTGTGGTAACAATAAAATATTTTTCATTGTTGATATGGGAAAACTATCTTTTCACTAAATAAGGGCATTATGTCAAATAAACCTCCATTAAAAATATTTTATTTCCACTAAGTTGATCACTGAGACTTGGTACCTGCATGATGAAGCCACCACTCCTGGTGGTTCTGTCAGTCTGCCTGTCTTTCTTCCCTTTTTTTATAGACAGGAATTGAAAGGAAGGGGTGGTAGAGAAGGAGAAAAAGAAAACAAGACCCCTGTAGCATGGCTTCACCACTCATTAATCTTCCCTCCTCACAAGTGGGAAGTGGGGTCTTGGATGTAGGTCCTTGTGCATGGTAACTTTTGCACTCGACTGGGTGTGCCATATTCTATTTTAGCATAATAGAAAGAGAATAGATTTATAGGTTTAGTCTGGTTTTTGTAAATGTGCTCTCGCAGTAATTTTGCACAAGTCATTCACTTTTTTTTTTTTTTTTTTTTTTTTTTTACCAGAGCACTGCTCAGCTTTGGCTTATGGTGGTGCTGGGGATTGAACCTTTGAGCCTTTGGGATGTTGGAGCCTCAAGCACAAGAGTCTCTTTGCATAATCATTATGCTATCTATCTCTGCCCTAGCTCTATTCACTTCTTTGAGTGCTGGTGTTTTCATAAATAGGGTATTTTCATAAAAATGACATCATATACTTCAGAAGTTTGACATTAAGATTAAGTAGGATAATATTAAGAGCTCATGGAGAAAACATTCTATTTCTTTCCATGTTGTATTAAAAATAATTTGAGATACATTCCATGTTAGATGCTATACTAAGATTCATGAGAATAGATGAAGTCCTGGATTCCATGTGGCATGCAATGTAGTGTTTTTGGTAAAGCTATTATAAACAAAGTACTGAATATCTTTGTGAATATAATAAAGAAGTGAACAAGTGGTTTGTGGCAATAATAGCTCAACGTGCTATGTCTCACCCCCCTGGTTCAGTCCTCAGCACTGCCTTAAGCCAGATCTGAGTGAGAGAGCTCTCTTCCTCTCTGTCTTTATATCTCTCATAGCAATAAGTATTTTTTAAAAAGTAATTGACAAGTGATGGGATACAAAGTAGGTATGTGTAATTGTGTTTTATATGGATGAATTCACTTTCAGAAGGTAGATATTTGGAACCTGAATATTAAATTGATTTTTCTTCAAATATTTATTGAAAAGCATATTATATGCTGGACAGTGTTCTAGCTATTGGAGATAAAACTGTGAAAAAAAATAACAGTATCTGCCTGTTTGTATGTGTAGCCAGTGGTATTCTATTGTTCAGAGCCACATTTTCATTGAGAGAGAAAGAGAGAGAGAGAGATTGAGAGAGAGAGGTTGAGAGATTGAGAGAGATATTGAGAGAGAGGTTGAGAGAGAGATTGAAAGAGATTGAGAGAGATTGAGAGAGAGGTTGAGAGAGATATTGAAAGAGATATTGAGAGTGAGAGGTTGAGAGATTTAGGGAGATACTGAGAGAGATTGAAAGAGATTGAGAGAGAGATTGAGAGATTGAGAGAAATTGAGAGAGGTTGAGAGGGATTGAGAGAGATCGAGAGATTGAGAGAGACTGAGAAAGAGAGATTGAGAGAGGAAGAGAGAGAGATGGAGAAGACCAACTGGCTGTACTACCATAGCTTCTTCCTTTGCCATAGTATCTTCTGTGTGCTGCCTGGGTTCGAATCTGTGTCCGAAACAGCAATGCAGGCATCCTACCCAATAAGGTATCTCTCTGCTCTTAATTCTAAGATCATAAATACATAATCAACAATGTAATATCTCAGAAGGTGATATTGTTTATGAAGAAAAGTAAAGTAAGTCACACATCACTGCAAAGAATGTATTTGAATGAATGCTAAAAGAAGTTAGAGATGAGCCATGGGATATCAGGGGAGTGTTCCAGGCAGTTGGAAAACTAAGTGCAAAAGCCTGAAGTAAGAGTAAGTCTATTTAAGACAAACTCAGGAACCAGTGTGAATGGGAAAATATGACAGAAGGACAGAGGTCTAGATCCCGTTGGGTTTTGCAGTTTGTTGTAAAAATAATTGACTTTTTCTTTGAGTGAATTGGATGATTGTCTACTATAGAAAATAGTCTGGAGATGAGAATTAGTTGGGTTAAATATCATATCCTGTGTACTGTACCGTCAAAAGACTCTGGGGTGGGTGGGTGGATGGGGTAGGGTTCAGGCCGTGGACCATGATGGCAGAGGAGGACCTAGAGGGGGTTAAATTGTTATTTGGAAAACTGAGAAATGTTACACATTTGTAAACTACTGTATTTTACTGTTAACTGCATATCATTAATCCTTCCAATAGAGAAAAAAGATATCATATCCCATGATTTTGTGAGAAAAATTTTGTAACTACTTATTTTAAACAATTAATTTGGAAAAGATATTTTAAAAATTTCTTTTGTTACAGTAAGAATGTCGTGAAAAAATGTGATGATCCTAGATATTGTTTTAGCTAGATCTGTAATAACTGTTTTGACTATTTCAACATACTTCTTTCCTGCTCGTGGAATGGCTTTGGGATAAGTACTGATTATAGGTGAAAATAATTATGTTAAAATATATGACAAAAATTAGACAATATAGTACAAGTGTGAGGATGAGGATATCCTTTCCTATTCTTGAGGAAAAGAATAAGAAATGCCAAAGTGAAATGTGATGTTTGTTTTGTCCAGAATAGTAGTAGTGGTGGTGATAGGGAATTGGATATATAGATATGGAGGAGATAGAGAGAGAGAGAGAGAGAGAGAGAGAGAGAGAGAGAGAGGCTGACTACTGTACAGAAGCTTCCTTCAGTGCAGGAGGACAGGCTCCAAGCTACAGCATACACATTACAAAGCAGTACACTGTCTAGCCTTTCTAGATATATACTTAAGGCAAAACTAGTAGGAAATATCCACTGAAAGGTTGGTTGTTGAATAAAAAGTGAGAAGTTAAGGATGGTCCAAGATTTGGGGGCAGGGGGTTTTTTGGCAGAGCAGATCAGAAAATGGGAATGTCATTGACATGAGGAAGCAAGTTTTAGAGAGAGAATCAGAAGTTCTACTAAGGTTATGCTAAGTTTAAACATGTCTACTAGTTATCCAAGTGAAAGTGGGAATCTAAATTTAGGAAAAAGTTGAAAATAGACATACAAGTTTGAGACTTGAGAGTGAGTGTATAGATGGTATTTGGACCATAAAACTAAATGAGATCACAGAGGAAGTGACTGTAGAAAAAAAAAGGTCTAAGATCAAAGTTCTGGTGTGTTGCAATTAACAAGTGGAACAGACAGGAATGAGATGATGGAAAGGACCTAGTAGAAATGCCAGAGATAGTACAGGGTAGGAAGTGATTTAAGAAGGAAGGTAGGTGATTTGTGTCAAATGCTGTGAACTCAAGAAAGACAGTCTGGTGACCCTTTAGATTTAATGAAGTGACATCATTGGTGCTTTGAGCATCATTGGTGATTGAGCTGATGTAAAGTTGGCTATGGTAGACTTCAAGGACTATGAGAAAAACATACTAGAATATCTTTGAGGAGTTTGTTATGAAACAGATCAAAGAAATGGGAAATAATTTGTGTTGGGTGGGAGCAGCTGATGGAGAAAGGGTAAACTGTTTCTAAGAGTCAGTTAAAATTTCAAAGTACAAATAAATGTTCAGAATAACCTAGAAGTCTTGTTAAGATGAAATGTCTGGGTCCTACCCAAATTTATTTTCTTTTTTAAAATCTATTTGTCAGAGCCCAGGTGATATAGCACAGTGGGTTAAGAGCCCATGGCAGGAAGCACAAGGACTGACACAAGGATCTTGATTCGAGCCCCTGGCTTCCCACCTGCAGGGGAGTCACTTCAGTGGTGGTGAAGCAGGTCTGCAGGTGTCTGTCTTTCTCTCCCCCTCCTTGTCTCCCCATCTCTGTCCATTTCTCTCTCTCCTATCCCAACAGTGACGACATCAACAACAGTAACAATAATAACTACAACAACAATAAAAAACAACAAGGGCAACAAAAGGGTAAATAAATAAATAATGAATATTTTTTATTCATTTATTGGATAAAGACAGAGAGAAGAGATGGAAGTGGGAGATAGGGAGAAAGAAAGACACTTGACGCTTTGCTTCACTACCACTTGTGAAGCTTCCCCTCTGTAGGTGGGGAGACCTGGAGCTAAAACCAGGGTCATTGCACATCTACCCATATTTAAGGGTGTATCAGAATCACTTGAGAGGTTGGTGCTTGCTACATCAAAAAATTTGGGCTCACTTCTAGAATTTGGTCCACTAACTCAGGGGTTGGGTTTTAGAATTTCTGTTTTCATCATGACCTCAGATGATGCAGATGCTGTTGGTCCATAGACTATTTGAATATCTATACTCATGTAAACAGATACTTTGGATGACTCTTCAGTCTAAATCATCACCTTATCCACTTGTTCCTTTCTATGACTCCATCCATATGCTACATTTACAGTTTGCTATTTAAATTCTTATTGGCATAGCCTTTGTTGGAAAGTAGGTTTATCTGCTTTGTTCACCATTGTCCCCACTATGTGTAATACTGTGCTTGACATATGGTTGAAGTAAACAAACAAAAATTGAAAGGGGGAGGAGTGAATTAGTAAATAAAAAAATGAAGGAATAGACAATTCTAACAGCAGCAGCAATGATAATTGTTTTGTACAATCTTGAGATGCCTGGAGTATCCCTGGGATGATTTGTAAAGAAGAAAAGTTATGTTTTGCCAAATGGCATGTCAAAATATTTACGTAGTTAAATTTTAACCTCTGAGACACCCTGAGGGATCTGAGTTGATTTACATTTCAAAATTCATGGTAAGCAGCCCAGAAATTACCAATTTGGTTATTATGTAATATTGCAAATAGGATCCCATAACTTTCAAAGAAAACTGGAAAGCTGGAGCCAGGTGAGATAGTAGCGTACCTGGTTGAGAGCACAGGTTGCAATGCACAAGGATCCTGTTCTGAGACCCTGGTCCCCACCTGCAGGGGGAAGAGCTTCACAAGTGGTGAAGCAGTGCTGCAGGTGTCTCTCTGTCTCTCTCCCTCTCTATCACCCTTTTCCCTCTCAATTTATGGCTGTCTCTATCCAATAAATAAATAAATATAAAAATGTTAAAAAAACTGAAAAGCAATGAATTATTTTGTCATAACTATTTACATCTAGGACCTCAATGTTCACCATTTCTGAGTTCTCGTACAGTCAGAAAAATCAGTAAAATGTCCACAGTTTGATCTTCAATGTAATTAGCTTATAGGCCAACTCATTTTTAGTAGAAGTCATATAACACATTTAAGCTTTACATGAGGGATTTCAAGGCCCTTTTACTTGGGAGTTTTTATCTGTCAGTCTAAGTCTCTTAAAAAAAATAAACAGACACCAAAACTGGACAGCCAGGTTCCTGTTACATTTTTTTTTTTAAAGAGTGTTAAATGAAAACGTCTCTTCTTGATATTCATCATATGGCAGTGACCATTTTATCACTCAGTCAACATGAATAAAAGATATTACTCTTAGTCATTAACAACTCAGTCAGGGAAAAGAGAAAAATTGGACATTTAAGAACATTTTACTTTTCTGTCATTTCAGACTAAATGACACTCTTAAATGATGGCTAGTCAAGCCCACAGAATCTATTAGTAACTTGAAAATAAGTGTGAAGGGATGCCAAAACCCAAAGGAATCTTAAACTTGCATTTATCAGGCATGTCACATCATTGCTACTGGTAATAAAAGCATTTTTGTTTTATGTTGCAACATCTGCAGAGAATAATATTTTTTTGCACCCAAGTAAAAACCAGTATTGCAACATTCATCACAATATTTGATATAAAATAGCCAGAAAAGGTTGAAAATTGATGTTCATTATCTTTGGGGGTAATTTTAAAGCCTGATATGTAAAAGTTTTCCTGGTTGCTTTTAGTGAAATGGAAACATTCAATGGTCATTCAGTTTTCAGATGTTTTTCTTTACATGGATCTCATAGATTTTGTTGAATTCTCAGCAGCATGTACTCAGGTTTGAATGGTGTTGGCAGTACCTAGCCAATTTAGTGATGCATTTATTTTCTTATAATCACTCAACTGCTGATACTGTTACACTGCAATGACCAAAGAAATAGTCATTTTTCAGATTCTGTAAGATTTATTCAGAACCCAAACTTTCATTCTCTTCTAGTACTTTAAAAAAAAAAACTTATTTATTATTATTATTTTTTTAGGAAGGCCTCTATAGCACTGATCCAATAAAAGAAAACCCAATCTAGGAGGTGAAAGAGAAACCAAGACTCTAAAGCATAGATAAAATAGATTGCCACATTTATATGTCAATTGATTTTTACATGGCTGCATTCAGAAACCAAATACCATCCTCTGTGATCAATTCATTCAGAGTCCCCTTTTCAGAAAAATTAAGAATGAAATGAATTCAAAGCAGCAGCTCTCCCTCTTAGGCAGAGTTCTGAAACGTTTCTTAAGAAGTAAGCATGCATTTATCCTTTCCTCATGTGAAAGTAACATAGGTGTAATTTTTCCTAGAAATTCAGATTGAATACAAATTGCTTCAGTACAAAAATAACAAATTCTACTTTTACTACTTAATTATTTTCTGACTGTTAGAGAAGGGGAGGTAGGTCATGACTTACATTTTACATAGATGTGGTGTATGAGGTCACATCTGCTCCTCTCCATGTTTCAGATCATCAGTCAAACTAGTGCAGTGTATTTCAGAGCTAGTATACATACCTTTTGGTAAAATACAATTTGAATTGTTACCTGAATTAGTACATTTTAATTTTTTGGTTAGGAATTCATTTTATATGTACCAAAATATTACTAAGATCCCAGTTGGTTTAATTTCATAAATGATATTTTTAGACTGAAGCTAAGAAAAATAACATTAGTTTGAAATAAAGTTAGAGAAGAAAATAGAATGAGGTATTCAAGATATATATGAGGAAATGGCAAGATCTTAACTGGGAAATATTGCTAACATTTATTATTTTTCCTTTTCTCTCTTTCTTTCTTTAGTTGATGTCAGAGAAACTGCTGGGGCTCAGTGTCGACACTATGGATCCACCACTCAGAGTGGCTTTTTTCTTCTTTTTTCTTTCTATTTTATTTGATAGGACAAAGAGAAATTGGGAGAGGACGGGGGTGGGGGGAGAGAAATATAGACACCAGCAGGTCTGATTCACTATTTGTGAAGTGTTCCTTTTGTAGGTGGGGAGCAGAGGCTTGAACCCAGGACCATGCACATTGTAATATGTGCACTTAACTGTTGTGCCATCGAGAGGACCACTCATTTGTATTTCCTTCTTCTGGAGACATTGATGAGCTTTGTTTTAACATTTACAAGGTATACAGAGGAGAGGGAGAAATAAGAGAGCAGGAAGGAGAACATCTGACTTGGTTATTGGCAACTATGTAAATTGGATGTTTATCAAGAAAGGAAAAGGAGAACATATTATGACTATATGGTGAAAAGTTGAAAACAAGTACAAGAGTATAGAAATCAATTTATTGCACAGCAATATAATCATCATCCATCTAAAAAAATCAACCCATGTTCAGTCTCACCTGTATCATTTCATCTGAAAATATCTCTGCCTTTATTTTTAAAGATAAGGACTCTTAAAAACTGGAAGTGGTTTATCAGGTAGAGCACATCCTCATATATTTTATTTATGAAACCCAGGTTCTATCTCAGGCTGGGCACATGAGAGTGGTACTTACTTTTAAAGCATTTTTTAATAGAGACAGGCAGAGAGAGAGAGAGAGAAGCACTGAGTTTTCCTTCAATGCAGAGAGAGAGACAGAGACAAAGACAGAACAGCATTGAGTTTCCCTTCAGTGCATATGACAATTTTTGTTTTTGTGACCAGAGTTATCACTGGGGCTCAGTGCATGAATAATGACTCCACCATATCTGGTGGCCATTTCTCTTTCTTTCTCTTTGATAAAGGGTGAGAGACAGTGAGAAGTAGAGCAAGTGAAAAGCATAAAATCACGGAGAGGAGAGATACCTGTAGCACTGCTCCACCACTTGTGAGGCGTCCTCTCTGCATATGGGGTTTGGTGGTTTGACACCAAGCACAGCAATATGTCCTCATGCATGTATTCTACTGGGTGTGCCACCGCCTGGCTGGCAACACAGAACATTTTAACTTTAGATACTCGATCATGAATCTCAAACACATAGGCCTGCTTGCCTGCCTTCCATCGTTTCTTCTTTCTTATTGATTCACCATGTAAGACTCCCAGATCTAGCCAGAAGGTTAGAAGTTGTCACTTTATCCTAACAAATATAACATTAATTAAAAAATAGGAAGCTTTTACAAAATCTCCTTATATATACTAAAGAAGTGAGATGGTTAAGACAAATTGCTGCTTCTAAACAGATTAACAGATGCAAAGAATGATAGCCTACTAGAAGAGACAGTTTCTTGTATAAGCCTACTTGGAAAACAGCACTCAGGCAAAAATTCCAAATATTCCTTGACAAATTGCTGTAAGCTCAGTGTGGACAACTCTGAGAGCCAAATCGAGCACTGAATTACAGGATAGACCTGAATCTTCGTGAGTTTTGTCTCTAGAAGCTCTATTAGGCTTTGATAATGAATATCAAAAAATTTCCCCCTCATGCTCTGGCAAGTGTGGGTGCAGGGGGAAAGGAACCATTCTGAAATACAACAGAGCTTTCTGTTCATTTTAAAAATATTTTTTCTTCTTTTTAATTTATTTGTCATTTAATATTGATTTACAAAGTTACATACCAACAAGAGTAGAAGTCCACACTATTCATATCATCAGAGTTTTGAATCTTCAGTCTCCCCACTGCAAGCCACTGCAATTCCCCTAACATTGTAGACCTGGGCCAACCATCATTTCTACAACAGCCTACATTTGTACACAATTGCCCCCTTTTTCTTCCTGATTCAATCCTCTCTTCCCCTCTGAGCTACTCATGACAACATTACTATCTCCATATGTCCCTCTCCTTTTCCTCCTCTCTCTCTGGGTGCTGATGGAACTGGAGTTCAGAACCCTGTTTTCTTCTTCTTCCTATCACTTCTCCCCCACTGGGAGTATGAATCAAGGTTGTTTTTGGGGTGTAGAAGGTAGGAGGTCTGGCTTCTGTAATTGCTTCTCCATAGGATGTGGGTATTAACAAGTCAATGCATACCCCCAGCCTATTTCTATCTTTCCCTAATGGGCCAGAGCTCTGGAAGAGGCATGGTTCCAGGATATACTGTTGAGGTGGTCTGCCCAAAGAAGTCAAGATGGCATCATGGTAGCATTTGCAACTTGGTGTCTGGAAGGTAGCAGGATGTAAATGAGACAAAATGGCTAATGAACAGGAACCAAAAAGTAGGAATAGAGCAGATGAGATTAGGGATTTTAAGGTAGAAGAAAACTAGAAAGTCCCTTTTAGTATGTTCCTGGGGGCACACAATTATGGTAGTTTTGCCTGAGTTTGATTTAATATTTTTAACTTATGATAGAGACAGATGTATGGAGATAGTATGTAAGAGTGAGAAGAAAGAGGGAAGGAGGGAAAGAGGGAGAGGGAGAGAGAGAGAGAGAGAGAAAGAGAGAGAGAGAAACAGAGAGAGAAACCTGTAACCTGCTCCAGCTTTTGTGAAGGGATTTCATGTTACAAAATAGCAGTATTTTATAATTTCTTCTTTAGTTATTAGATGATTTACCTCGTTAAGTATTTGTTACGTGGAAATAGACTTTATACCACTAAGAGAATACATCTTTGATTTTTTTCTTCCTCACTTGCTATTTTTCAAAATCGTGTGTCTATTTTCTTGGCAAAGATAAGCAACAATGTAAGAGGAGGTGCAATCAAATTATTATTGGCAAAAATCATTTCATTGAATTGTCACTTGAATAAATTATCAGTTGTAAAATATTTCATTTTCAGTATTTATTATATCCTATCTATCTTTTTTTTTTTTTCTCCCAGAGAACTGTTCAGCTCTGGCTTATGGTGGTGTTGGGGATTGAACCTGGGTTTTTGGAGCCTTAAGCACTAAGGCCTTTTTGTATTACCATTTTGCTATCTCCTCAGACCTGTATTTTCTATTTTAATGAAGATAAAATATAATTTTAAAGACATAAATTCTTTAATATTCTGCCCTACATTTCTTCATTAGACAGGCATTGGGCACTCAGATGTCTCCAGGAACCGAGCATGTAACATATATGAGAGAAATGAATCAGGTGAAGTCTGTGATGCACCTGAAGGTGCAGGTTTTCTGTCTGGTTGCCAGAGTTGCTCGGCTCTGGAGACCATTACACTGTGGAAACTGTGTACTAGGTGGTGCGGTATGCAGGGACCTTTAAGAGGTGTGAGCAGCTGCTTAGCAGGTAGCAAAGTGGATGACATTTTTGATTCTCAAGCATAAGATCCCTACTCCTATCCCAGGAATCACATGTGCCAGAATGACGATATGGGCCTTTCTCATACATATGTACATACATACATCTTTGTTTCCTTCTTGATAGAGACAGATATAAATTGAGAGGAAAAGGAAAGATGGGGAGAGAGAAAGAGCACATCTACAGCACCTCTTCACTGCTAGTGAAGCTTCCCCTCTGAAGATGGGGCCCCAGGGACTGAAATCCTGCTCCTTACATACTGTACCAAGTATATATTTAGAGAGAGAGAAGCTAGTTGTTTGATATGAACCCCTTCTCTGTGTGATATGTAAATACCTTGTCATCTCTATTACATTCTATCTTTTTTTTTTTTTTTATTTAAGAAAGGAGACATCAACAAAACCATAGAATAAGAGGGGTACAATTTCACACAATTCCCACAACCCGATCTCCACATCCCACCCCCTCCTCTGATAGCCTTCCCATTCTCTATCTCTCTGGGAGTATGGATTCAGGGTCATTGTGGGTTGCAGAGGGTGGAAGGTCTGGCTTCTGTAATTTCTTCCTTGCTGAATGTGGGCTTTGACTGCTAGATCCATACTCTCAGTCTGTCTCTCTCTTTCCCTAGTAGGGTGGGGCTCTGAGGAAGTGGTGTTCCAGTACACATTGATGGGGTCGTCTGTCCAGGGAAGTCTGGTCAGCATCCGGAACCTGGTGGCTGAAAAGAGAGTTAACATACAAAGCCAAACAAATTGTTGAACAATCATGGACCTAAAGACTGTAATAGTGCAGATGAAGTGTTGGGGGTATTCCCTGCATACTCTTATGTACTTCTGCTTTCAGGTATATATTTTTCCCCTAGTTTATGGGCACGGGTGAACCTATGCTCTGTCTCAGGGGACCTGGACTATATCTAGGTTTGGGGACTTTATTGGGGAGTGGAACACCTGGAATGGAATTAGAGAATACTATGAAAGGAAAGGTCTCACCCGAGTGATGAAGCTGAAGGGTTGTCATTCCACATCTGAAGTCTCTGGTCACAGTCTGAAGTGAAGCATGCTGGGGTGGCACTCGTTGTGTTGATTAGGTTGCGATCCGCGGATGCAATATCATTTGATTTGAATTGAGAGCATCAAGAAGAAAAGTGGGCCCCACCCTAAGGTTCCAGGACTGGGGGAAATATAGGCTCTATAGTGGAAATGTGAGTTTCCTGTTGTCTTAGGGTTCAAGAAGAAAATGGATAGTTATTGCTATCATCACATTATTTGGTGATAGGGTTAACTTTGGAAAGTCCCTTTGATAGGGTTTGGGGTATAGTACCCAGCATCTTGTATATAGCTGTGCTGTCAGTTGCTTCTGTTCTCCCTGGTCTAGGCTTTTGGGAGAGAACATATCAAAGACAGCCTATGTATTAAAAAGACTCAGTCTGTGTTTTAAGAAGTTTTAGATATATCATCAGTTTTTCGCCTCTCATATTAATTAAATAGTGGTTTATATAATGTTTACACTTTAATAGGATTGTACATAAACACCACTCCCACCACCAAAAGACTGTGTCCCATCCCCACCACCCACCCCGCCCCCCCACCCTCCACCATGCCGGGAAGCCCAATGGCCACCCTCCCCTTCACCACAGTGTTTTTACATTGGTGCCCTGCTCTCGATTTAATCAGATCCTGCTTTTAGTTTCCCTTTCTGTTCTTCTTTCTCAACTTCTGTTGATGAGTGGGGACATCCCATACTCATCTTTATCTTTCTGACTTAGCTGACTTAACATAATTCCTTCTAGCTCTGTCCAAGATGGGTCAGAGAAGGTGGGCTCATTGTTCTTAATAGCTGCATAGTATTCCATTGTGTATATGTACCACAGCTTTCTCAGCCACTCATCTGCTGTTGGGCACCTGGGTTCCTTCCAGGTTTTAGCTATTATGAATTGTGCTGCTATGAACATAGATATACACACACATCTTTTTGGTTGGGCATTATGGAATCCTTGGGGTATATCCCTAGGAGAGGAATTACTGGGTCATAGGAAGGTCTATGTCTAGCCTTGTGAGAGTTCTCCAGACTGCTGTCCAGAGAGACTGGACCAATTTACATACCAGCAGTGTAGAAGGGTTCCTCTGTCACCACAGCCTCTCCAACATTTGTTGCTGCTGTCCTTTTTGATGTATGCCATTCTCACAGGAGTGAGGTGGTATTGCAATGTTGTCTTTATTTGCATCTCTCTGACAATCAGCGACCTGGAACAGTTTTTCATATGTTTGTTAGCCTTTTGGATCTCCTCTGAAGTGAATGTCTTGTTCATATCCTCTGCCCATTTTTGGATGGGGTCATTTGCTTTTTTGGTGCTAAGTTTGCTGAGTTCTCTGTATATTACATTCTATCTTTTTCTTTAGGAAATTGAAGGTATATATACTCCAATCATTATGTCTTTTTATTGATTTAGTAATAATCTACAAAATGGTAGGGTAAGAGGGGACACTTCCACACAGTTCCCACCACCAAAGTTCTGCATCCCATCCCCTCCATTGGAAGCTTTCTTATTCTTTATCCCTCTGGGAGTATGGATCCAGGATCATTATGGGGTACAGAAGGTGGAAGGTCTGTTTTTTGTAATTGTTTCTTGCTGAACATGGGTGTTTGCAGGTCCATCCACACTTCCAGCCTGTTGCTATCTTCCCTAGTGGGTCAGGGCTCTGGAGAGGTGGTGTTCCAGCATACACTGGTGAGGTCATCTGTCCAAGGAAGTCAGGTTGGTGTCATGGTAGCATCTGAACATGGCGGCCAAAAAAGCATTAAGATATAAAGCAGAAAAAATTGTTTAATTATTAAGAAACTAAAGGTAAGATTATAGAATATGAGATTTGGGGTCTCCACTTTGGAAAAAGCTAGTAGGCTCATGACTTTACTAAATTTTGTCTGAGCCTGACAGCTAACATGCAGGTAGGTTAAAGGCATTGTTTGGGGGAGATGGTGTCAGTGTTGGAACTAGGACTAGAAAGCTTGTTATGAGAAGAAAGTAGTTCCCAAATATGGGAAAAGTATACAAATTTTGTTAACTATAAACCCCATCAATTTGATCTGGGGTCTATATTCAGCACAGGAGCCTGTGTAACCTCTGCATCCCTGTAGGTCTGAGCTCACATTCTGTGGTCATATCTAGGAACACTCTAGGCTGAATTCATTGCAGGACCCATCTTTCTTAAGTGGCAGAGTATGTTGAACCAATCTCCCTTCAGAGGATGGAGTAGACCCTACCACACATTGAAGGCAAGGTCCTACAGAGCTCTACAAAAGTGTCCACTGTGTGTTCCTGATGGAGATGACCAGTGACAGTGGAAAGAGGGATCTGTTAGAGTTCTAGGCCCATCATCTCTATGTGGGAATCATCCCAGAATTCCTTGATTAGTGCCCCAGATGTTAGGGGGTGGGCTAGTAGGGACCAAAAGAGCCATCATTAAAGTATGCTGGTCTCTTGCCCTTATTCAGGTTTTGTAGTCCTTACCTTGTCTGACAAGGTTAGTCTTGGAGTGCCCAATCATTACTTCTTAATGCCCTTTCTAATTCTGGATTGTGACTAATATCTTAAGAGCTGATAGGACCCAAATATTTCACATCAATAATGGGATACTGGAACTCAGAAAGGAAAAATATATAGAAGTATTAAGTAACATTCCCTCAAGTCTGTATTTTTCCCATGACTTCATGCTGTCTCCCATCCCCAAGCTTCCAAATGATACCCAATGTCACTTTCTTAATTTTTTCAGCACCATACCATAAACCAGATGGCATCAGTAGTAGTGCTGCTTTCCTAGAGGACAGCCAAGGACCACAAACAGCAGGTTGTCTTAGAAGTTCCTCCCCCATTACTGCTACTACTTTTTCTCCTCTTCAAATTGCCTCTCTGGAACTCTTTTACTCATCACAACAAACTCATTGCCTAAGTAAGGGACCTGCAGGAAATATAAAACAAATGCAGTGAGTTGAGTTTTATGAGGGGTAGTGTTAAGAGAAACCAAAGGGGACGGTAAAGCACCTTGAGGCTAGTAGCAGTGGGGAGCTGTTATTACTGCCCAACAGCAACAGTGGTCTTGAAAGAAGAGCCCAGCCTCTGCTGTCATATAGCCAAGCAGGGAAGAAACTGGGGAGCAGAAGTGATGAGCTCTTCCTCTCCATATACATGAGAAAAGCAGAGAGTGAAATTAGAGGGGCAAATAAAGACTTAGCCAACTAAGTCGTTGCCCCTGCTTGTCTATAAGATACAGTCACCTAAGTAGATATGGATCTTGCTTTGAAGGGCACCTCTGCTAGAGGCGATCAGAAAGCCTCCTCATTCTCAGCTTCATTTCTGTTCCCTGGCTAAGTTCCCAGCCAGCTTGCATCCAGATACACCTTCGGCTCTGCACTGGCAAGCATGAGAGTCTCCACCATCTGGGTAGGGCAATTGGGGTTTTCAAATTCATTCCATAGTTTCTTGAGCAGAAAAAGTTGTGTTCTTGCTCAAGCACATCTGTACAGTTAATATCTTTGTGTTCTACTTGTTCCCAGAAGTTTGACCCGTATTTTTACTTCACTTTTTTGTTTTCTCTGATCTTCTCCTCCTCTTCTTTTTTATTTTTTTTAGTTTTAGAAATATTTTTGCCCCAACCCCCCACCCCCCGCTTCCAGACCTAAAGTGCCAGCAAGTTATTTTCATTTTATGAATATGCATATATGAAGCTCAAGATATTTTCTCAGAGAAATTGCAAATTTGATCTGTAGGAAATGTGTTGCTATTTCTGCTAATGGGTAGAAGCATTGGAAATTACATCAAGGGCAAACTAGTTTTGTCCTCCCAGAAAATATATTACCTTTGGGGGAGGGGAGAGCAAAACTACATTTTTCAGGGTGCTATTGTTGCTTGTAAAAAAAAAAAAAACTTCAGGGTTGGAAGGGCAATGCACCTTGTAGAGGGCATTTGTTACCATGTGTGAGGATTCAGGTTTAAGCCACTCATCCCTGCCTTTTGGGGTAGGAGGGTGGGTGAGGAATGCTTCCTAAGCAGTAGAGTAGTGCTGTCACTGTCTCTTTTTCTTTGTCTTTCCACCACTCTCTTGTTTCTCCCTTTCTGCTTTCCTCTATATCTACCACCTTCTATCAAAATCAAAGAAAATAAAGGAGAAGAAAATGGAAGAAAATAAGAGAAAAAATAAAGAAAGAAAAAAATTGGCTACTGACAGTAGTGAAAGCAGTGAAGCTGACTTGCAGGTACTGAGCTCCAGAAATAACCTTGGTGTTAGGTAAAAAACAAATAAACAAACAAACAAAAAACATTTTTTGAGAAACCAGAAAAAGTTGGTTTTTTTATTTTTCTTTGAAATATCTAGTAAAGATGTTGTACAACCAAGTCTACACTGTTGTATAAATTAATTATTTTGATGCATAAATTCCAGTTTCTTTTCTGGACCGCATCAGACCTAACCTTACCCTCCTCTTGTAAAGTCCAGCTCTAAATAGTTAGCAAAAATATAATGATTCAATACTATTTTTTATACTTTACAGATTCTTTTCTTTTCTCTTACACTTGCTTAATGTTTACCAATGTGCTAGCAGAAGAGTATATATTTTTCTTTTTCTCATCAGACATATTGTACAACTAGGAACAAGCAGAAAAGGCAAGCTATGTACAAAAGGCTTGGAGTTTGGACCATGGTATCTCTTCAAACATTGAAAACTTATACTGAACTTTAGAAGAAAATATAAATTCTTTTAATTAATTTTTTAAATTTATTTATAAAAAGGAAACATTGACAAAACCATAGGATAAGAGGGGTACAACTCCACACAATTCCCACCACCAGCTCTCTGTATCCTATCCCCTCCCCTGATAGCTTTCCTATTCTTTAACCCTCTGGGAGTATGGACCCAAGGTCATTGTGGGATGCAGAAGGTGGAAGGTCTGGCTTCTGTAATTGCTTCCCCACTGAACATGGGCTTTGACAGGTCTATGCATACACCCAGCCTGCCTCTCTCTTTCCCTAGTGGGGAAGGGCTCTGGGGAAGCTGAGCTCCAGGACACATTGGTGGGGTTGTCTGTCCAGGGAAGTCTGGTCGGCATCATGGTAGCATCTGGAACCTGGTGGTTGACAAAGAGAGTTAACATACAAAGCCAAACAAATTGTTGACCAATCATGGACCTAAGGACTGGAATAGTGCAGCTGAAGAGTTGGGGGTCCTCCATTTTGTAGATAACTAGTAGGCATATTTTAGTTAAATTACAAAGGGCCTGTGACCATACTAGTTTTTTTTTTTTTTTTCCTTTTTCTTTTTTCCCCAAGCCTGAAATCTGATATGCAGGTGGATCCAAGTTATTGCTGGGGAGATGATATCATGGCTGGAAAAAGGACCAGAAAGCTGGATCAGGGAAGAGAGTAGCTCCCTAATATGGGAAACAAGTATAAATATTTTTTTACTGTAAACCCCATCAATTTGATGTGATCTGGGGATCATAGCTTAGGAAACTATGTGACTTCTGCATCCCTGTAGATCCGACCTGACATTCTGTGGTCATGAGTAGGAACATTACAAGCTGCCCCAATATCAGGACCCATTTTCCTCAGGTGTAGCATAGACTATGCTGTTCATCCTCACTTCAGAGGATAGAACATTCTGTACCATTGTTGATCCAAGTTGGGGGCAAGGTCCTATGCGGGCCCACAAAGGGCTCTGTTTTGTTGTTCCTGATAGAGATGACTGGTAACAATGGAGAGGAATTTATTTGAGGTGTAGGCCCATCAAGTCTGTTTGGGAATCTCAGGACTCCTCAATTAGGGCCCCAGCTGATGGGGTGGACTGATAGTGACTAAAGAGTCATCATTAAAGTATGCCAGTCTCTTGCCCTTAATCAGCTTTATAGTACTTGCTGTGATAAGGTTAGCTTGGGAGTGAGTGAGAGAACTATAATAGGAAGTAGGTGAAGGGTATCTAAGTCTAAGCAGACTCTATTTCATTACAAACTTTATACTGACTCACTACAGACCATTGTGTATTTTTGCTTTCAGGTATATATTTTGCCCTAATTTATGGATACATGTGAACATATGCTCTATCTTACAGGACCTGGTCTCTATCTGGGTTTTGGGACTTTGTTAGGAAGTGAACCTCCTGGAATGGATTTAGAGAGGAAAGGAAAGTCTATGAAAGGAAAGTTCTCACTCGAGTAATGAGGGAGAAGGGTTGACATTCCATGACTGACGTCTCTGGACAAGTCTGAAGTGACAAGTCTCTGGACATGCTGAGGTGGTACTCCTTGCGTGGATTAGGTTAGGATCAGTGGATGCAATATCATTTGGTATGAATTGAAAGAAGCATGCAGGAAAGTGAGCCCCACTCCAGAGGTTGCAGGACTGGGGGAAATATAGGCTCTATAGAGGAAACGAGAGGTTCCTGCTGTCTTAGGGTTTAAGAAGACAATAAATAGTTATTGCTATAATCACATTGTTTGGAAATTGGGTTAACTTTGAAAAGTCCCTTTGTTAGGATTTGCTGTATCATGCACACTATCATCATATTTTATGTCCTTTGACATTATTTGTATATAGCTGTGCCACTGGTTTCTTCTGTTCTCCCTGTACTGAGCTTTTAAGAGAATCAACATATCAAAGACAGCCTATGGTCTGTGCATTAAAAAGTTTGAGATATTCAATAAAATTTTCCCCTCTAATATTACTTAAATAATGTTTTATGTGACTACAAATTAATAGGAGTGTACATAAACACCATTCCCTCCACCAAAAGACTATGATACTCCCCCACCTGCCAACTATTGGGTGATTTCATGACAATATGTAATATAGAGAATTGAAACACATGAAGTCATAGACAAAAAATTAGCCAACTTTTCTCTAACACTTTGGAAAAACTATGGTGGTTATCATTGTTGGGTAAAGAGTGGAGGGGGGCACAGAACTTTGATGGCGAGTGTAGTCAGGAACTATACTCATTAACTTATATTCTTGGAAATCACAATAACATAAAACAGCTATAATTCTATTCTATTTTTAGTAGTTGATAAAGTATCACTGTTTTTCTCTTTTGTTCAAAGTAATTTGTAATGCTTTATATTTCATTTTATTATTTATTTCTCCCATCCACTTCATTCTGATGTTGAGCCTATCTATTCAGCTTTTCACATTAGTTATTGTTTTTTTCAGTTCAAAATTTTTTTGTTTGGTTCTTCTTTATAAATTTGATTTATTTGCTGGTACTTTCTATTTCCTGAACTCTATTTTCATTTCAAGTATTTTTGATTGGTTCCTGAAGCATTCAACAATGATTGCTTTAAAACATTTGCCAGAAAATGTTAACTTGTTTATCATCTTGGTGTAGAGTTTGTTATCTTATTAAAAACATCTTTTTTTATGGTGAGAGATGATTTTTGTTTCAAACAGGCACTTTTGTATTATTTCATAAGATGCTAGATCTTGGTTATACATTATATCTTAGATTGATTCCTCTGACACCATTTTACTAGAAGAGGCATAATGATAGCCTTATTATAATCAGGTAGAGGCAGAAGTTAAGCTTCCTCATGCAACTTCTTCTGTCGACTGTGGTGGGTATTCCTCATTTTTGATGGGTGAGTGTGAAAATTTTGGCTTCTTCTGTGGTGTCTAAGGACCTGACAGTGGGATTATCTCATTACTGCTGGGTGGTGGTGATCATTCTATTTTTTTAATCAGGTCTTCCTTGATACTACTTGCTGGAAAGATGGAATCTCGTTACTTCTGGGTTTGAGTACATGTTTAGGCTTCTTGTTGTTCTGTGAATTCCACCTTTCAGGGGAACAGTGCTCTGTATGACAGCCTTGCAGGGGAGGACATCTAGGGTTTCCATTTGATCTTTGATAGCGAAGGTGGGGTTGGAGCTAAACTTTTACTATTGGTTTTGGTGGTGACTACAGTCTGAAAGTTTTCTGTCTAGTGTGTTTCCCTTTCTCTGGTTCTATTACTTTTTGATTTTTGTCTATTTCTGTTGACACTTTAGAGTTGCTGGACTCTTTAGTTTCATGTTTGGTGTACATAAGGCAAAAAGAAAATCTAGGGAACTTACCACTATCCCTTTTCTTAAACTCTAAGTGCCAGTCAGTTTGTTTGCCTTTTGTAGCCTTCTGTCATCCCAGGACCATGCTGGCCAATAGATCAGCCATTTACCAACTAGCTATTTCAATTAAAATCAAAAGAAGTCATTCACGTATTTTGTTGCCACATTTTCAGTGCTTAACTGTCATATGTAGCAAGTGGTTATCATTTTGGATAACTAGGTGAGAAAGCATTTGCATTGTCATCAAAGTTATACATGGCAGCAGTGACTGAAAATATAAACCTAAAATCAGGGTTGCTGCATTGAAGGTTGTAAGCTTCTCAACCTTACTAGGTAATTTTATTAGGTAAGATTTCCCACAAAGTAGCTATATTGATTTATACTTCCATTATCAGTGGATAGAATTTCTATTACTCCACATTTGTGTTAACATTGCTTAGTGTCAGACTTCAAAAAAAATTGTCATGTTGATGGGAGTGAAAACCACGACATACCATATATTTATTTGCTAAAATGAATAAATAGCTTTTTATGTTGTTATTGACCATTATGAGCCAGACAAAAATCCTTTATCCATTTTTCTACTGCATTTTTTATTAATTCATGGGAATTTTGAAAACACATTTTATACTAATCCTTTGTCAATCTGATGAACTGTAAATACTTTTTTCCATTTTATAACTGTCATTTTCTTTATGTTATTTATTAGTCCGTATAGATAGGTTAAATTGGGGAAACAAACTATGTATCTCAGTGGACTAACAAAGTTAGATGTTAGTAGGATGGCTTTTTATCTTAAAGATGTGCCTTAAAAAATATTTCTCTATTGGGCTAAGGCAAAAATCCCTAAAGTCCTGGCCCCCTTGGAACATACCTAAAATAGACTCCCAAGCTTCTTCCCATATGAAGACCCATAGTTTCATTTGTTCTCTTCTTACCTTTGGGTTCCTGTTTGCCAAACATTTTGTCCTGCTTTATATCGTACCACCTTTCAACTACTACGTTACAGATGCTACCATGAAACCATCTTGATCTTCCTGGGCAGATGACCTCACCAGTGTATCCTAGAACCTCACTTCTTCAGAGCCCTACCCCACTAGGGAAAGATAGAAAGAGGCTGGGGATATGGGTTGAGCTGCCAATACCTATGTATAGCAGAGAACGTAGAAGCCATACCTTCCATCTTTCTGCACCCTTATACAGAATTTTGGTTCATACTCCCAGAGAGGGATAAAGAATAGGGAAGATTCTAATGGAAGGGATGGGACATGGAACTCTGGTGGTGGGAACTGTGTGGAATTGTACCCCTGTTATCTTATAATCTTGTTAATCATTTTTAAATCACTAATAAAAAGTTGAAAACCAAAAACATATATTTTTTTTCCTGCAAATGAGGAAGTGGCTTAGTTGGTAGAACATAGTACTTTCTTTTTTTTTTTTTTAAATTTTTTATTTAAGAAAGGATTAGTGAACAAAAGCATAAGGTAGGAGGGGTACAACTCCACACAATTCCCAACACCCAATCCCCATAACCCACCCCCTCCCCTGATAGCTTTCCCATTCTCTATCCCTCTGGGAGCATGGACCCAGGGTCGTTGAGGGATGCAGAAGGTAGAAGGTCTGGCTTCTGTAATTGCTTCCCCGCTGAACATGGGCGTTGACTGGTCGGTCCATACCCCCAGTCTGCCTCTCTCTTTCCCTAGTAGGGTGTGACTCTGGGGAAGCTGAGCTCCAGGACACATTGGTGGGGTCTTCAATCCAGGGAAGCCTAGCCAGCATCCTGGTGGCATCTGGAACCTGGTGATTGAAAACAGAGTTAACATATGAAGCCAAACAATTTGTTGAGCAATCATGGATCCCAAGCTTGGAATAGTGGAGAGGAAGTGTTAGGGAGGTACTCACTGCAAACTCTAGTGTAGGCCTGCTTTCAGGTATATATTTTGCAGTAGTTTATGTATACGTGTGCACATAAGCTCTCTCTCACAGAAACTGGTGTATATCTAGGTTATGGGACTTTGTTAGAAAGTGAACTACCTGAGATGAAATTAGAGTGTACTATTAAAGGAAAGGTCTCACCCGAGTAATGAAGCTGAAGGGTTGTCATTCCACACGTGAAGTCTCTGGATACATTCTGAGGTGAAGCATGTTGGGGTAGCAATCGTTGCTTTCGTTAGGTTGTGATCGGCAGATGCAATGTTATTTGGTCTGGATTGGGAGATGCATACGGGAAAGTGGGCCCTATCCAAGGGTTCCAGGACTGGGGGAAGTAGGGGCTCTATAGTGAAGATGTGAGGTTCCTGCTGTCTTAGGGTTCAAAAAGACACTCAATAGTTAATATTATCATCACATTATTTGTTAATTGTGTTAACTTTGAAAAGTCCCTTTGTTATGGTTTGCTGGACAGTACCCAGTATCTTGTATATAGCTGTGCTATTGGAAGCTTCTAATCTACTTGGTCTAGGCTTTTGAGAGAGTCCGCATATCAAATACATAGCCTATATATTAAAAAGATTCAGTTTGTCTTTTGAGAAACTTTGAGACATACAATTGATTTCCCCCTCTCATATTAATTAGCTACTGATTTATATGTCTACATTTTGCTAGGAGTGTACATAAACACCATTCCCACCACCAAAGGACTGTGACCCATCCCTCCCGCCCACTCCCACCCCCCACTGGCCCAGGAAGCTACATGCCTACCCCTCACCACTGGGTTTTTACTTTGGTGCCCTACTTACAATTTGATCAGGTCCTGCTTTTAGTTTCCCTTTCAGATCTTCTTAGTCAGCTTCTATTGATGAGTGGGATCATCCCATACTCATCTTTATCTTTCTGACTTAGTTCACTTAACATAATTCCTTCTAGCTCTGTCCAAGATGGGTCAGAGAAGGTGGGTTCATTGTTCTTGATAGCTGCATAGTATTCCATTGTGTATATATACCACAGCTTTCTCAGCCACTCATCTGGTGTTGGGCACCTGGGTTGCTTCCAGGTTTTAGCTATTATGAATTGTGCTGCTATGAACATAGGAGTACACACCTCTTTTTGGTTGGGTGTTATGGAGTCCTTGGGGTATAACCCCAGGAGAGGAATTATTGGGTCATATGGAAGGTCCATGTCTAGCCTTCTGAGAGTTTTCCAGACTGCTCTCCACAGAGGCTGTACCAATTTACATTCCCACCAGCAATGCAAAAGGGTTCCTCTGTCCCCACATCCTCTCCAGCATTTGTTGCTGCTGTCCTTTTTGATGTATGCCATTCTTACAGGAGTGAGGTGGTATCTTAGTGTTGTCTTGATTTGCATTTCTCTGATAATCAGTGACCTAGAGCAGTTTTTCATATGTTTGTTAGCCTTTTGGATCTCCTCTGTGGTGAATGTTTTGTTCATTTCCTCTGCCCATTTTTGGATGGGGTCATTTGCTTTTTTGCGGCTAAGTTTGCTGAGCTCTTTATATATTTTGGTGATTAGTTTCTTGTCTGATGTCTGGCATGTGAAGATCTTCTCCCATTCTGTGAGGGGTCTCTCTGTTTGTTTAATAGTTTCTTTGGATGTGCAGAAGCTTTCCAATTGGATGTAGTCCCATTGGTTTGTTTCTGCTTTGGTCTTCCTTGCAATTGGGTTTGATTCATCAAAGATGTCCTTGAGGTGTATGTGGGAAAGTGTTTTACCAATGTTTTCCTCTAAGTATTTGATTGTTTCTGGTCTGACATCTAGGTCTTTGATCCATTTGGAGTTGATTTTTGTTTCTGGTGAGATAAAGTGGTTCAATTTCATTCTTCTGCATGTTTCAACCCAGTTTTTCCAGCACCATTTATTGAAGAGAGCCTCCTTTTTCCATTTAATCCTTTGGGCCCCCTTATCAAAGATTAGATCCCCATAGGTGTTGGGATTTACTTCTGGGCTTTCAATTCTGTTCCACTGGTCTGTATGCCTATTTTTGTTCCAGTACCATGCTGTTTTGATGATGATGGCTTTATAATATAGTTTAAGGTCTGGGAGTGTGATGCCTCCATTTCTGTTTCTTTTCCTTAAGATGGTTTTGGCAATTCTAGGTGTTTTCAGGTTCCAGATAAATGATTGTAGCGTTTGTTCTATTCTCTTAAAGAAGCCTGGTGGAACTTTGATGGGTATTGCATTAAATTTGTATATGGCTCTGGGGAGAATATTCATTTTGATGATATTTATTCTTCCAATCCATGAGCATGGGATATCTTTCCATTTCTTGGTATCAGTTTCTATCTCCTTGAGTAGCGACTCATAGTTTTCAGTATACAAGTCTTTCACTTCTTTGGTCAACTTTATTCCTAGGTATTTGATTGATTTTGCTGAAACAGTAAATGGGAGTGATTTCTGGATGTCTTCTTCTTCAGATTTAGTGTTTGCATAAAGAAATG
Organism: Erinaceus europaeus; assembly: GCF_950295315.1. Taxonomy (NCBI): domain Eukaryota; kingdom Metazoa; phylum Chordata; class Mammalia; order Eulipotyphla; family Erinaceidae; genus Erinaceus; species Erinaceus europaeus. The sequence goes on along the minus strand of NC_080173.1, from coordinate 21,164,752 downwards.
CCACTGATTTTTGTACATTGATTTTGTAGCCTGATACCTTGCTATATTGCCTAACAACTTCCAGTAATTTTCTACTGGATTCTTTAGGTCTTTCTATGTATACTATCATATCATCTGCAAATAGTGAGAGCTTGACTTCTTCCCTTCCAATCCGTATCCCTTTGATTTCTTTCTCTTGCCTGATTGCTATGGCAAGAACTTCCAATACTATGTTGAAGAGTAACGGTGACAGTGGACAGCCCTGTCTAGTCCCCGATCTGAGGGGGAATGCTTTCAGCTTCTGTCCATTGAGTATGATGTTGGCTGTAGGTTTGCTATATATAGAGTCCACTATCTTGAGGAATTTCCCATCTATTCCCATTTTTTGTAGAGTTTTGAGCATGAATGGGTGTTGGATTTTGTCAAAGGCTTTCTCTGCATCTATTGAGATAATCATGTGGTTTTTGGCTTTGCTTTTATTGATGTGATGAATGACATTGATTGATTTACGGATGTTGAACCAGCCTTGCATTCCTGGGATGAATCCCACTTGGTCATGATTAACAATCTTTTTGATGTGTTGCTGTATCCGGTTGGCCAAGATCTTGTTTAATATTTTGGCATCTATGTTCATCAGAGATATTGGTCTGTAGTTTTCCTTTTTTGTTCTGTCCCTATCAGCTTTTGGTATCAGGGTGATGTTGGCTTCATAAAAGGTGGAAGGGAGTATTCCTGTTTCTTCAATCTTATGGAATAGCTTAAGAAGTATGGGTATTAACTGTTTCCTGAAAGTTTTGTAGAATTCATTTGTGAAGCCATCTGGTCCAGGACTTTTGTTGTTGGGGAGATTCTTAATAACGGTTTCGATTTCTTTGTCTGTGATTGGTGCATTTAGATTTTGTAGTTCTTCTTGGTTCAGTTTTGGAAGTGCATAGGTTTCTAGGAATTGTTCCATTTCTTCCAGATTCTCTAGCTTGGTGGCATATAGTTCTTTATAGAAGTTTCGCAGAATTCTCTGGATTTCTGTGGTGTCAGTTGTGATATCTCCTGCATCGTTTACAATTCTATTAATTTGAGTCTTCTCTCTTTTTTGTTTGGTGAGTCTGGCTAGGGGTTTGTCAATTTTGTTTAATCTTTCAAAGAACCAACATTTGGCTTCATTGATCTTTTGTATGGTTCTTTTATTTTCGATGTTGTTTATTTCTGCTCTAACTTTAGTGATTTCTGTCCTTCTGGTTGCTTTAGGGTTCCTTTGTTCCTCTTCCTCTAAGTCCTTGAGTTGTGTAGTAAGGTCGTTCATTTGGGCTTCTTCTTGGTGTTTAATATGTGATTGTATGGCTATAAGTTTCCCTCTCAGTACTGCTTTCGCTGTGTCCCAAATATTTTGATAGGTTGTGTCTTCATTTTCATTAGTTTCCAGGAACATTTGAATTTCCTGTTTGAGTGAGTCTCTGACCCACTGGTTCTTAAGGAGCATGTTGTTTAGTTTCCAAATTCTATGTCTTTTAATAATTTTCCGTTTGTTGTTAAAAGTTAGTTTTACTCCACTGTGGTCTGAGAAGATACTTGGGATGATTTCAATGCTCTTGAATTTATTGATGCTGTCTTTGTTGCCTAACATGTGGTCTATCCTTGAGTATGTGTTGTGTGGATTTAAAAGAAGGTGTATTCCAGTTTTTTGGGGTGGAGGAGTCTGAAAATGTCCAAGAGGTCTAGTCTGTCAATCTCTTCATTCAATTCTCTTGTATCTTTATTGGTTCTCTGCTTTGTTGATCTGTCTAAGTGTGAGAGTGGGGTATTGAAGTCTCCCACTATTATTGTATTACTATTGATGTATTTTTGAAATTCTTTCAGTAGGTGTTTAATGTATTTAGATGGTCCCTCGTTGGGTGCATAGATGTTAATAATTGTTAAGTCTTCTTGGCTGATTGATCCTCTAATCATTATGTAATGTCCTTGCCTATCTTTTATTACTTTATTTAATTTAAAATCTATCGTGTCTGAGATGAGAATGGCTGTTCCTGCCCTTTTTTGTGGACCGTTAGCCTGTATGATAGTTTTCCATCCTTTCACTTTAAGTCTGTGTTTATCTTGTTGTGACAGATGGGATTCTTGCAAGCAGCATATGGTTGGGGTATGTTTTCTGATCCATCCCCCCACCCTGTGCCTTTTGATGGGTGAGTTTAAGCCATTGACATTTATTGATATTATGGATTTAATGTATTGTAGTGCCATTGTTATAAAAAACGATTTGTTTACTCTGATATATTACAAGTATTATAGTGATGTTCTTGTTTATAAGAGGTCTTTTAGTACCTCTTTCAGGGCCGGCTTGGTGATAGTTGCCTCCTTTAACTGTTGTTTGTCTAAGAAGGTTTTGATCCCTCCATCTAGCTTGAATGAAAGTCTAGCAGGATATATTATCCTTGGTTGAAACCCTTTTTCATTCAGGGCTCGATAGATATCTTGCCACTCCCTTCTGGCTTTTAGAGTTTGAGTTGAGAAATCTGCAGAAAGTCTTATGGGTTTTCCCCTGTATGTGACTTTTTGTTTCTCTCTTGCAGCCTTTAGGATCCTTTCTTTATCCTTACTTCTTCTCATTGTGACTATGATGTGTCTTGGTGTTTTCAGGTCTGGGTTGATTCTGTTTGGTACTCTCTGGGCCTCTTGCACCTTGATATCCTTTCTGTTATTCAGGTCTGGGAAATTTTCTTGTATTATTTCCTCTAGAATGTTTGCTTCCCCTTCCTCTCTTTCTTCCTCTGGCAGGCCAATTATACGAATGTTACTTCTTTTGAGATCATCCCATATGTCTCTGTTGTTGTTTTCAGTGTCTCTCAATCTCTTTTTAAGCTCTTTCACCTCTTTCTTAGTTTTCTCTAACTCATCCTCTGTCTGACTAATTCTGTTTTCTGCTTCTGTTAGTCTGCTTTCCCTTGCCTCAGCTTCTTTCTTCATTACAGCTATTTCAGCTTTCAGTTCTCTAATTGTCTCAAGATAATCAGTATTTTCCTTGGGTGTCTCAACTGTTGTTTCCCTAATACTGCCATTCCTTTCCTCCAATGTTGTTTTCATTTCTGTGATTAATAAGTTTATTATTGCTTGCATACTTTTCTTATCTATGGTTACTTCTGATTGATTTATGGTTTCTTCTGGGCTCTTGTCTTCATTCACTGGGGTAGCAGTTTTATTTGTTTTTAATCTACCCATATTTTTTTTATTTATGTGTTTCTCTCTCTCTTTTTTTTTAATGCTCTGTTGTTCCTCAGTTGTTGTGTTGTGAGCACAAGTAGCATTGTACTAAATACCTTTATGACAATTGCACTCACCAACCTCCAGAATTACAGTAGCAACTGAAGTAAGTATTGAAGGAGTTTAATCATTACCAGTTAGCCAAAAAATTTCTCCAGTCCGTGAAAAAATAGTAACCAAATCCCAGTGTAGAAAGAGAAAAGAAAGAGAGGATAGCAAGAATAGACAGTTATGCAAATCTACTATCCAGTGTATATTCTAGGGGTAACAAGAGTGTAAAGGGAACTAGAGCAGAGATACACACATAGAAAGTCCACTCTGTATCAGATTTCTTCCCCAAAGTAATTCACAAATTCAGAAAGGCAAAGAAGAAAGAAGTGTATGACAGGATAAAAAAAAATAGTAATAATAAAAAATAAAAAAAGAGATAGAGAGAGATAAGAGAGAGAAAAGGGAGAATATAAGAAGAAGGGTTGTAATTAAAGAGCAGTGCGAGGAACTTCCCAAATGTGTATCAGTGAGTTTAAAAAAAAAAACAAAAAAAACAAAAAAAACCCTGTTTGGTGGTATGGGGTATCCTGCTAGTAGCTGGTCCCAGGCACTGTTTATGGTGGGGCGGGGGGAGCGGCGGGAAGGATGTATGCTTGAAAATTAAAAGGAAGAAAAAAGAATTTTTTTCCCCTACTCTAATTCTTAACCCAAATTAAGTTATAGACACATCCTTGGTATGACCGCTGTGGCCCCTTATTGGCTGGCCTGCTAAAGGCAGAAACTCCTATTGTTTACACGAGATGTGTCCGGAGCTCAAAGGCTAGCCGCTTCTCCGTAGTCCGCCATCTTCCGGGAAACCCCCCCCCTCCAGACTTTTTTAAAGGATTTCTCAAAAATGAAAACTAGCTCCAAATCCTTTGATCCAATGAGAGCTATACTCAAGAAGTCTTTGGATCTGCTCTCAGGGTCGCGGTGGACCCTGGATTCTCCCAAGAGGAAGCCCCCGAGCTAAAGTGCTCTCTCCGGGTCCTCTGCCCTCCGCGCTCTGCAACCGGCGGAGGAGCCGCCTTCCCGGGCGGGCGGAGGGCAATGCCTGGCGCGCTCGCCTTGCCCGGCGCCCTGGGAATTCTGGAGCCCCGCTAGTCCGTGTCACCTTTACTCTAATTCTTAACCCAAATTAAATTGTACCCACTCTTTGGTGTCACCCCTTATTAACTGGCCTGCTAAAGGCAGAAAATCCTACCGTTGCCGACGATGCGGTCAGAGCGCTCGCTGTCAGCAACTTCTCAGGCCGCCATCTTCCCCCTGCACTCTGAACATAGTACTTTCATGCTTGATGTTCTCAGTTTGATCCATGTCACTCACTGCATGTGCTTGAGTAGTGTTCTAGCTTCTCTCTCTCTCTCTCTCCTTCCCTCATGTGAAAAATAAATTAAATGTCAAATAAAAACCCACATGTCCTTTCTTCAGTTTTGGCACCACAGAGAGGTTTCTCTGCTGTGGTGTATATCTTTTCTTTTTTTCTTTTCTAAAATAAAAACCATTCCCACCACCAAAAGACTGCATCCCATCCATCCCCACCCCACCCCCCACCCCGGTGAAGCAGAACATCCACCCTCACCCTCAGCCCAGGGCCCCTACCTTGGTGCCTTACTCCAAATTCAGCCAAATTCTGTTTTGAGTTTACCTTTCTGTTCTTCTTTCTCAACTTCTGTTTATGAGTGGGATCATTCCAGACTCCTCTTTATCTTTCTGACTTAGTTCATTTTCTTTCTGTCTCTATTGAATAGGAAAGTGGCCTAGAGTGGTACAATCACACGTACATGAGCTCTATCTTGCAACAAAACCAAAAACACACCAACTTTAAAGTTGATGTAAGGGCAAAAGACTACATATAATAATTTTTTTTTTTCCTTAACTAGAGCACTGCTCAGCTCTGGCTTATGGTGGTGTGGGGAATTGAATCTGGAACTTGGGAGCCATAGGCATGAGACCTTCTTTGCATAACCATTATGCTATCTACCCCCTGATTTTCCTTTTCTTTTAATACTAGAGGTAGAAGTGTCTTATGCCACTTCTGTCTACACTGATATGTTTGTAAAGTCCAACTGAAGGAAAGGGCTGCTAGGAAAGTCCAGTGATATTTGGGAGTACTCATAATCTCTGATATACGGTATTCAAGATGAATGGGTACTCTTAATTTTAAGGTAGTTGACCTTTATTCTCTTTATGTCTTCAACTTCGGTCATATGTAAAATGTACTTCTCTACTCTCAGCCCAACCTCTCCCCTCAAAATGGAGTTCATTGAATGCTTGAATTTACCTCCAACAATACAGACATTTTTTCTGTTGTCTTCTAAATTTATTATACTTTTGCTGTTCATACTCAGATCTTCAATGCATACATTTTTTTCTGTTTTAATTGAGCTTCCATTTTTGTTAAAGTGCTTTTTGTGGAAAAACATACATTTTCTACTAATTTGCTGATCACATTTCCATATGTTTCTGCGTTCTTGATACTATTGCATTAGTTTATTTATTTATCTTTGGGCCAATGTCATTACATCTTTTTAAAAATTAAAAAAAATCTTTATGCGAGAAAGAGGGGGTGGGGATGGAGGGAGAGACCAATCAGAGAGCACAGCTCATCTCTGGTTTACGGTGGTGCTGGGGAGTGACCGTGGGGCCTCAGAGCCTTAGGCATCAGTCTTTTGCAAAACCATTATACAGTCTTCCCAGCCAAATATCATTGTATCTTAATGTTAGATTTTTATAATTCCTCATTCCTGGTGAAGTATTTCCACTATATAGCTCTTGCTATGGACTGTTTTGTTATTCTAGGTCTTTGTCCTCATATTTAAATTCAACAAATTTCCTGTCAAAATTCATACTATGTGAGCTTAACCTGGTGTGCCACTGCCTGGCCCCTCTCCTATCAAATTTCAAATAAAACAGGTTGGGATTGAATATATATCAATTTAGGGAGATGTGTCATCTTTACAATATTGAATCCTCCTTTCAGTGGCCCATGATACATCTGTTATTTAACTTTTATTTAATTTGTTTCCATAAAGATTTAGAGACTTTAATATTGTTACATCTTTAGCTAGGCTGATTTGTTGGTACTACTGAAAATATTATCTTAATTATTTTATTTTTTAAAAAATTGTATTAGTGACGTAATAACAATTGATGAGGTTGTGGTATAACAGTTCCCACCATCAGAGTTCCAAATTCCCTCTCCTCCATGGGAAGTTTCCCTATTCTTAATCCCTCTGGGAGTATGGACCAAAGATCTTTATGGGGAGCAGAAGGTGAAAGATATGGCTTCTGTAATTACTTCCCCACTAGACATGGGCATTGACAGGTTGATCTATACTTCCAGCCTGTTTCTCTCTTTCCCTAGTGTGGTAGGGCTCTGGGTAGGTGGGGTTCCAGGATATATTGGTGAGGTTGTCTGCTCAGGGAAGTCAGGTTGATATCATGGTAGCATTTTCAACTTGGTGGCTGAAAAGCATTAAGAAATAAAGCAGAACAATTTGTTTAATAATTGGGAACCTAAAGGTAAAAGTATGGTGGATGAAATTTGGGGTCTTCATGTTAGAAAGAGCTAGAAAGTCTATTTTAGGTATATTCTGAGGAGCCCAAGACTTTACTAACATACAGGTGGGACAGAAATATTACTTGGGAAGATGCTGTTAGAATTGGGAGTAGGACCAGAAAGCTGGATAAGGGCATAGAGAAGCTTCCAAATATGGGAAAAGTATATAAATACTGTTCACTGTAAAACCCATTGATCTGACCTAGGGCCATTTTAAACTTTTATTTAGCTGTTAAGTCCATTTGGTACTGTAAGTCTTGTGGTCAACAAAGTTATCTTATCCTTCTTGTTAAATAGATTAACATTAAAAAAAAATCCACTCAGCCTGCTAGTTTTATAGCCTTTTACTGTACATTCTGAGGTAGTACGAGTTGATGGTAACCTGTTAGATTCTGCAAAGTCAGATAGCCTCTGATAACATCTCTTCCCACTTTCTGACTAACTAATCAATGATTGGCTCACAGTTCTGTTACAGTTATAGTGGCAAACCTGTTTTGCTAACTCTGGAGTGGTAAGAAAGTTTTTGCCCTGGGAGAGAATCTGACTAAACAAAAAATTCTACAACTCTGCTAATCATGTCCCTTTCACAGAGTTTCTGTAGGAATTTTTCTGGGACACCAAAGGCTATGGCTAAATAGTCTTTGTGATTTCTTCTCTATGAATGTTCAGGCCCAAAATGAGAAAGAGATACATTTTAAAGTCCAGAAACACTTTGAAAATTGAGTTATAAAAATATTCAGTTATTATTTTGTGCTAAATATCAGAATTAATATTAAAATGCTTAAATGTTGCCATTTCTTTTAAAATATTTTAAAATATATCTTTATTTATTGTATAGAGACAGCCAGAAATCAAGAATGTAGGGGGAGGTAGAGAAGGAAAAGTGATACTTGCAGGACTGCTTCACCACTTAAAAAGCTTTCCCCCTGTGGGTGGGGACCAGGGGCTTGAGCATGGGTCCTTGTGCATTGTAACATGTGCGCTCAATGAGGTATATCACCACCCAGCCCCAATATTCCAATTTTAAAAATTCTCTTTTTCTTGATTAGTGAACATTGGTCTCCATGGTGTTATATATTGATCTTTATTCTCGCTGTTACAGTGATGCTATTAACATTGCTCTAAAATTTTTAAAAATCTGGTAATTATACCTTATTAAATTAGTTACCTAGATCATTAAATTTCCTCTTGATGGCCGATAAAATTAGCTGATGTATTCTGTTGCTATTATTCTTTTTTAAATTTAATTTTATTTATTTTCCCTTTTGTTGCCCTTGTTTTTATTATTGTTGTAGTTATTATTGTTGTCATCGTTGTTAGATAGGACAGAGAGAAATGCAGAGAGGAGGGGAAGACAGAGATGGGGAGAGAAAGACACCTGCAGACTTGCTTCACTGCCTGGGAAGCGATTCCTCTCCAGGTGGGGAGCTAGGGGCTTGAACTGGGATCCTTACGCAGGTCCTTGTGCTTCGTGCCATATGTGCTTAACCTGCTGTGCTACCGCCCAACTCCCACTATTATTCTTATATCTTTACATAATTGATCTCTTTACCGTTGAAAAGGAAGGCTATAGACCCAAAACAGCAAGCAAGTAGAAAGATTTAAAAAATCAAAACAAAACAAAACAAAGACCATAAAATGATACTTATATACCTTTCCCATATTTGGGAGCTACTCTTTCCTGATCCAGCTTTCTAGTCCTATTTCCAACTCTGAGACTGTCTCCCCAGAAAATACCTTTGGTCGAACTGCATGTTAGCTGTAGGGCTCAGGCAATCATGGGCCTCTTGGGATAAACCTAAATAGAGTTAGTAGCTTTTTCCAAAATGGAGATCCCAAAACTCATCTGCTATATTCTTGCCTTTAGGTTCCTGACTAGTAAACAATTTGTTCTGCTTTATATATTAATGCTTTTTCAGCCAAAGTTCCAGATGCTGCCATGACATCAACCTGACTTCCCTGGACCCTGGACCCCCACCTCTCTAGAGCCCTGCCCCACTAGGGAAAGAGAGAGACAGGCTGGGAGTATGGATCGACCTGCCAATGCCCATGTCCAGCAAAGAAGCAACTACAGAAGCCAGACCTTCCACCTTCTGCATCTCACAATGACCCTAGGTACATGCTCCCCGAGAGATAAAGAATAGGAAAGCTTTCAAGGAAGGGGATGGGATACGTAACTCTGGTAGTGGAAATTGTTTGGAACGCTACCCCTCTTATCCTATGATCTTGTCGATATGTTTATCTGCTAAATAAATAATAACAATTAAATGAAGAACAGAAAGGGAAACTCAAAGCAGAATCTGACCAAGTTTGGAGTACTGCACCAAAGTAAAATTCTTTGGAGGGTGAGGGTAGATTTTTCAGCTTCACTGTGGGGGGAGGGGGGAAGGGGCCTTTGGTGGTGGGAATGGTGTTAATATATACTTGTATTAACTTATAGCCTTACAAATCACTATTTAATCAATATGAGTAAACAATTTAAAAAAAGAAAAGGCAGTAGACACAGATAGGTAAATCCATTATTTTCACTGCTCAGAAATAACCACTATGAAGGTTAAAATGACATATTCTAAGGCAATTTCAAATGTATATAACAGAATGATTCTGAGAATAATACAGACAACTTCCATTTACCCTTCTCTTAGGTTATTTATATATACATATGTAATATATTCTGTATTTTACATGTATATATTGTAAATGTATGTCTATTTTTCTATATACATATATTATGTATATATCTATATCTATAGATACCTACTTTTTAAATAATTTGAGTGAAATAGATATCTTTACTTTATCCCTAAAGGATAGCTCTTCAGGGTATATTTCCTTAGAACAAAATACTTCATTATGTTAAACACAAATCAAAGCTAAATTTGGGAAACTTAGCATTGAAATATCATTCTCATTTAAGATGAACTCCACATTCAAAGTTCATTTATTTTTTTACTAATATTTATTGTGACAACTTCCTCTAGTCCAGAATTCAGCCAAGAGTCATATATAGAACCAAGATTGGTGGTTCCAGACTTCTATATATGAGCCCCTCGATTTGAACTTTGGCAACAATATGTCAGAATTATGCTCTGGGGGGCTCTGGCTGTAGTGTGGATTAAGTGCACATGGCACGAAGTGCAAGGACCAATGTAAGGATCTCGGTTTGATCCCCTGGCTCCCCACCTGCAGGGGGATTGCTTCACAAGTGGTGAAGCAATCCTACAGGTGTCTATCTTTCTCTCAACCTCTCTGTCTTTCCCTCTTCTCTCCATTTCTCTCTGTCCTATCCAACACCAATGACATTGATAATAGCAACAACAATAGTAACCACAACAATGATAAAATAACAAGGGCAACAAAAGGGAAAAAAATAGCCTCCAGGAGAAGTGGATTCATGGTGCAATAACCCTGGAAGAAAAAAGAAAAGAAAAGAAAAAATATGCTCTGGTCTCGGTCTCTCTCTTTCTCTTCTCTCTCATTAAAAAAATAATCATGTGCAGAACTTAGTTCTGGTTTCTGTTTTCAATATGAAACTATTTCTTAAGTTTCATGATCTTAACATTTTTTGTGAAGAAAGGGCTTGCTAATTTCTAGAATGTGTCTCACTTTGTCCTGTATTAATTTTGAAAGGACTTTGGAAAAGTTGTAGAGATTATACTGGTATTCCCACCTTCTCCTCTCTTGAGTCATTTGCTTTGACTTTTGTCTCGGTCACTCTTACAAGATTGCTTTTATTCAGTTCACTTGTAACATTCATGTTATAAAACTCAATGACAAACTCTCAGTATTCCTTTTATTCAAACTTTCAACAGAATTTGAAAGATTTTATTCTCTTTTCCTGTCAGAGAACACCTTACTTTCTCCACTAGTCATCATTCACACAGCTCTTTACCTCTTTCTTGAGTGGTTCCCCCCCCCCTTTTTTTTTTAGGTAATCATTGCTAGACTTTCAGAATCTTCTGGAACTCCAGATAATGAAATGTCTGTGGCTCAGTCCTCAGACATTTTTGATCTCTACATTTATTTTCAAGACTGTCTCACCTATGTGGAGAATAGATTTATATACCATCTATATATCATCTCCAATTTATAGTACCAGTCAAGTCTTCACTCCTGAGAGTAGATCATATACCCATCTGTCTCACTCCCATTTGCAGTTCTGGTAGGCATCTCCAGCTTAACACTCCATTAGAAAACTCTTGATTTATTTTTTAGCTTGTCAGTCTTTTTGCTCTACTCATAACAATAATAATAATAATAAAAGAATTAACATTACCCATAGGGCGTGTGGTTACTTAATGTGGTTTCCCACTATCCCTCTGATTTCATCTTATGCCTCCTCTCCTTTTATTTTTTACTATTCCACTATACCAAGGACATTTGTGCCTTAGGACTATTATACCTGACATTAAGTCTGCTGAGATTCCTATTACTTCAGATAGCTACATGACTTGGACTCATTTCAGGTTTCCAAGGGAAAAATTTATAATCAGAGAAAGTGTTTCCCTGCCACCTTATATAATACAGAAATATTCCTCATACAAACTGTATTACTCCTATTCAGGTTTTCTGTTGCATTATCACAGTCTGAATATAGTATTTGTCTTTGTCTTTTCCCCACTAGAAAGTTAACTGTGCCTAAAGACTTGTTTAGTCTTGCATAATGCAGCTTTTAGAATAGTCTTTGGTTCCTAGTAGCCGTTCAATAAATATCTGTGAGGTGAATGAATTAGTATCCCTTCAGACTTTTCTACACATAGAATGCAATTTAAAATTATTTGCATAAAGTTCTCTCTATAGTTCTGCCAATTGCTCTCTTGGTAGTATATCCTGAGAACCTTTGTAAATCACCAAATATGTCTAAATTGCTTTTAATAGAGCATTCACTGTGTGAAGATGCCATAATTTGATTTATTCAAACTCAATTGCTAGACAGTTGGATTGTTTTCAGTCCTTTGTAGTTTCAAGCAATGCTATAACAAATAACCTTATATTAAAGTTTTTTTGTAATAAAAAAGAAGTTTTTTGTAATCCAATTTGTCAAACAACTATTGAGTATATGCTGTATTTAATTCACTGATCTGAGCAATGGAACGGGAAGGCAGAGACAAATATGACATGACTCTGGCATTTTGGGAGCTCATGACCTACTCAGGGAGATAGATGATGACAAATAAGAACAATATATTTTAGAGATTACGAATTCTGTAAAACCAGTGAGAGGCATGATGTACCAGTAGAATCTAGATATAGAAACTGTCAGAAAAGATAGAGGATATACACACACATACATATATGTGTGAATATATAGAGGATAAACTATATATTTAAAATGGGCTTCAGTAAAGATATCATCAACAGACCGAGGGGCTGGAGTATAAAATGGTTGTCATATATTCATGGGGTGGTGGGGATTATTCTTGGATCTATTAACTGTTAGTTTGATAAGTACAGAAAGAAGGAGCTTTTGGGGCTGTGGAGCTGAGTCATGATGCATCTGGTAGAGTGTACACATTACAGTGTCTAAGTACCTGTGTTCAAGTCCTCAGTCCCCAACTGCAGGCAAGTGATGAAACAGCGCTTCAGGTATCTCCCTGTCTCTCTCCCTCTCTAATCCCTCTCCCCCCAAACTTCTCTCAGTCTCTACCCAAAATAAATAAATTAAAAAAAGAAGCTTTCTGACTTTAACTGTCTGACGTATACATTTTTAAATCTATTTTTCTGAACCGTACAACAAAATAAAGTAATAATAATAATAATAATAATAACACAACCCTCAATTTAACCTTCCCTCTAGGACCACATAAATTCTGTGAGTCAACAGTTATAAATTTCCCTAAAGAAATTCTCCTAATCTCTTTTTTTTGGGATCTTGAATAACAGTAAAAATAAACCATCCATTTAGTATTATGACTTAATATGCACACACACAGACATACACAAATGAAACAAAACTGTTAGAAAATAATTCTAACAAGTTTACTTAACTGAAAAGAAAGCCACTATGATCTAGCTTAGTCGTCTATTCTATTCTCTAAAAGAAACATTTGTCTTCATCTACTAGATTAATTTTAGTTTTTGGCCACTAGGGTATTGTGAGGACTCAGTGCCTGTATGACTCCATACAGTTTTGGGAATGACATATATATTCCCTTTTGTTGCCCTTGTTGTTTTTCATTGTTGTTGTAGTTATTATTGTTGTTATTGATGTCATTGTTGGATAGGACAGAGAGAAATGGAGAGAGGAGTGGAAGACAGAGAGAAAGATAGACATCTGTAGACCTGCTTCACCACTTGTGAAGCAACTCCCCTGCAGGTGGGGAGCCAGGGGCTTGACCTGGATCTTTAAGCCGGTCCTTGTGCTTTACGCCACATGCGCTTAACCTGCTGCTTTATTATTTTAATAAAGAGTGAGATACAGAGAGAGAAAGGGAGGAGAGAGAAATAGAGAGAATACCTGCAACTGTGTCTAACTCCACCATTAATGACACTTTTATCCTGTAGGTGAGTACCAGAGGCTTGAACTCAGGTCCTTGTGCTTGGCAACTTGTGAGCTCTGCAAGGGACCACCACCCATTGATTCTTTTTTTCTATTTGAATCTATGTTATTTTATAAGAGCTATTAGAAATTATCCAATAGTTTTTGTCAGTATTTCCTTTTTATAAATAAAAATTGAAAAAAAAAAAGAAATTATCCTAGAAGTCAGGTTGGCATCATGGTAGCATCTGCGACTTGGTGGCAGAAAAAGCATTAAGATATAAAGCAGAACAAATTGTTTAATAGGCAGGAACCTAAAGGGAAGAATATAGCAAATGAGTTTTGGAATCTCCAATCTGGAAAAAGCTAGTAGGTCTATTTTAGGTATATTCCAAGGAGCCCATGACCTTACTAATATCTGCCCAAGCACAAGTTAACATGCAGATGGACCAAAGGTATATTCTGAGGAGATGGTGTCAGAGTTGGAAATAGGACTAGAAAGCTGGATTAGGAAGTAATATTTTGGAGTAGCTCCCAAATATGGGAAAGGTATATAAGTATCATTTTATGATGTCTTTTTTTCTGGTCTTTCTAATCGCTTGCTATTTTGGATCACTGCAAACTATTTTGTGCTTTTGCTTTAAGGTGGATATTTCCCCCTAACTTATGGTTGTATGTGAACACGTGTTCTGTCTCATGGGCCCTGATCTGTGATTTTGTTAGGAGGTGCACCACCTGATATGGAATTGAGGAGTCCTATGAGCTATAAACGGTTTCACCAGAGTGCTGGAGAGGAAGGTTTGACATTCCATGCCTGGTGTCTATTGCTGTCTTGGAGTTTAAGAAGGCAATAGATAGTTATTATTGTAGCCAAGTTATAAGAGAATTTGGTTTACTTTGAAAACCCCATGGTTAGGATTTTCTGTATCAGACAAGATCTTACCATGATTTGTACCATTTAATGATATTTACATATAGCTGTATCTTATATAGTAACACAGGCAGTTACTTCTGGTCTCCCTGGTCTAGGGCTATAGGTAATTTAATATTTCAATTAAGTAGTCATTGTTAGAAATGTATTAAAAATTTGAGCCCACTGTTAAATTTCAATCAGGTTACTGATTTGAAACCTTAAGTGCTTAGATTGAAGGAACATATACTGGGGGCTATGTACCCTGGATTCCCACCTCTCCTGAGTCCTGCCCCACTAGGGAAAGGTAGGGACAGGCTGGGAGTATGGATCTACCTACCAACACCCATGTCCAGCAAAGAAGCAACTACAGAAGCCAGACTTTCCACCTTCTGCACCCCATAATGACACTGGGTCCATGCTCCCAGAGGGATAAAGAATAGGAAAGCTATCAGGGGAGGGGATGGGATACAGAACTCTGGTTGTGGGAATTGTGTGGAATTGTACCCCTCTTATCCTATGATCTTGTCGGTATTATTTTTATTGTATAAGAAAAAAAAGAAAAAGAAATTGTCCTAGAATATAAATATCTGTGGGCAGAATTTGTTCTTCTTTATTAGTCCCACAGTATCAGCAAGTAAACATAGCGGGTTTTAACAGTTGAATGTTGTGAATTCTGGAAGTCTTCATAAGTTTCCTTCTCCTCCTCCTCCTCCTCCTCCCCCTTCTCCTCCACCTTTCTTCTTCTCCTTCTTCTTCTTCTTCTTCTTCTTCTTCTTCTTCTTCTTCTTCTTCTTCTTCTTCTTCTTCTTCTTCTTCTTCTTCTTCTTCTTCTTCTTCTTCTTCTTCTTCTTCTTCTTCTTTTTTTTGCCTCCAGGATTATTGCTGGGGCTCTGTGCCTGCGCTGCTTCTGCCTGGCAGCCATCTTCCCCCCCACCATTGTTGTTGCTATTATTGTTGTTGGATAGGACAGAAAGAAATTGTGAGAGGTGGAGAAGATAGAGAGGAGGAGAAAAAGATAGACACCTACAGAACTACTTCACTATTGTGGAATGGCCCCCCTTTCCCCCTCTGCAGGTGGGGAGCTAGGGTCTCGAACTGGCATCTTTGTACTTCACACTATGTGTGCTTAACCCTGTGTACTACCGCCCAGCTCCCAATCTTCTTCTTATATACTAACTTCTAATAGTCTGTGACTCTATTCCAGATTTAGCTGATGGAGATGATTAGTGGATTGCCATGAATTAACATACATAGCTTCAAATTTAGGTTTTCGGTAGAAATAGTCATTTGTATTTTTATTTATTTTTAATTTTTAATTACATTTATTTATTTATTGGATAGAGACAACCAGAAACCAAGAGGGAAGGGGTTATAGAGGAGGAGAGAGAAATAGAGACACCTGCAGCCCTGCCTCACCACTTGTGAAGCTTTCCCCCAGGAGGTGGGGACTGGGGATTTGAACCTGGGTCCTTGCATACTGTAACATGTGCACTCAACCAGGTGTGCCACCACCTGGCTCCATATTTTTATTTCTTATTACAATTTTACTTATACAACTTGTACACATAAAATGGGCGAGGACTGGAGGCCAGGCAGTGGAGCACCTGGCTAAGTACACACATTATCATGCACAAGGACCTAGGTTAAAGGTCCCTCTCCCCACCTACAGAGAGGAAGTTTAATGAGGTAAAGCAAGTACTGTAGTTTTTTATCTGTTTCTGTCCCTCTCTATTTCCCCCTCCCCTCTCAACTTCTCTGTCCTGTCAAATAAAGAGGAAAAGTGGCTGCCAGGTGTGGTGCATTTGTCCTGCAGTCACCTAGCTCCAGTGGAGACCCTGGTGGCAAAAAAAGTATATTAATAAGCAAACAAATGGGCCAGAATCCATTAACTTGTTGTAGTCTTATTTTTTTCCCCATTTTCAGTTAGTATATCATAGTACCATGCAATAAAAGCTTCAGCCAATTGTAAAAATAAATAATTAAAAAAATAAAGTTGGCAGAAAATAATGAGTCAAGTAACTAAATAAGAGGGGCCAGGAGATAGCATATTTTACCCTCAATGACATTAGTTTCCTGTCACCTCACCACATAGGAGCATCTGCAAAGGGGAAGCTACATGAATGGTGGAGCAGTGCTATTACATTTCTCCTTTCTTTTTTTTTAAAATAATTTTTTATATAAAAAGGAAACATTGACTAAACCATAGAATAAAAGGGGTACAACTTTGCACAGTTCTCACCACCAGAACTCTGTATCCCATCCCCTCCCCTGATAGCTTTTCTATTCCTTTAACCATCTGGGAGTATGGACCCAAGGTCATTGTGGGATGCAGAAGGTGGAAGGTCTGGCTTCTGTAATTGCTTCCCCACTGAACATGGGCATTGACAGGTTGATCCATACTCCCAGCCTGTCTCTCTCTTTCCCTAGTGGGGAAGGGCTCTGGGGAAGCTGAGCTTCAGGACACATTGGTGGGGTTGTATGTCCAGGGATGTCTGGTTGGCATCATGCTAGCATCTGGAACCTGGTGGCTGAAAAGAGAGTTAACATACAAAGCCAAACAAATTGTTGACCAATCATGGACCTAAAGGCTGGAATAGTGCAGATGAAGAGTTGGAGGGTACTCCATTTTGTAGATAGCTAGTAGACATATTTTTAGTTATATTCCAAAGGGCCTGTGGCTATACTAGTTTTTTTTTTTTCTTTTTCCCCTGAGCCTGAAATCTGATATGCAGGTGGATCCAAGTTATTGTCTGGGGAGATGATGTCATGGTTGGAAAAAGAACCAGAAAGTTGGATCAGGGAAGAGAGTAGCTCCCTAATATGGGAAAGGGGTATAAATATTGCTGACTGTAAACACCATCAATTTGATGTGATCTGGGGCCCATAATCAGCTTAGGATCCTATGTGACTTCTGCATCCCTCTAGATCTGAGCTCACATTCTGTGGTCAAGAGTAGGAACATTCCATGCTGCCCCAGTATTGACCCATCTTCCTCAGGTGTAGCATAGATTATGCTGTCCATCCTCCCTTCAGAGGATGGAACATTCTGTACCATTGTTGATCCAAGTTGAGGTCAAGGTCCTATGTGGGCCCACAAAGGGGTCTGTTTTGTTGTTCCTGATAGAGATGACCAGTAACAGTGGAGAGAGGGATTTATTCGAGGTGTAGGCCCATCATGTCTGTTGGGGAATCTCAACTGAAGGGGTCGCCTGCTAGTGATGAAAGAGTCATCATTAAAGTAAGCTGATCTCTTGCCCTTGTTCAGCTTTTGTAGTCCTTGCTTTGATAAGGTTAGCTTTGGAGTGAGTGAGATAACTATAACAGGAAGTAGGTGAGGAGAGTATCTAAGTCTATGTAGACACTATTTCATTATGAAGTTGATAACTGATTCACTACAGACTATTGCGTATTTTTGCTTTCAGGTATATATTTGCCCTAATTTATGGATACATATGAACATATGCTCTAATGGGACCTGGTCTATATCTAGGTTTTGGGACTTTGTTAGGAAGTGAACTTCCTGGAATGGAATTAGAGAATCATATGAAAGGAAATGTCTCAATCTGAGTAATGAGGGTGATGGGTTGACATCTCTGGACACAGTCTGAAGGGAAGCATGGTGAGGTGGTACTCATTGCATTGATTAGGTTGGGATCAGCAGATGCAATATCATCTGGTATGACATGAGAGAAGCATGCAGTAAAGTGAGCCCCACCCTAGAGGTTCCAGGACTGGGGGAAATATAGGCTCTATAGAGGAATCGGGAGGTTTCTGCTGCATTTCTCCTTTCTGTCTTCCTCTTCTGCTCCCTTTCTGTCTCTTACCAGAGAGAGAGAGAGAGAGAGAGAGAGAGAGAGAGAGAGAGAGAGTAGAAAAGAAACAGGAGCTGTGGAATAGTGCAGGCACATATCCCCAGTGGGGAAAGAAAAATGATAAATAAAAAAGAAAGAAAGAATTTGTGAGTAGATCACCCAGCACCCCTCTAATAATACATCTTTAACCTTCTTGATCCTCTAAATTTTAGACCCTCCCCTAGCTTTGCCCCCTAACCCAAATCCCTTCCCCAGTTTGGTGAATTCATTGTGAGGACTAGTCATCAGAGATCTTACTATTTCAAGCTTTGTGTGATCAGAAACCTTCTGGTTACTTAGAAACACAAGCGTTTTTAGTTACCTTGGAATTAAATGTAGCCTAGAACATTCAATATTTGTCAGGTCATGTTGCAAATGAGTTGCTGTATTCATAATGGATGTGTCACCATCATAAATATAACAGAAGGACATTTAAAAAAAGACGATTATCAACACAGTTGGGAGGGTAATGCAAGCTCAAGAAATTAACATTCTTGTCTCTGCCTTTTCTCTCTTTATTTGAATTATTTAGGGATCTCTAGTGACATAACTGAAGTCCCCCCAATCCACAGTGTGCTGAGCTTTTGAAATATACACCACTCTGATATCAAAGGAAAGACCCCTGATGGAGGACTTGACATTTCCCCTCTCATCTCTGGGTTAATGCAAAGACCTGTATTCAAAGGCACCATCGTCTCAGTGGGAGCGCCATAAGACATCTTTGGTATTGATTTATATTGGTTGCAGGTACATGCTGGATCAAAGCAGATGAAAGTGGAAGAAAGAAGCCAGGTTCAGAGTAGATAGAAAGGAAGACCGAATAGACAGAACATTTTACATCTTTGTTTAGCAAAGCTGTATTATAAGGTACCAAGATCATTATTTATTATAAGCCTTCCACATTTGTTTATCATCATTTACACATATGCTACATGTCATTTGCTAATATTTATTATATTCATTATTGAGCACTCATCATGAGCAAGAACAGTGGTCCCTGGCACTTTTGTTTATTCAAATTTCCTGGAGGTTTTTTTTTTTTTTTTTGACAACTGTTTTTGCTGTCCTCACCCCCAAGATGGAGTTAATTCACTGTGGATCAGACCCAGGTAATAGAAAATTTAACAGTTCCTAGACAATTCTAGAGGGAAGCCAGAGCTGTGAACAGTTGTGTTAGAAATATTTTAAGGGCTTTATACTTATTAACTCATTTAATCCTCTTAATAGGTCTGCAGGGTTGTTGTTATCATTATCCTTAATATGTAGATAAGAAAGTTGAGGTAAAGAGACATTAAACTTAGTGTTTGTGGTTATACATGAAAATAAGTGATAGGATACATTTTTAAAAATTTTCTAGTACTAAGTCACTTATGTTATTGTGTGCTTATGAATATTTTGTTTGTTAACAATAATTTTGTTACTCAAATTGATCTGTCTTTGGTCATTAGTAAGTAAGTAACCATTTCATCCTTATTTTTTTTTTTTTTGTAAATCACTTTCATACTTTCTGGCATTTTAAGATGCTCCAAGATCCACTAATATCTTTTCCCCAAACCTAGAATCAGCCATTTATAACAGAAATCTTAATTTCTATAAAACATTTAATTACCACAGAGTAACTAGAATAGATAGAATAGACATGGGTTATTACTGGGAGAGTTGGGGCAGGGTGTGGTGTCAAACTACCTAGTGATCTTATTATCTTCCAAACCATTATTAAGCACAAATTACAATGACTTGAAAAAAATGATAGGTTTAATGGGACAGTGGGGGAATTAAAACAAAATGAATTTATATTTTTCCCTTATGGGGGGGATTAATGGATTATAGTCTATAGTAAAATACAGTAATTGGTACATGTATAACATTTCTCAGTTTTCCACTTAACACTTTAACCCCTAACTAGGTCTTCCTTTGCCATCCTGTTTAAGGAGGAACATGATACAATTTGAATTCAGATAGTTGGAGTTTGGAATATCAGATGACTGTATTTTTTATTTTATTTATTAAATTTACAGTTACAGTAGTGGATTACAATATTGTAAGGCTATGATGTATAGTTCCACATCACACAGTTCTGTGTCCCTACCCTCCTACCTCCCCAGATAACCACCGTAGTTCTCAGGAAGACTTAGAAATAGTATCTCTTTTTATTTCTTGCTTTTTTTTCTTTCTCTCTCACTTTCTTTCTCTTTCTTTCCTTCTCTCTCTCTTTTGAAAGTTCCTATGTATCAGTTCTCTAGATTCCACACAAGAGTGAAACCATCAGGTAGTTTTTCATCATCTTTGTATGTATTTTGATGAGCATAATTACCTCCAGTTCTATCCATATTGTCCCAAAGGACATAATATCATATTTTATTATTGCAGAGTATATATTCCATAACTTCTTTGCCCATCATCTGTCAATGGGCAATTTGGCTGCATCCACAATAGCCAAATGCTATTGTGAATAATGTAGCTACGAACATAGAGATGGATATGACCCTTCATATTAGTGTTTGAGTGCCATTTGGATAAAAGCCCAAGAGTGTCACTGCAGGCTTATAAGGTAATTCCATTCTTACTTGTTTAAGGACTGTCCATACAATCTTCCAAAGGGACCACACCAGTTTGCATTCCCACCAGCAGTGTACCAGGGTCTCTTTTCCCCCACAACCTCTCCAAGACCTGCTGCCATTTCCCCATTTTTTGATGTACAACATTTTCATATGTGTAAGATGGAATCTTAGGTAGTTTTAATTTGCATTTCTCTAATGATAAGTGAAGTAGTAATATTTCTGTGAGTTATGTATATGTCTTCTTCAGTAAACTGTGTTATTTAGTTCTTTCGCCCACTTTTTGATTAGGTTATTATTATTTTTTTTACTCCAGGGTTATTGCTGGGCTCGGTGCCTACACCATGAATCCACCGCTCCTGGAGGCCATTTTTTTCCCCTTTTGTTGCCCTTGTTCTTGCAGCCTTGTTGTGGTTATTATTATTGCCATTGTTGATGTCATTCGTTGTTGGATAGGACAGAGAGAAATGGAGAGAGGAGGGGAAGGCAGAGACGGAGAGAGAAAGATAGACACCTGCAGACCTGCTTCACCGCCTGTGAAGCGACTCCCCTGCAGGTGGGGAGCCGGGGCCTCGCAGGGGAGCCAGGGGCTCGAACCGGGATCCTTACGCCTGTCCCCGCGCTTTGCAGCACATGCGCTTAACCCACTGCACCACCGCCCGACCCCCTGATTAGGTTATTTTAAAAATTGCTTTTGTTGAGCTGTACCAATTCTTATAGATGTTTGATATCAGTTGCTTGCCAGATGTGTGAAGTGAAAAAATTGCTTCTTTATCCTTTTTTATTTTTTTTTTTTGCATCCAGGGTTATTACTGGGATTCGGTGCCAGCACTATGAATCCATAGCTCCTGGAGGCCACTTTTCCCATATTTGTTGCCCTTGTTGTGGTTGTTATAGCTGTTGAATAGGACAGACAGAAATTGTGAGAGGAAAGGAAGACACAGAGGAGAGAAAGACACCTGCAGACCTGCTTCACCGCTTGTGAAGCAACCCCCCTACAGGTAGGGAGCTGAGGCCTCGAAATGGAATCCTTATGCTGGTTCTTGTGCTTTGTGCCATGAGTGCTTAACCCGCTGTGCTACGGCCTAGTCCCCTGTAGTTTGCTTTTAACATGTAGAGGCTTTTCAGTTTCATGCCATCCCATTTATTTACTCTTGTTTTCATTTCCCATGCTCACCCATGAAGTTAAGTCTCCAAATTTATCTTTGATGTGAAGGTCCTCCAATGTTTTACAGATGCTTTCTTCTCTAAATTCCAGAGTTTCTGGTCTAATAGTCAGGTCTTTAGTCCATTTTGATGTGAATATGATGTATGCTGTTAAGTGGTAGTCTACTTACACTATTCTACATGTGGTTGTCCAAGTTTCCTAGCAACATTTGTTGAAAAGACTTTCTTTTTCTCTTTTAATTTTTATTTATAAAAAGGAAACACTGACAAAAACTATAGGATAAGTGGGGTACAACTCCACACAATTCCTACTACCAGAACTCCCTATCCCATCCCCTCCTTGATAGCTTTCCTATTTCTCCCTCTGGGAGTATGGACCCAGGATCACTATGGGGTGCAAAAGGTGGAAGGTCTGGCTTCTGTAATTGCTTCCCCACTGAACATGGGCATTGGCAGGTCGATCCATACTCCTAGCCTGGAAGAGACTTTCTTTATGTCATAGAATCAGTTTGATCTCTTTGTCATATATTAGGTGGCTTATTTCTGGCCTCTCTGTTCTGTCCCTTTGATCCAAGTGTGTCCATATTTATTCCAGTTCCATTCTGTTTTACTATTACTTTGTAGTATAAACTGAAGTTGGGGAGTGTGATGCCTTCATTTTTTTCCTTCTTTTTAATTGCAAGTGTTTTGGCTATTTATGGCACACACATTTTTTGACAAGTTGTTCAATTTAAAGAAAAATGGAATTAAGATTTCTTTAACTGAATAAAAAATGTGGTCCAGAAGGTGTGCAATTTTATGTTAGTGAGGTCCTGATTTTGTAAACATTCAAGACCAATACCAAGTAAAAAATAAAGCAAAATTAAAGACTGTAGAGATTATGACAAACTGCTCTTTACTATAAGACAGCAGTTACAGAATCAGCTCATATGGTGAGCTTGGAAGAACTATTGCAGTTTCTAATGGAGGGGATGGAACACAGAACTCCAGTGGTGGTGGGAACTGTATGGAATTATACCCCAGTTATCTTACAAATCTGTAGGTCAATATTAAATCACTAGTGAAAAAAAAACAACTAAAAGAAAAAGTTATATGAGAGTTGGATTAGGGATGAGGTTGAGAAGAAATAATAGGTATTTAATTTCTGAATAGAAGGATGTAATGAGAAGATGCTGTACATGATTTGTCATTAAATGAATTTCTAACTCTTTTTAAGAAAGATTTTACTTATTTAACATACAGAGTTGGAAAGAGAGTGAGAAAGAGACTGAGAGACACCTGCACATTGCTTCACAGCTCCTGAAGCTTTCCCCTTGCAGGTGGGTTCTTATGTATAGCAATATGTGGTCTTTTCTGAATAGACAGTTACACAACCCTGAATTTCTTTTTTAAAATTTATCTTTATTTATTTATTGGATAGAGACAGCCAGAAACTGAGAGGGAAGGGGGAGATGGAAAAGGGGAGAGACAGAGAGACACCCGCAGCCCTGCTTCACGACTTGTGAAGCTTTCCTTCTGCAGGTTCAAGACCAGGGGCTTGAACCTGGGTTCTTGTGCACGGTAATGTGTGTGCTTAACCAGGTGTGCCACTGCCTGGCCCCCTGAATTTCTTTTTTAAATGTTACTAGTGATTTAAAACTGATTCACAAAATTACAAGATAACAGAGGTACAACTCCACACCGTTCCCACCACCAGAGTTCTGTATCCCCATTCTTTCTCATTGTAACTTACAGCAATTCTTTTAAGGCTTGCAGGTATGGGTTAACTATAATTTCTACAACTATCTGTCTCTATTTGTTTATATTTGCCCTCATTTTTTCCTATGGTCCCTTCTCTTCTTTTCCAAGTCACACCTATACCTGTTGCTACACCCAAGATGCCTACCTTTCCCCATCTCTCTCTGGGTCCTGATAGAGTTGGAGTTCAGAACCTTCTGGTCATCTTCCCACTATTATTTGTCCCCCACTATGAGTATAAATCAAAATTATTTTGGGGGAGCAGAAGGTGGGAGTTCTGGCTTCTGCAACTGCTTCTCCACTGGACATGCAGCCCCAAACTTCCATCTCTTTGTAAACTTTGTGGTACTCACTGCGTTACCAAGTGTGACTATATGATCTCCTCTCTTATTTGAATCTTACACTGTCTTTAAGATGGAGAATAAAACTCATCACCTTTCCTCTGGAATCATATAAAGTTGAATGGTGTTCCTAAGAGTAGTTACTCTTGAGCAGCTGTGTTTCTCTCCTCTCCTGGGTCAATGAAGAATTCCAAAGGAGACCATCTGGGACCACAACAAGACAGGACTAGAACGACTTCAGGAAACTACTAAATCACCAGTGACTGCAAACACGTGTGGCTCATGGACAGGGAGGATCCTAGGGAGAGATTAAGTGTCTGGTAATGGTCCAGCAGTTTACTAGTTGAGACACTACCTCTAGACTGTTTCACCAACAAAAAGACGGCTGAAGGGAGGAGAGGACTCCACCAAGACTCACCAAATGCAACTGTGAGTCTCCATTGCTACTTCCCTTAGAATCTGGAGCAGCGGGGAGGAGGCACTGTGCTGACACCAAGGAACAGAGAACTAACCAGGAAACTCAAGAGAAGATTTATATCTCGGTGGTCTAGTGGTGGGGCTGTGAGAGTCTCTTTGCATAACCACTATATTATCTCTGTCCCACCCTGCTTTATCTCTTGGTCAGGAGTCAGTGATTAAGCTAAGAAGCCTACTTATAGTTTAAAAGCCCTAAGACTCCCATATCCTACAGGGAAGAAAAAGAACAAAAGAGGCTTTTAAGCTACTGTGCTCCAACTCAGGGATTAAAATAATATTAAAATAATTTAGTATTTCTGTTGTCACATAAATGTAGTATGCTGGCATTCATATAACTTATAAATATCAGGTTTAACTTGTGTTACTGTTGCATTTTGACATAGTCTCACATATTTGTTATTTAACTTAAGACTGTTATTATGCATCCATAACACAAATCCTCTATTTTTATTTATGTATGTATATTTTGAATTCAATGTTCTTTGCAGCATTTTTTATTGTGCTGCCTTTCATGTGTTGATACTAAACATATTGATTGACCACAGTACAACTGGAAAATATACAACAATAATTCATCACATTCACACACAAAACAAAAAAATCAATTACATAACAGACACAACTGTCTCCACAGACCATTAACTACAACTTACATCTCTCACTCCTGGGTCCCCACATCAGCAACCCTCCAAGCTATGAATTACTCAGGGAAGGGTATTAGTTTACCATGCTGGGCATGCCACCTAGGGCAAACCCTAGAACATCCACTGAGCTCCACATTTAGAGAGAGACCACATTGTTTCCTCATGTGGTCTGTTATTCATTCATTCATTCATTCATTCGTTCGTTCGTTCGTTCGTTCATTCATTCATCCATCCATCCATCCTTCCAGTTATTTTCCCAGAACTCTGCTCAGCTCTAGCATATGGTGGTGCAGGAGATCAAACCTGGGACTTTGAAACCTCAGGCATGAGATTCTTTTTTACATTATTATTCTTTTTTACATCTATTTCCCCTACTCTCTGATTCCTATTCAACAGATTCTCTCTGAACTTCTGCTGCCTGGGCTTCATAGCCTTTGCCTAATTTATGAAGTCTAGCTAGGGATAGGAAGACGGTGGGTGATGTGGCTGGGGCTTAGAGCTACGTGTTCACAGACAAGTACTTCAACATCTTGGCCCTGCTTTTGAGCCTCACCTCTGTCATCTTGTGTGCTGTGATCATTTTCATGTCTTTGAGTTTAGAATCTTCAAGTGATTTCATGGGCTGTGAAGAATCTTAGAAATTCTAGTCACCTCCTTCTGTCCTACCTCCACACATATAGTTACCTCCATCTCTGTAGTTACTCTAATAAAACTTAAATAAATAAAACTTAAGCTGAAACATCAACAAAATTACATAATAATTTATGAGACCATTAATTCTTTTGGGTTTGACATCAATTCTTTTTTTTTTTTTTTTTTCTGATTATTGCTGAGGCTCAGTGCTGGCACTATGACTCCACTTCTCCTGTGGCAATTTTTAGAGGTTTTTTTTTTTTTTTTTTTAGATAGGACAGAGAAATTGAGAGTTGAGGGGAGAATAGGGGGAGAGAAAAATAGACACCTGCAGACCTGCTTCACCACTTGTGAAAAGATCCCCCCCCCACAGGTGGAAAGCCTGGGTCTCCAACTGGGATCCTTGGGTAGGTCCTTGTGCTTCTCGTCATGTGTGCTTAACCTGGTGTGCTACCACCCAGCCCCGACACCAATTCTTTATTACTCTCAAATTTAAGAATTTTATTTGGAAAAGTAGATGAGTCAACTTTAGCTTCCACAAAAGAATACTTAATTTTATTGGACATTTTTCTATGCCATATCCTAAATTTGTATAAATGCTATTTAGTATTCAACTACATATATGCAGAGAGAAAGACAAAAGAGGCACCACACTAATTCCCCACTATCTGTGGTACTTGTTTCTGTGTCATGATATTCCCATGTAATGCTATGACTTGAATCTCAGGCTTTAGTAAGGAGTGTACCCTATCAGGTAAGCTTTCTCTTGATCCTATGAAATATATTTTGGAATGAAGAATGTATAAAACTTGGTGATGCTCAGAGTATGTAAAAGGAAGAAAGTTATCAATAATCACTAGGTATTTATTTATTTATTTTTGCCTTAAGTCACCTGGAGATAGAAGGATATCATTTAGATGTGCAGGATTACAATATGAACATTACCGTGAGAATTGAGGAGCTCCTTTTAGGATCTATCAAGTTCTAGATACATTATTTTATAACTGGAGCAAAGTACGTATAGAGGCTAAATAACCTATCCAAGACTATAGATGTAAATGGAGAAACTCAACCTGACCTTAGATCTACCTGAAGACACACGCTGGTTACTTGTCCACACTATTTTAACAGCTACTGACTGACTGGCCAGTTGGCTTATCATTAGATTATAAAATGCATCACAAATAGTAATGAACATATGTTTACAAGCTTAACAATGGTAGCAACAGCTTTTAAATATTTGTAAGCATCTCTATTGACAAACTCCTCAGAGTCAAGATGGGAATGTCAATAATACTACAAGGCTAAGCTGGTTGGTGGAGTAACAAGTATTTCTTTCCTTAGATAATTCTCCCACTTTCTGGGTATTATTGTATCTAGCACTTGTGAAACTTAATTTTGTTATGTAACCACAGAAACTAGGTGCCAGTAGTGATGTTATGGAGTAGAATTGAGTCTAAGAGAATCTAGTTATAGGTGAAGTTGGGTAATGATACAAATAATTTTGACTTGGTGTTTGAATACTACACTACTAAGCAGAATGCCACTTTGTGTTTTAGTCTTTATTAGTTTTTAAATTATATTTATTTATTGGTTAGAGACAGCCAGAAACTGAGAAGAAGGGGAGATATAGAGGGAGAGAGAGATACCTGGCAATACTGGTTCACCATTCATGAGATTTTTCCCTCTGCAGGTGGGGATTGGTGGCTCAAGCCAACCCAGGTCCTTGTAACATGTAACATGTGCACTCAACCAGGTGCACCACCACATGACCCCTCTTTTTTAATTCTTGTTTTTAAACATATTTAAATTTAGTTTTTATTTTGTTTTACCTGAGCACTGTGTAGCATTGGCTTATGATGGTGTAGGGGATTGAAATCGAAATTTTGGAGCCTTATTCATGATAGACTCTTTGTATAACTGTTATGCTATCTCCCCATCCTGTGTTTTAATTTTATTACAATATTACATGAGCCTAGTGAGTCAGGATATAATTTAAATTACTGTGCAGCAAAGTTGCATTTTATTTGAGTTGAGGGTTAATGTACAAAATCTAGAAGCTGTATATTGTTGGAGGATGGGCCCACTGTCCTGGAAAGTCCAGGTCGTAGTTTCCATGAGGTCTGAGTGGGGTGACCCCCACCTCTCCCTTCAGGTGGTCAGGTTCTGACAGGCAGAGTTACCCCAGGACTCTTGAGGAGCCACTCTGACCCTCGCCACCAGTGGCCATGGAGTCAGGGGACCCAGAGTGACAACCTGCAGTATATAGTATGGTTAACATTATTCCGAATTATCTTTAAAAAGTCCAACATGCTGGTCCTGCAAGTACCAGAATACCTTGTCATTTCTTCCATTTATACCTAGTAAAGTAGAAAAGTAGATGCCTTTTCTTTTCTTATTTAATTTATTTTATTTTTGAGAGAGATGCAGAGAGAGAAAGAGACAAGAGAGAGAAACACCAGAGCACTGCTCAGCTCTGCCTTATGGTGGTATGGGGGATTGAACCTGGGACTTTGGAGGCTCAGGCATGAGAGTCTGTTTGCATAACCATTATACTGTCTCCCCCACCCAGTAGATGCCTTTTCTATAAGGTCATACCATACCAAAAAATAAACACACATTCAGCACAGTAGTGTGATACTCTCTATTTGCCCCTTTATTTTCTTTTATCCTTTCTTTCTTCAAATATTTATGACTTTTTAAATGACAACTTTAAAAGAGATAGCAATATAGTAATGAACCAGAGACATAAATTCTTGACTTCATGAAACTTATAGTCTAAAATACATTCTAGGAGACTCTAGGATACATTCTAGGATACCATGGCCTGGGCCTTCTCAAGCACACAGCACTGCCACTAATGGCTGACAGCTTTTGTACTAATTAAATCATTTCTCTTCACTGAGTTTGCATGAGATAAATTCCCATCAAATACTATTTGGGGCTGGGAGGTGGTGCACCTGGTTTAGCACACATGTTTTAATGCTAAGGACCCTGGTTTGAGCCTCTGTCCCCACCTACATGAGGAAAGCTTTTTGACTCATGAAACAGTGCTGCAAGTGTCTCTCTGTCTCTCTTTCTCTGTCTCCCCCATCCCTCTCAATTTCTAGTTGTCTCTATTCAATAAATGAAGATTTTAAAAAAAACCTAAAAAGCTCAATTACTATTTTGTATTTCCATAATACAAAATACATATGGCAAAATAAGCTATGTTTCAAGAGATTATTTACCATAGTCATGTAACTAAAGTAGAATTAGGTTTTGAATCTAGATTTTCATTTATTGATTTTTAAATTTCAGTACCACTTTATTAAAATAAAATTGACTCATAGGATTTCTGTTGTCATAACAGTAAATTCCCATATTTCCCTAAGATAGATATCTGTACATTTCACCTCCAAACAAATCATTACCTTTTAAATGTCTTAGTAATTTAACATTGATTTACAAAATTAAGAGACAACAGTGGTATAATTCCTTACGATTCCCACCATCAGAGTTCTGTGTCCCCTCTTCACTCCATTGGAAACTGCAGTAGTTCTCCCAAGGCCACAGATATGGGTTGACTATTAGTTTTTCTAAATTAATATATATATTTGCCCCCCCTTTTTTTTTTTGCTATAGCCCTGCCTTCTTTTCCTTTCCAAATCATACTTAACTCCTATTACTACTTCCAAATGTCCTTCCATTTTTCCTCTTCTCTGTCAGGATCCTGATGGAGTTGGAGTTCAGAGCTCTGGTCATCTTATCCTAACATTGACCCCTCTGAGAGTATGGACCAAAATACTTTATGGGGTCCAGAAGGTGGAAATTCTGGCTTCTGTTATTTCGTCTCTGCTGGACATGGGCAGGTTGGCAGGATAACCCTTACTTCCAGCCTACTTCTGTCTTTCCCCAATTGGGGAGAGCTCTGGAGAGGTGAAATACTGGGGTACATTGGTGAGGTCTTCTTCCTAGAAGGTCAGGATGGAATCATATTAGCATCTTCAACATGGTGGCTGAAAGGAGGTAAGATATAAAGCAAGAAAAATTTCTAGTAAGTGGGAACCATAAAATACGAATAGAGCAGATGAGAATAGGGATGTTAGGGCAGAGAGAAGCTAGGAAATCTATTTTAGATATGTACCTAGGGGCCTATGACTTTAGTGATTTTTAAAATTTTTTTTATTTATAAAAAGGAAACATTGACAGAACCATAGGATAAGAGAGGTACAACTCCACACAATTCCCATCACCAGAACTCTGTATCCTATCTATTCCCCTGATAGCTTTCCTATTCTTTAACCCTCTGGGAGTATGGACCCAAGATCATAGTGGGTTGCAGAAGGTTGAAGGTCTGGCTTCTGTAATTGCTTCCCTGCTGAACATGGGTATTGGCAGGTTGATCCATACTCCCAGCCTGCCTCTCTCTTTCCCTAGGGTGGGAGGGCTCTGGGGAAGTGGAGCTTCAAGGCACATTGGTGGGGTTGTCTGTCCAGGGATGTCTGGTCGGCATCATGCTAGCATCTGGAATCTGGTGGTTGACAAAGAGAGTTAACATACAAAGCCAAACAAATTGTTGACCAATCCTGGACCTAAATAGTGCAGATGAAGAGTTGGGGGGTGTCTCTGTTCCATAGATAGCTAGTAGGCATATTTTAGTTATATTCCAAAGGGCCTGTGGCTAAACTAGTTTTTTTTTTTTTTTTGCCCCTAAACCTGAAATCTGATATGCAGGTGGATCCAAGTTATTGTCTGGGGAGATGATGTCATGGCTGGAAAAAGGACCAGAAAGTTGGATCAGGGAAGAGAGTAGCTCCCAAATAGGGGAAAGGGGTATAAATATTGTTGACTGTAAACACCATCAATTTGATGTGATCTGGGGCCCATAATTAGCTTAGGAGCCCATGTGACCTCTGCATCCCTTTAGATCTGAGCTCACATTCTGTGGTCAAGAGTAGGAACATTGCATGCTACCCCAGTATTGACCCATCTTCCTCAGGTGTAGCATAGATTATGCTGTCCATCCTCCCTTCAGAGGATGGAACATTCTGTACCATTGTTGATCGAAGTTTAGGGAAGGGTCCTATGGGGGCCCATAAAGGAGTCTTTTTTGTTGTTCCTGATAGAAATGACCAGTAACAATGGAGAGAGGGATTTATTTGAGGTCTAGTCCCATCAAGTCTGTTTGGGAATATCAGGACTCCCTGATTAGGGCCCCAGCTGATGGAATGGCCTGCTAGTGACTAAAGAGTCATCGTTAAAGTATGCCGGTCTCTTGCCCTTATTCAGCTTTTGTAGTCCTTGCTTTGATAAGGTTAGCTTTGGAGTGAGAGAGAGAACTGTAATAGGAAGTAGGTGAGGAGGGTATCTATGTCTATGTAGACATTATTTCATTATGAACTTTGTATTGACTCACTACAGACCATTGTGTATTTTTGCTTTCAGGTATATATTTTGCCCTAATTTATGGATACATGTGAACATATGCTCTATCTAACAGGACCTAGTCTATATCTAGGTTTTGGGACTTTGTTAGGAAGTGAACCTCCTGGAATGGAATTAGAGAATCCTATGAAAGGAATTGTCTCACCTGAGGAGTAATGAGGGTGAAGGGCTGACATTCCAAGCTGGACGTCTCTGGACACAGTCTGAAGTGAAGTGTGTTGAGATGATACTCATTTAATTGGTTAGGTTGGGATCGGTAGATGCAATATCATTTGGTATGACTTGAGAGAAGCATGTGGGAAAGTGAGCCCCACCCCAGAGGTTTTAGGACTGGGGAAATATAGATTCTATAGAGGAAGCGGGAGGTTCCTGCTGTCTTAGGGTTTAAGAAGACAATAGATAAGTTATTGCTATAATCACATTGTTTGGCAATTGGGTTAACTTTGAAAAATCAGTTTGTTAGGATTTGCTGTAACATACACACCATCACCATAATTTATGTCCTTTGACATTATTTGTATATAGCTTTGCCACCAGTTGCTTCTATTCTCCCTCTTCTAGATTTGAAGAGAGTCAACATATCAAAGACTCAGCCTATGTATTAAAAAGACTCACTCTGTGCTTTAAAAAGTTGGAAACATTCGATCAGTTTTTCCCCTCTCATATTAATTAAATAGTGATTTATATGACTACAAGTTAATAGGAGTGTACATAAACACCATTCCCACCTCCAAAAGACTCTGTCCCATTCCATCCTCCCTCCCCTCCCCGCCCACCTAGACCCATGAAGCTTAACATCCACCCTCACCCTCCACCCAGGGTTTTTACTTTGATGCCCTACTACAAATTTAGTCAGATCCTGCTTTGAGTTTCCCTTCCTGTTATTCTTTCTCAACTTCTTTTTATGAGTGGGATCATCCCATACTCGTCTTTATCTTTCTGACCTAGTTCACTTAACGTAATTCCTTCTAGCTCCATCCAAGATGGGTCAGAGAAGGTGGGTTCATTGTTCTTAATAGCTGTATAGGACTTTAGTAATTTTTGCTTGAGTTTTATAGCTAGTATGTAGGTGACCTAAAAATTTTGTTTGCGGGTCCAGGTGGTGGCATACCTGTGACCACACGTTGCAGTGTGCAAGGACCTAGGTTTTAGCCCCCAGTCCTCACCTGCAGGAGGAAAGCTTCACAAGCAGTGAAACAATGTTGCAGGTGTCTCTCTGTCTCTCTCCCTCTTTATCTCCCCCTACCCTCTAAATTTCTGGTTGTCTCTATCCAATAAATAAATAAAGATAATAATTCTTTAAAAAATATATATTGTTTGGGAAGATGGTGTCAGTGTTGAGGGTAGAACTAGAAAGCTGGATTTGGGCAGTGGGTATCTACCAAACTCAAAGAAAATATATTTACCCCATCGATCTGACCCAGGTCCCCTATATATATTCATATTTAGCACAGGAGCCTGTGTATCCTCTGAGTTCCTGTCAGTCTAAGCCAGAAGTTTATTGTCTAGGCTATACTCATTTCTGGTTCAGTCTTCCTCTAGTGGCATGGTAGTATGACTCAACCAAAGCATCATCTTATTCTACCATAGGGACTTAGGTTCCCAATCTTCCCTTAGTGCTCCTCTCTTTCCCCTTCTGAGTCCCCAAAACTTCTGTGATAGATTATAGTACATTAAGGATTCAACCTGTATTGTCCTTTTCTTTGCTTCTTAGAGCCCATCTGTGAGTGAGATCATCTGGTATTTGTCCTCTTTTCTGGGCTCCACCAGTATTAGAGCAAAAGGAGAAGATGCTATCATTTCTTATAGTTATGTAAGATTCCACTGTGTATATATACCACAACTTCTTTAGTCATTAAAGTTTTTGTTAGACACTTTGGTTATTTCCAAATGTTGGCTAGTACAAACAGCATTGCCACAAACATAGGTGTGCATAGGTCTTTTTTGAATAGGTATTTTTGTGTTGTTTGAATAGATGCCTAAAAGAGGAACTGTTGGTTTACTCAGTAAGTTGGTTTTTAGGGTTTTCAGGAACTTTTGCTAACACTTTCAGGTTTTAGAGTCTATAGTTCTGAGGTCTGTCTTTGGTAATATTTCTTTTTTCTTTGATTCTTTCTGCTTGGTAAGTCTCCTGGGTCTAAAAAAACCATTTCTCTTGTGTCTATCCTAAATCTGAACATTTGTATCCCTACTATGTGCCTTGTGACTTTTTCTTTCTCAGAGACAGACAAATTTATGTTTCTTTCTTGGTCTTTGTATTACCTTAAATATAGGAAGTGGGGATGGGGGTGGGATGGTACTTAATGACTCCATTGCTTCATCATTTTTTGCTTTTGATATGCTTGACTTCTGGCCAAAATTAGTTTAGGCATGGAGATTCAATAGAAAGGGCCTACTTCACTTTATTGACATCTCACCTTTCCAACTTCCCTGAGGATTCTATTATATCCCTATAAACCAAGTAGAAGATTGTCATTGCTACTGAAAATAAACTTATTTAGGTGAATATCCCTCTACAGAATCATTTATCTTCCATTCCAATTTATACAGTAGATATAGCTCTGGCCCAAAACATAGTGATTTATTAGAGTTTCAATTTAAGACTATGTTTAAAGATACTATGCCCTACATTGTGGGCTTGTTAAAGTAAGAAATTCCTGTCTAATTTAATTTAGAATAGAACAATTGGTGTGGGGAGAGAAAAGAACTGTCTCAAGAACATAAAATTCTTACAGTGGGGACTATAAACCCTTTGTGTCATGTCAGACTGTCCTCTTTCATTACTGAGTAAAAGTAGAAAATTTAAACAATGTTACTTTACTTATCTGAATGTACTGTATTGTGACACTGCTTTAAATGTTTTAGGGTAGTTGACACTGCAATTTTATTATAGTTTTGTTTAATGTCATGGTCATTTTATGAAGTTTTACATTTACACGCTAAGCTATGAAAGGAAACAAATGTTGACTTATAAATAGAGACCTTTTGTCAATTACTTTTAAAAACAAAGGGAAAACAGAATGAAGTCTTCTATAAGTGGTGTGATTTGGGGTAGAAAAGGCACAGCACTGCTTTGGAGATACTGTCATGTCTTTGTGCATTAGTTTCTACCAGAGGTTGCAATGCAGTGCTAGCAACAATAACACACGATTTCAAAATCTATGGAGTCTTCTTCTTCCTCTTCTTCTTCTTCTTCTTCTTCTTCTTCTTCTTCTTCTTCTTCTTCTTCTTCTTCTTCTTCTTCTTCTTCTTCTTCTTCTTCTTCTTCTTCTTCTTCTTTTCCTTCTCCTCCTCCTTCTCCTCCTCTTCCTTCTCTCCCTCCCATGCCCCTCTTCCCCCTCTTCCTCCTCTTCTTCTTCCTCCTTCTCCTTCTCTTCCTCCTCTTCCTCCTCTCCCTCCCCTGCCCCTCTTCCCCCTCTTCCTCCTCCTCTTCTTCCTCCTTCTTCTTCTCCTTCTTCTTCTCACAGTAGACATTTAGTTTTGGGCAGTTGACATAGTTCATTTGGAAGAGCTCCTGCTTTGTCTTGAGTATGGCCTAGGTTTAGCCTGGTCCCCACTGCACTGGGAGAAGCTTTGGTGCTCTCTCTCCTTATCTCTCTTGTTCTTTCTTAGTCTCTACATTTGTGTCTTAAAAGAAATGAAAATGTTGACCTGGAGCACTGAAGCCCTAGTGATGACAAAATTAATGGTTAGTTCTAACTCACCTCAATTTAAGGAGTGTGTGTGTGTATGTGTGTGTGTGTGTGTGTGTGTGTGTGTGTGTGTGTGGTGTAGGTAAGGTCTAGTCTTTTCATGTTGTCTTTAGCAACATAGTATTTAGCACATTGCTGCACATAATGCTATTTGAACCATTACCCTATGGATAAAACACTTTCACCACAAAAAAGACACTTCCTTGTAGGATTTTTTCCCCTATTACCTTTCTCTTGCCCCAGAGGATAATTGTAACTTTAGCTTTGATAAAGACCAGAAAGGAAGTCTTATAGGCTTTAGTGAATGACTCAACTTTGTTATTCTTGGAGAAAAATAATCATAGACAATTTAATGAGTGGAAGTGGTTTCTTTCCCATTAAACTTTATTAAGCAAACTTGAAATAGGCCATATACATATTATTTTTTGCTATAATTGTAACTTTATTCATTGGAGTTAGTATAAAATAGCAAAATCATAGGCTTAACCTTTGAACAAGTTAAGTCAACATTTTTGGGGGGTTCTTTATAATTTTTTCAATTTTCCCTCTTTTGTCATTTTTATTGAAAAATTAATGGTTTACAGTACAGTGTAGACACATGGGTACAATCATGATTTTAAGAGAGTAGAGGGAGTTGGGCGGTAGCACAGCGGGTTAAGCGCACGTGGTGCAAAGCACAAGGACCGGCATCGAGCCCCCGGCTCCCCACTTGCAGGGGAGTCGCTTCACAGGTGGTGCAGCGGGTCTGCAGGTGTCTGTCTTTCTCTCCCCCTCTCTGTCTTCCCCTCCTCTCTCCATTTCTCTCTGTCCTATCTAACAACAATGACATCAATAACTACAACAATAAAAAGGGCAAAAGGGAAATAAATAAATAAATATTTAAAAAGTGAGAGAGAGAGAGACAGTAGGAATATGATTCCATGCCACTCCCACTACCAGATGTAACCACCTCTCCCAAAGGTGACCACCATAGTTCTCCCAAGGTCATAGTTTATATGTTCAATTCTACTATATTCTTCTTCTTTTTAATGTCAGTTATTTTATAAAATTTGGTAAGTTACTAAAATAATAATTAGTTGAAGACAAATAGAAGAAGTCAGAAATGAAGTACATTGGTAGAGTAGAAATACTAAAGGTTCTGCCCAACAAATATTCAAAATCCAAGCTTCCATATGTCTCCATGGCTTGACTTTTCATAGATCACTTTCCATTCAAAGGATTCTGAAGATCAAATGAAGACAGAATTCTTTTGGCTATCAGCCAAGAGTTCTTAGTTCTTCTCTCAAACAAGGTTTCCAGTGAATATGGAATTCATTTTTCAGATTACTCTGAAGGATTGAAAAGTTTCTTTCACATTGCATCGCCATGCTCCCTGCTCTTCATCCTCCTTTCATGGTACTCTTCAAACATTTTCTCATCTCCCGATCAAGATCATTGCAATTACCAAAAAATTTCAGAATGTTGTGCTTTTTGTGACATTCTTTAAGCAAGTTAATCAAGACATTGCATTCTTCAGTGTGCAAGTGTGGAGATAAGTCAGGATGCATCTTTAGGAGAAGGTGATGAGGCACAGCAGGACAATCCGACTCACGGCTATACCTGGAGGACTGAGGTAGGACTCACCTTCCACAACTGTGACCCCGAAGCCCGAGTTCCGGGCAGCGCCGGGGAACTTGTGTGAGGTGCAGGGGAGGAGGGGGGGCACCCTTTAAGCTCTATATTCTTCTTCTTATGAGTTAAATCAACTCATAGTTGTCCTTCCTTTTTCCTCTTCCCTCTCAGATAAGAGAAACAAAATGCCTGACTTTCTTGGATGTTCTCCAAAATCTCTTCCCTCTTAGTAATGATACAAAACCAAAGGTTCCTTGTCACAAAAGTTCTGGGTCCTAGTGGAACTAGACAGTCTCTAGCATAGTGGATGTAGATCTTCACTCTCATTTGATACCTTTTAGTCTATGGAGCCAAACTCCAGCTCAAGTCTGTCAATATCAGAGTTCAGGCCTTTTATCACTCCACTATATTATGTAAAATCAGCTTCAAAAATGTGACCCAACAGAAACAAAAGTCCAAACATGATACTCCAACATATAAAACTAGGAGTTCAAAGTAGCAAGTTCTGAGGGAGAATGGATACAGGGCCTCTGAGGGAAGGATAAATTTTCCATGGTTATGCACTGAGTGAATGTGTGACAGTGTGCTAGAACTGGGGATATATATATACAAAAAAGTCCAAGCATCATATTTGTAAGTTATGGTTGTTAAAAAGAGAGAAAGTATTGATACATCAAGATGAGCCAGTCCTGTCTTTATGCATCAAACAGCTGAATCTCTCCAAGCATGAAGAAAATGTATGGGAAGCATCAGTGCAAATATCTTGAATGAATTCTATCTTGTCAATCTCAGCATTGTGTTAAGTACAAGTCCATCTCTCCTACTTGAACTGGTCTTCACCTTGCAGCACTTAATCAGAGATATACTTGGACAACTGTTCAGCACAGTTGCCAGGAGGTGCTGGCTGTGAATCCATAATTAGCCATGTCCCTCTCATAAACATTCTCCCAGCTACAAATTGATCACAGGACCTAAAATCAGTTTTTACACATTTTCACATTAGTGCTTATGCTTATGCTGGCCATGTTGCCTATGTGTAAGAGATGTTACAGTCTATACATGGCTAAATGACTAGGCTTTTCCTGATGCACTCATTGGAAACAAATCCTCCCTTTTTCCAATTTCCTGCTTTTTTTTTTTTTTTACTTGCATTCTAGCATTAGCCAGAGTCCATGTAGACACAGAACTACTTCTGCACATATCTGTCTCTTTAACTAGAGTGCAGGCAGCTGAGGGCCCAAGGCAGTGTCTCATTTGTTGTATTCCTTTGATTAGCACAAAGTGGTTTTGTTGCTAAACATTAGGCAAATAGGATCTGAAAATCTCGTGAGGATAAGGGGCTAGGTTTGATTATGAAGGTTCATAAATAGATTTTTAGGATTAGGTCAGTAAAGACAAATAAAATTTTATTATTTTTGATTTTAAATCTTTATTATTTATTTATTGGATAGAGACAGAAATCAAGAGGGAAGGGGAAGATAGAGAGGATAAGAGACAGAGAGACACCTGCAACACTGCTTCACCACCTGCAGAGCTTTCCCCCCTCCACAGGTGAGGACTGAAGGCTCGAACCTAGGTCCTTGTGCATTGTAACATTCTATGGTCACAGCTAGGAACATTCCAGGCTGTACGAATTTTAGGACCTATCTTCCTTGGGTAGTAGGTAGAGTATGTTGTTCAACCTCCCTTCAGAGAATGGAACATTCCCTACCATTATTGATCCACATTCAGAGAAAGGTCCTATAGGGGCCCACAGAGGGGTCCATTGTGTTGTTTCTGATGGAGATGATCAGTAGCAGTGGTAAGAGGGGTCTGCTAGAGGTCTAGGCCCATAATGTCTGTGTGGGAATCCCAGAAATCCCTGACTAGGGCCCCAGGTAATGGGGTGGCGTAGTTGTGACTAAGGAGTCATCGTTAAAGTATGCCAGTCTCTTGCCCCTATTCAGTTTTTGTAGTCCTTACTTTGTATGACACGATTAGCTTTGGAGTCATTAGGGGACTATAACAGGAGGTAGATGAGGAGGGTATCTAGGTCTAAGCAGAAACTATTTCATTAGGCACTTTAAGGTGTCTTTTTAGTCCTTTCTATTTTCTTGCTATTTCCTGAGGAATCTTCTAGAAAATGGGCTAGAAGTGTCTCAGTGAGAAACAGGGCTATTTATCTATCAGCTTCTACACATCATTGGTTGGATTTTGTTTTTTCTTCATGTGCATGATGTAAGTAAGATCTTGGGGCACTGAAAGTGTCTCAGACCGCAAAGCAAAAAGTTTATTTTTAAAATTTTTTATTTATAAAAAGGAAACATTGACAAAACCATAGGATAAGAGGGGTACAGCTGTGCGCAAGTCCCACCACCAAACCTCCGTATACCATCCCATCCACTGATAGCTTTCCTATTCTTTAACCCTCTGGGAGTATGGACCCAAGATCATTGTGGGATGCAGAAGGTTGAAGGTCTGGCTTCTGTAATTGCTTCCCTGATGAACATGGGTGTTGAACAGGTTGATCCATACTCCCAGCCTGTCTCTCTCTTTCCCTAGTGGGGAAGGGCTCTGGGGAAATGGAGCTTCAAGGCACATTGGTAGGGTTGTCTGTCCAGGGAAGTCTGGTCGCATCCTGCTAGCATCTGGAACCTGGTGGTTGACAAGAGAGTTAACATACAAAGCCAAACAAATTGTTGACCAATCATGGACCTAAATGCTGGAATAGTGCAGATGAAGTGTTGGGGGTGGGTGGTCCTCCATTTTTTAGATAGCTAGTAGGCATATTTGAGTTATATTTCAAAGGGCCTATAGCTATACTAGTGTTTGGTTTTTTGTTTTTTTTGCCCCTAAGCCTGAAATCTGATATGCAGGTGGATCCTAACTATTGTCATGGGCAGATGATGTCATGGCTGGGAAGGACCAGAAAGCTGAATCAGGGAAGAGAGTAGCTTCCTAATATGGGAAAGGGGTATAAATATTACTGTAAACCCCATTGATTTGATGTGATCTGGGGCCCATAATTAGCTTAGGAGCCTGTGTGACCTTTACATCCCTCTAAATCTGAGCTCACATTCTGTAGTCATGAGTAGGAACATTTCATGCTGCCCCAGTATCGACCCATATTCTTCAAGGCAAAAAGTTTTAAGAAGTGGTAAATAGACTGTTAAGAACTGTATATGGTAACATCACTCTGAACACACTGGTACTTGTCTGACTATCAAGAATTGTCTACTGAGGGATTATGGAACAAGGTGGGATATTAACAACATCTGCTCAGGTTGAGCACTAAATGCAAAAAGACATGACACAGTGGGGGAACTATGGCTGAAACATTCAGGATTTCAAGTCAGCCCTTATATTTAATGCAGATTCAGTAATGCATTCCAGTGTTGTTTGATTTAATCCTTATAACAACTCCTTCATATCAGAATGGGAAGAACAGTGTTAAGGAGAAAAAAAAAAAAAACTTTTGTGTTACCATACAGCCCCTACTGCAAGAAAAGTTACAAGATAGAATGCATAAAAGATAGTTAACAAATGGCAAGTGGTTTATTTATTTATAAAATAAAAATATTGGCAAGACTATAGGATAAGAGGAGTACAATTCCAAAAAATTTCCACCACCAGAGTTCCATATCCCACCCACCCCAAAGCTTTCCTATTTTTTTTTATCCTTCTGGGAACATGGACCCATCATTATGGGGTACAAAAAGTGGAAGGTCAGGCTTCTGTAACTGCTTCTCTGCTGGACATGGGCATTGGCAGGTTGGTCCATACTCCCAGACTGTCTCTCTCTTTCCCTAGTGGGGCAGGGCTCTGGAAAGGTGAGGTTCCAGGACACACTGGTGAGTTTATCTGCCCAGGAAAGTCAGGTTGACATCATGGTAACTTCTGCCACTTGGTGGCTGAAAAAGCATTAAGATATAAAGCAGAACAAATTGCTTAATAATTAGGAACTTAGAGGCAAGAATATAGCAGATGAGATTTGAGGTCTCCATTTTGGAAGAGGCTAGTAGGTCTATTTTAGTTATATTTCAAGGCACCCATGACTTTACTGATTTTTTGCCTGTGCCTGACAGCTAACATGCAGGTGGGCTAAAGATATTGTCTGGGGAGATGGTGTCAGAGCTGGTAAAAGGACTAGAAAACTGGATCAGGGAAGAAAGTAGCTCCCAAATATGGGAAAAGTAAGAGGAGATTAAGAATGCTAAAAAAGAGATGAGATTGTATCATTTGACACAAAATGAATGGAACTAGAAGTGATTATACTAAGCAAAATAAGTGAAAAGGTAAAAGACAACCACCAGATAGTTTTGCTCACGTGTGGCATATAGATGACTAAAGCAAAGGAACGTAATAGCTGGTAACCAAACAGACTCTTAGACTTGGTGAAAACTATGGCAGTTAACAGAGAAGTGTGAGGGAGGAGTACAAGACGGGTAATGGGTGCAGTGACTTACACACATAGATGAGTGTGCACCTATGCCCCTGAAATCATATAACTTTGTAAACCACTATAAAATCATATAAATAATAAAAAAGAAATAAGAGACAAGAGTATTACAATCACATTAGCAAAAAGGTCCAGGTTTGAGTCCCTGGCTCCCCACCTGCAGTGGGGATGCTTCACAAGCAGTGAAGCAGGGCTGCATGTGTCTCTCTGTCTCTCCCCTTCTCTGTCTTCCACTCCTCTCTCCACTTCTCTCTGTCCTATCCAATAAAAAATGAAACAAATTACCATGAGGAGCAGTGGATTCGTCTTGTAGGCACGTACTCTAGTGATAACCCTGGAGGCAAACGAAACAAAACTAAATAAAATAAAATAAAAATTAATGACAGCTCTCAGTTTTTGTAGAAGACATGTCAGTGTGTTTTACCATCTCATTTGTTTAGCTTCATTCACATGGAAATATTTCTTTTTTCAATTAATTTTTTTATTTAACAATGGTTTACTATATGAGGTATTATAATATAGTTCCAAATCTATATGTTGTGCATGTGTGTGTACACTTCACCTATTAATATCCCCTACCTGGTGAATTCATTTTCTTCACCCCATCTTGGGTGGAGCTTGAAGGAATCATGCTCAGTGAGAGAAGTCAGAAACAGAAGGTTGACAAAGGGATGATTTTACTCAGAGGCAGAAGTTGAAAAACAAGATCAGAAGAGAAAACACTGAACAGAATCTGGACTGGAGTTGGTGTATTGCACCAAAGGAAAAGACTCTGGGGTGGGGGGAGGGTTCAGGTCCTGCAACATGATGACAGGAGAACCTAGAGGGGGTTGAGTTGTTATGTGGGAAACTGGGAAATGTCATGCATGTACAAACTTATTTTATTGTGTACTATAAACCATTACTCTCCCAATAAAGAAATTATATATATATATATATATATATATATATATATATATATATATATATCCTCTACCCTTTTCTTTCTCCCAGCACCGTTCCATCTGATAGTCAATGTAGTTTTCACAGAGCCCAAGAGTCAGTGAGGCTACTATTACTATTTTTGGAAGGTTACTTAGTTTTAATTACCTAAAATTCACAAATGAGTAAAGCCATCTCTCATCTCTTATTTATCATAATCACCTCCAGTTATATCCACCTTATCTTTTTAAAAAATTTATTTATTATCTTTATTTATTTATTGGATAGAGATAGTCATAGATGGAGAGGGGAGAGAGATAGAGAGACACCTGCAGTCCTGCTTCACCACTCGTGAAGCTTTCCCTCTGCAAGTGGGGGACGGGGGCTCGAACCAGAGTCCTTGGGCACTGTAATATGTGTGCTCAACCAGGTGCGCCACCACCTGGACTCTCTATCCACCTTATCTTGAGGAGATACTTCTATTCTCTGATTTTATATGAGGAAACTCGGATTCCAGGAAACAGTGGAATTCTTCTATGTGCCAGTCATCTGAATCTTCCCAGCATGCTTTCATTCCTGTTTCCCAGTAGGTAGCAGAAGACAAATGTGCTAAGCAAACAGTGCAGTTCATTTCCTTTGTAGGTGTACACTTCTCCATATTCAGTTCCCACGAAACATTTCATGGGGTTAAAGTATTTGTTTGCTGAAGTTTTGGAAAGCCCCACTGTTGCAAAGGTAAACACACACAGCCTTAATACATATTTGCCTCCCTAGATACAAGATGGAGTTAGCAAACGGTTGATATAACCACCTGCCATTCTCTGGAGAGAAGAATGATTTAGAAGGGATGTGAAATCTTGAGAAATGATTCCACAGAGATTTAAGTTCCTTTTAAAAGAAGCCTCTGGTTGTTACAACTGGAGTTCTATGAGTTTTTCCTCAGGGTTTAGGAAAGAACAAAATGAGATCTTACAAAATATTTATATAGTGACAGTTTACTCTTCTGTATATCTAGATTTCATGCACTTTCTCTTGTTTTGGAAAGACTAGTGCAAAAATGGCGGCACATATGAAACACTAGAAATTGACTGTATACAGCTGTACCCATAACCTATAGTGTTATGTTTTGCCAGATGAAGTGAGAGAGGATTGGAGGGTACAATGGGTTATTTTTGTAGTAACTCTGCTTTGTCATCCACCCCTTCACCCATACACTGAGTGTACTCAACTTTAAATGTACATTAAGCCAGCTAGTTAATTAGGGCATAACCTTTATACATTATACTATTTTGTCTTTTTTTTCCCCCTTCTTCTGATCCTCCTGTGTTAAAAAAAATGATTGTGAGAAGTCATTAAATAGCATGTTTGTAATACTGGGGTCTCATAATATGACTGAAAAATAAACCTATCCAAATGACTTTTTTTTCAGATATAAAAAAATCAAACTTAAAGGAGCGTGAACAGAACAGTAGAAGAAAACTTCTATCAGAAACTAGTGTCAAATAACATATGCACAATTGCTTATTTGGAATTGCCATGTTTTACAAAGTATCAGGAACGTATTGTGGGCTGGCTAAGACTGTATCAAGATGGATTTTTACAGAGTAGATATGCTGAGTAGCATCAGGCTGTGCTTTGAGTTAGCTCTTTTAGTTTTCCACTGCTGCTTAATGTAACACACCAAACTCAATGACTTAAACGATTTTATTTGCTCCCAAATCACACTTGGGGCTGCCTGACTGGGGCTCGAGGCTTCGTTTTCAAGAGGGCCTCAATTACATGGCTGCAAGTTGGCTGTCAGAAGCTTGATTGGGCCTAGGCTCTCATCCAAAGAAAACTATGCAAGATACAGATGGGGGGTATAGATCGACCTGCCAACAACCACATCCAGCAGAGAAGCAATTACAGGGGGGTTGGGCGGTGGCGCAGTGGGTTAAGCGCATGTGGTGCAAAGCGCAGGAACCGGCGTAAGGATCCTGGTTCGAGCCCCCGGCTCCCCACCTGCAGGGGAGTCGCTTCACAGGCGGTGAAGCAGGTCTGCAGGTGTCTATCTTTCTCTCCCCTTCTCTGTCTTCCCCTCCTCTCTCCATTTCTCTCTGTCCTACCCAACAACGAATTGCGTCAACAAGCGCAATAATAATAACCACAACGAAGCTACAACAAGGGCAACAAAAGGGGAAAAAAAATGGCCTCCAGGAACAGTGGATTCATGGTGCAGGCACCGAGCCCA
Source organism: Erinaceus europaeus (assembly GCF_950295315.1). Taxonomy (NCBI): domain Eukaryota; kingdom Metazoa; phylum Chordata; class Mammalia; order Eulipotyphla; family Erinaceidae; genus Erinaceus; species Erinaceus europaeus. The sequence goes on along the minus strand of NC_080173.1, from coordinate 21,120,811 downwards.
GCAATAACCCTGGAGGAGGAAAAAAAAAAAAGAAGCAATTACAGAAGCCAGAACTCCTACCTTCTACACCCCAAAAACAACCTTGATCCATACTCCCAGTGGGGGAGAAGTGTTGGTATGCATGAGACCCCTTCTGTTTCGTTTGGTTTAAATCCCCTCTGCTTAACACTATTCTATTTACATAACCACTTCATTCTATTTACATAACCGCTGTTAACAAGCACCACCCTCCCTCCAGGGCATTGGTTCAATCCCCACTGTTTCATGATATGTTTTTGCTCCACCCCCTCTCCTTGTCACACCCTGATCCTCTCCTTGTCACACTCTGATTGTCACCAGTCACTTTTCTCTCCACCCTCTCTATGTCACATCCTGTTTCCACCCTACTTGGCGAGTATATATAAAGACAGCATTGTGAGTTTTACAGTACTTGAATTTAGCTTAGCTCGTCTTAGATTGTGCTGCGTCCTGCATGAATAAAGAGATACTGCCTACAGCTCAACCATGAGTCCCTGGTCGTCTGTTACCCGCCCGTGAAGCCAGCCCAGCGAAAACAACATAGCCCGGCGAAAACAACAGAGAAGTGATAGAAGGAAGAAGATAAGAGGGCTCTGAACTCCAGCTCTGTCAGCACCCAATGAGAGAGGAGGAAAAGGAGAGGGGCATATGGAGGTAGTAATGTTGTTATGAGTGGCTTGGAGGGGAAGAGAGGCTTGGATCAGGAAGAAAAATGGGGCAAATATATATAAATGTAGACAGATAGTTGTAGAGAGACGATGGCTGGCCCATGCGGTGGCTTGCAGTGGGGCAACTGAAGATACAGAACCCTGGTGGTGGGAATGAAGTGGATTTATAACCCTGTAGATAAATACTTTTGTCAATCAATATTAAATCACTAATAAACTTAAAAAACCACACACAAGTCAAAGAAACCTATCTGCAAGGCCAAGTGAGAACAGCAGATTTAAGCTAGAAGAATCCAACACATTAGCAGGCTTCCTTCAGTGTGCATAAGATAGAACTTCAAGACTTAGCTATCTGCTCCATTAACCCAGAATCAATGGATGAGGACTTCAAATGGATACAAAATTCTGAAGCACCATGTAGTGTTTACAAAGTAAGCCTACTAAGTAGATCTGTATAGTATAGCTTGGAACCAACTTATGCATTTGGAAATTTGATTTATGTTTAATGATGTGAAATGGACACCCTGTCAGAGATGGGAGAAGGCAGTGCTACAGTCATTGTAGGCTAGGGGAGATATGAAGGGGGTAGGTCTGGAATTGAATATTTGTGTGATGCTAAACAAGAATTCTGTGATTTTTTTTTTCTATTATCATCAAGGTTATTACTGGGACTCGGTGCCTACACAATGAATCGACCACTCTTGGTGGCCATTTATTTCACTTTTCCCCTTTATTTTATTTTTTTTGTTTTATTTATTTTATAGGGCAGAGAAAAACTGAGAGGGAGAAGGGGTTGATAGAAAGGGAGAGAGAGATACCTGCAGCACTGCTTTACCACTCATGAAGCTTCCCCCTGCAAGTGGGGGGTCAGGGGCTTGAATCCAGGTCCTTGAGCATAGTAATGTGTGCACTCAGCTGTCTGGCCCCTGAGCCATAGCATTACTTATTCAAAGGTATAAAGTTCCAAGAAAAATTTGTGTCCTATTAACTACTTGAATGTTTCTCACAAATTATATGAATGGTATCTCACTGTGCCTTTGAAAGGGCAATGCTCTGATTTAATTTTCTCTGGAAAATTATGGAAACTTGGGCAAAAAATTAATGTAAGCACTATCCATCAGCATATTCTCCAGCTTCCTTCCTCTAGGAGGGGAAACAGGTATCACCTAACAAGTAAAGGAAAATATTGAGATCCTAACATAGTATTGTCAGCATCATTAAACTTTGATAATTTGTCACTTAACTCTCTGGAAGTGTATCAGAGGTAGCATCTCCAATCTTTTTTTTTTTTTTAATTGTTTTTTCATTCCCCTCCTTTTAATGAGGAGTTTAATGGTTCACAGTATAGTCTTTTTACTTTCCAATCACCAAAGGTCTGTGTCCCCAAACCACCTCCAAAGATATCCACTATAGTTATCCCATAGTCTTAGATATAGGTTGACAATTTTTTTCACATTTGTATGTTCAGTTGTCTATATTCCACATCTGAATGAAATCATTTTGTAGTTGTCCTTAACTCCTTACTTGCTTCATTAAGCATAACCTTCTTCAATTCTATCAATTTTATCCCAATATAATCTATTATTATCATTTATTTTATCACAACATCATTTATATTGATGAGTAATACTCCACTGAGTATATGTCCCATAAATTTTTTATCTGGCATCACCTGCCTTTTCTCAAAAGAACAACCTGAAATACAGAAGAATTAGTTTTATAAAAGGGCATTTTGGTTGTTTCCAAATTTTGCTATTTGGAATAAAGCAGCTAGTAACATGGGCATACATATACCCCTTCACATAAGTGTTATTATATCTTTTGGGTAAAATATCTAGGAGTGGAATTGCTGGATCATAACATATATCCATTTGTGTTTGTTTAAGGATTCTCCATACTGTTCTTCACAATGGATGTGCCGACTTCCACCAGCAGTGTAGGAGAGTTCTTCTCTCACCATGTCCTCTATAACACTTATCCTCTTTTGTTTTATTGATGGGGCCCATTCTCACAGGTGTGAGGTGAAATCTCAATGTAGTTTTTAATTTGCATTTCTCATATGGTGAGTGAATTGGAGTACTTCTGCTTGTCTATAGACTTTGTGTATCTCTTCTTTAGAGAACCATATATTCATATATTATGCCCACTTTTTTTTTTTACTGGACTGTTCTTTTCCTTTTTCTTAGCTGTGTGAGTTTCTTACAGATTTTGATATCAAGTGATTTCTGAAGTGTAGTGTGCAAATATCTTTCCCAGTTGCTGGATTTCCTATTTATCCTTATATTTTTTTCTTTCGATGTGTAGAAGGTTTTCATTTTGATACATTCCAATTTGTTTATTCTTGTTTTTGTTTCCCTTGCCCAAGGGGTAGGATCTCCAAATATATCTTTGATGTTAAAGTCCTGAAATGTTTTACTGATGTATTCTTTATGTATTTCATAGTTTCAGGCTGAATATCCAGATCTTGGAACCATTTTGAGTTAACTTTGGTACATGGTGTTAGGTGATGGTCTAGTTTAATTTTTCTACATGTGGCTGTCCAGTTCACCCAACACCACTTGTTGAAGAAACTTTTTTCCCCCATTGGGAAGTTTTCATCTCTTTATTACATATAATGTGCCCATACATATGTGGGTTTAGTTCTGGAATCTCTATCCTATTCCATAGGTCCCTATATCAATTTTTGTTATAATACCACACTGTTTTAACTACTGTTGCTTTGTAATATAAACTAAAGTCAGGAATTGTGATGCCTCCACTTCTCTTCTTTTTCCTCAGGAGTTCCTTTGCTGTTCATTTTTTAAAAAAAAGTTACATGTGAATTTTTGAGTAAGGTATTCATTTTCCTTGAAATATGTCACTGGAATTTTATTAGGGATTGCATTGAATCTACAGATTGCTTTGGGCAGATTTGCCATTTTAATATTTACTCTTCCAATCCATGAACAGGGGATATTATTCCATTTCTTTGTGTCATCCTTTATTTCTTTCAACAGTGTTTTAGTTTTCCTTGAAAAGGTCCTTAACCTCCTTTGTTAGTTTATTCCTTGGTATTTTATCTTTTTGGATTCAGTTGTAAACGGAATTGCTTCCTTGAGTTCCATTTCCTCTGACCCATCTTTCCTGTAGAGAAATGCCACTGATTTGTGGGTATTGATTTTGTAACCTGGTACTTTACTGAACTTATTGATGATCTCCAGTAGTTTTGGGGGTTCTCTAGGTATAACAACCTATCATATGCAAATAATGATTATTTAATTTCACCCTTTCCAATCTGAATTCCTTTGATAACACTTCCTTGCTGATTGTGATGCTGTGGACTTCTAGGACTATGTTGAAAGGAAGTGGTGAGAGTGGATATCTTTGCCTAGTTCCTGATTTTAGGGGGAAAAGCTTTCAATTTTTCCCTGTTAAATGTGATGTTAACCCTGGGTTTGTTATATCTACCCTTCTGTTTGGAGTTCTTTTGTTTTTTCATAGCTCCTTAATAAAATATTCTTTCAAAAAATTTTTAAATTTTTTATTTAAGAAAGGATTAATGAACAAAACCATAAGGTAGGAAGGGTACAACTCCACACAATTCCCACCACCCAATCTCCATAACCCACTTCATTGATATTTTGTATGGTTCTTTTATTTTCGATGTTGTTTATTTCTGCTCTAACTTTAGTGATTTCTGTCCTTCTGGTTGCTTTAGGGTTCCTTTGTTCCTCTTCCTCTAAGTCCTTGAGGTGTGCAGTAAGGTTGTTCATTTGAGCTTCTTCTTAGTGTTTAATATGTGATTGTATGGCTATAAGTTTTCCTCTCCATACTGCTTTAGCTGTGTCCCAAATATTTTGATAGGTTGTGTCTTCGTTTTCATTAGTTTCCAGGAACATTTGTATTTCCTGCTTGAGTGAGTCTCTGAACCAGTGGTTCTTAAGGAGCATGTTGTTTAGTTTCCAAATTCTGTGTCTTTTAATAATTTTCTGTTTGTTGTTAAATGTTAGTTTTACTCCACTGTGGTCTGAGAAGATACTTGGGATGATTTCAATGCTCTTGAATTTATTGATGCTGTCTTTGTGGCCTAACACGTGGTCTATCCTTGAGTATGTGTTATGTGGATTTGAAAAGGTGTATTCCAGTTTTTTGGGGTGGAGGAGTCTGAAAATGTCCAAGAGGTCTAGTCTGTCGATCTCTTCATTCAATTCTCTTGTATCTTTATTGGTTCTCTGCTTTGTTGATCTAAGTGTGAGAGTAGGGTATTTAAGTCTCCCACTATTATTGTATTACTATTGATGTATTTTTGAAATTCTTTCAGTAGATGCTTAATGTATTTAGATGGTCCCTCGTTGGGTGCATAGATGTTAATAATTGTTAAGTCTTCTTGGCTGATTGATCCTCTAATCATTATGTAATGTCCTTGCCTATCTTTTATTACTTTATTTAATTTAAAATCTATCGTGTCTGAGATGAGAATGGCTGTTCCTGCCCTTTTTTGTGGTCTGTTAGCCTGTATGATAGTATTCCATCCTTTCACTTTAAGTGTGTGTTTATCTTGTTGTCACATGTGGGATTCTTGCAAGCAGCATGTGGTTGGGTTATGTTTTCTGATCCATCCCCCCACCCTGTGCCTTTTGATGGGTGAGTTTAAGCCATTGACATTTATTGATATTATGGATTTAATGTATTGTAGTGCCATTGTTCAAAAAAAATTTTTCTTTGCTCTGATATATTGCTAGTATTATAGTGATGTTCTTGTTTATAAGATGTCTTTTAGAACCTCTTTCAGGGCTGGCTTGGTGATGGTTGCCTCCTTTAACTGTTGTTTATCTAAGAAGGTTTTGATCCCTCCATCTAGTTTGAATGAAAGTCTAGCAGGATATATTATCCTTGGTTGAAACCCTTTTTCATTCAGGGCTCGATAGATATCTTGCCACTCCCTTCTGGCTTTTAGAGTTTGAGTGGAGAAGTCTGCAGATAATCTTATGGGTTTTCCCTTGTATGTGACTTTTTGTTTCTCTCTTGCAGCCTTTAGGATCCTTTCTTTATCCTTACTTCTTCTCATTGTGACTATGATGTGTCTTGGTGTCTTCAGGTCTGGGTTGATTCTGTTTGGTACTCTCTGGGCCTCTTTAATCTTGATATCCTTTCTGTTATTCAGGTCAGGGAAGTTTTCTTGTATTATTTCCTCTAGAATGTTTGCTTCCCCTTCCTCTCTTTCTTCCTCTGGCAGGCCAATTATATGAATGTTACTTCTTTTGAGATCATCCCATATGTCTCTGTTGTTGTTTTCAGTGTCTCTCAATCTCTTTCTAAGCTCTTTCACCTCTTTCTTTGTTTTCTCTAACTCATCCTCTGTCTGACTAATTCTGTTTTCTGCTTCTGTTAGTCTGCTTTCTCTTTTCTCAGCTTCTTTCTTCCTTAGATCTATTTCAGCTTTCAGTTCTCTAATTGCCCCAAGATAATCAATATTTTCCTTGGGGGTCTCAACTGTTGTTTCCCTAATACTGCCATTCCTTTCCTCCAATGTTGTTTTCATTTCTGTGATTAATAAGTCTATTATTGCTTCATATTTTTCTTATCTATGGTTACTTCTGGCTGATTTGTAGTTTCTTCTGGGCTCTTGTCTTCATTCATTGGAGTAGCAGTTTATTTGTTTTTGATATACCCATTTTTTTTGATTTATGTGTTTTTTTATGCTCTGTTTTTCCTCAGTTGTTGTGTCTTGAGTACAAGTAACACCATACTAAATACCTTTATGACAATTGCACTCACCAACCTCAGGAATTACAGTAGCAACTGAAGTAAGTATTGAAGTATTTTAATCGTTACCAGTTAGCCAAACAATTTCTCCAGTCCTTGAAAAAATAGTAACCAAATCCCAGTGAAGAAAGAGAAAAAAGAAAGGATAGCAAGAATAGACAGTTATGCAAATCTACTATCCACTTTATATTCTATGGGTAACAAGAGGGGAAAGGGAACTAGAGCAGAGATACACACATAGAGAGTCCACTCTGAGTCAGATTTATTCCCCAAAATAATTCACAAATTCAGAAAGGCAAAGAAGAAGGAAGAAGTGTATGACAAGATTAAAAAAAAAAGAGAGAGAGAGAGAATCAAGAGAGAGAAATTGGAGAAGATAAGAAAAAGAGCTGTAATTAAAGAGCAGTGAAAGGAAATTCCCAAATGTGTATCAGTTAATTCAAAAAGCACCCTGTTTGGTGGTGTGGGGGATCCTGCTAGGAGCTGGTCCCCAGGGACTGCTTATGGGGGGCGGGGCGGGAAGGAGGTATGCTTGAAAATTAAAAGGAAGAAAAAAAATTTTTCCCCCTTTTTTCCTACTCTAATTCTTAACCCAAATTAAGTTATAGTCACCTCCTTGGTGTCACCACTAGGACCCCTTATTGGCTGGCCTGCTAAAGGCAGAAAATCCTACCGTTTCCAGGAGATGTGGTCGGAGCTCAGCCACTCAGCTTCTCAGTCCGCCATCTTCCGGGACCCCCCCCCCCCCAGACTTTTTAAAAGGATTTCTCAAAAATGAAAACTAGCTCCAAGTCCTTTTGATCCAATGAGAGCTGTCCTCAAGAAGTCCTCGGATCTGCCCTCAGGGTCGCGGTGGTCCCCGGAGACTCCCAAGAGAAAGCCCCGATCTACAGTGCTCCCTCCCGGTCCTCTGCCGGCCACCCAGCAGCGCTCTGCAACCGGCCGAGCAGCCGCCTTCCCAGGCCGAGGACAATGCCTAGAGCACCCGCCTTGCCCTCCGCCGCCTGGGAAGTTTGGAGCAGCCCGCCCACTAGTCCGCGCCACCTCTACTCTAATTCTTAACCCAAATTAAGTTATAGTCACCTCCTTGTTGTCACCGCTAGGACCCCTTATTGACTGGCCTGCTAAAGGCAGAAAATCCTACCGTTTCCAGAAGATGTGATCAGAGCTCAAGCCACTAGCAGCTTCTCAGTCCGCCATCTTCCGGGAACCCCCTTCTTTCAACTCTTGAGTATGATTCTCAATATTGTGCTTGGGTTCTGGAGAGACTTCATGATGAGTTTTCTATTGTCTGTATCTGATAGTCCCTCCATATTCTTCTGTCCTTCTGTTTCATTTTTCCCTCCAGGGTTATTGCTGGGGCTTTTTGTCTGCACTATGAATCACTGCTCTTGGAGGCTATTTTTTTTCCTTTTGTTGCCCTTGTTGTTTTATCATTATTGTGGTCATTATTATTATTGTTATTGTTGTTATTGATGTCATTGTTGTTGGATAGGACAGAGAGAAATGTATAGAGGAGGGGAAGACAGAGAGGTAGAGAGAGAGAGAGACACTTGCAGACCTGCTTCACCTCTTGTGAGGCGACTCTCCCTGCAGGTGGGGGAGCTGGGGACTCCAGTTGTGATCCTTACTTCAATCCTTACATTTTGTTCCATGTGTGCTTAACTTGCTGCACTACCTCCTGTCCCCCCTTCTGTTTCATTTCTAATTTTTTGAGTTGACATGTTCTGAAGTTTGGTTTTTGCTATTTCTCTGCTGTTTGCCTATTGACTGTAATGTTTTTTCTGAGCTATTATATATATGTATGTGTATATAGATATATATTATAGTTACTATATTTCACTTTCCTTATCTATTAGGTTGAGGTTTGGGGTTATGTTTATTATTCCTTGAGCTATTTTATACTCTGTGTAGTATGTATATATGGATTCTCTGTAAAATTTCAGTTTGAATTCAAGCCATGGGTGTTTTTTACTAGGTGACAGTTGGGTCTGAAGAAGCTTAGTTTACCATTTGTCCACAAGCTGCTGCCTATTGCCTTTTAGCAGCCTTAGTTTAGGGGGCAGGCTAGACTAGTCAGGTAAATAAATCCCCTGCTACTGTGGTATGACCCCCACCTACCAGTTCAGCTGACTCTCATTCCCTCAGGTGAGGCCATGGACCAAAACTCTATTGTCTTCCTGCAAGGTATACCTTAGTGTACACAGCCTTGACTGCTGTTGCTCAGAGGCAAAATGGTGCCATCTGTTGCAGGAGCTCCCAGCTTCTGAGTGCTTGACTTCAACCCTGCTCTCCTCTCACCCAGATCACACATACCAGCACTCACTGGAGACCTTGGTGTCTGTGGATGTCCCAACTGCAATTAAGTGAGGTATGTTGATTCATTCATTGGTTGTCAATGTTTGTTGTTTTGGGGAAGAGCCTTTGCTGTTTGCTGTTAGTCCATAGATGCCTCCTAGAAGTCCTCTCTACCCTTCCAAATGTTACTTGTAAAGCACAACTTGGAAGTTCATATCCTAAAGCAAAATAGCTGTTGATCAAAGTTTTGGAAACTACAGGTTTCAGGATCACTCACATAATTAAGATTTCTGCCTGATGTTAATTTCCTTAGGGACTTCTCAAGCCTTAGAAGGGATGTTTCCTAATTTATGATACCTTGTTAGTAAGTGCTCTGTAGTATCCAAGAAGACTATTAAGCTTGTGTAGCCTGAGTTAGGATAAAATGAGGGTAGCCAACAATTATTGAGCATTTTTTTTCTCTGCCATGCACTGTCAGCATCACTTGCCTCTGCTCAAAAGAATGACATGAAATACAGACAGAAGAATTCATTCTATAAATGGTTAGTGATCATATAGTTTGTAAGTAGCAGAGACTGGATCAATCCTGAGCAGCTTTATCTCCTGAAGGATGTCTCTAAATAGGTAGTGCCAGATGTGTGGTCTAGGAGCAGCAGAATTGAACTCAATCATTGAACTTTAGTTCTACTGATTTAAAAGTTCTGGGGCATGGGGCCCAGTGGTCTATGATTTATCCCTTCTGGTGATTCATATACAGTTTGAGAATTGTTTGTTTTGACTTTTACTTAAAGAAAAATTTTATAAATCACAAGGCTCATTCTGACCTCATGAACTTGTCAAAGCTTTGGCTACTCAACTAAGACCAATCCACTACAGAGAAGTGATACACATCCAATAGACAGTCTGGATTTTGCTTGACTTAATGATCACATCATTCATATCTCACTTGAAATCTGAATTTGCTCTATTTCTTGACTCTCCAGTCAGTTCTATGCTTCAGTTCTTTGTATTAAAATATAGATAACGATGCTTGCTTTCTTTCCTCACAGAAATAGTCTAGGAATTAATGAGCTATATTAAACTCTCTAAGTTCCTGGAAGAAAGGCAGTATATAAACACTGTATTAATATTTTAAACAGGATAACATTTTCTATGTGAATAAAAGTCCCTTTATTTCTTTTGGTGATCAAATGTTGTCTTTTCTCAAAAGAATTTTTTTATTTTAATTTTTTTTTCTCTTTCAAGGCACCAGCTAGATTTCTTTCTCAACACCAGAGGGAAGAAGATTAAGATGAAAAGACAGTTTTCTGAGAAGGGTTATAGTTTCAAAATTCCTCCTTTTACTAATGCTATTTGGTTTTGTGGCAGGAACATTTGACTTTGGAGATCCAGTAATGCTAAGTTTACGATCTCCATGATACTATATAGCTGTTAGAATTAGGGAAACCTCTTCCCCTCTCTTGACCTTAGTTTACTAAACTGTAAAATGTGTCACCTGAGCACAGAACTAAAGAATGCAGGGGACCAGGTGGTGTCACACCTGGTTAAACACACACATTACAGTGCATAGAACCCAGGTTCAAGCTCTTGGTTCCCATGTGCAGGGGGAAAGCTTCACAAGTGGTGAAGCAGGGCTGTGGGTATCTTTGTCTCTTTCCTTCTCTATTACCCCCTCTCCTTTCAATTTCTCTCCATCTATATCCAATAATAGTAATAATAATAATTAATAATAAATAATGTAGACTGTGGCCCCAAAGAATCGGATGTCACTTTTTTATATGTATGGAGATGATGATAAGATAAAGGCTAAACTACTTAGCTCAGTTCTTGGCTCTCAGAAATAGTTATTGTTATCATTAGTAAAAATTCACCCATGTAGAGGAAGCCAAAGAGGCTCTATTGCTTTTTTTTTTTTTAAGGCACCTTTTGAAATTTCTCCCTAAATATCCAGATGCTTTTTTTCCCCTAAGAATTCAGCATTCATCATGTATATGTTGAGCATCTGTTATCTACCTCGACTACTTGAAGCACTGGGAATACACTGAACACAGAAATCATCCTTGCCCTTCAGGAATTTACATGTTGGGGGAAGCTGTCCTTGACTAAATCTAGGTACATAGAAGGAAGAACTTAATGCATCCTGGTTCCATTGAAGGGAATTTCTTTTTTTCTTTTCTTTTCTTCTTCTTTCCTTCCTTCATTTCCTTCTTTTCTTTTTTTTTTTTTAGGCTGAAAATATCTTCCACAAAACAGGTAATTATTTCTCTCAGCTGTCATCTATTCAAAGAAATAAAGATTGTTCCTTTGATGAATGCTTTACTCATTTATTTACTGACATTTATAAAACAATATCTTTTAAAATTTTTATTAGTCATTTAATAATGATCAACAAGATTGTGGGATAAGAGGGATATAATTCTATATAATTCATACAACCAGAGTTCCACATCCCATCCCCTCCATTGGAAGCTTCCCTGTTCTTTTGTTTGTTTGTTTTGTTTTACTTATTTATTTATTATTGTATAGAGACAGAGAGAAATTGAGAGAGGAGGGGAGATAGAAAAGGAGACAGAGAGATACCTGCAGCCCTGCTTCACCACTTGTGAAGCTTTCCCTCTACATGTGGGGACCAGGGGCTCAAACCCAGGTCCTTGCACACTGTAATGTGTGTGCTTAACCAGCTACACCACTGCCTGGCCCTGCTTCCCTGTTCTTTATTCCTCTAGGAATATAGACCAAAATTCTTTTGGGGATGCTGAAGATATAAAGTGGCATCTTATCTTTCAGTGTAAAGAACTGTAGGAAGGAAGTAGGTGTCCTTTCCTTGATTGAAGGAAAAAATAGAAAATTAGGGCAGGCTGAGAAGGAGGGCATGGCAGCTTGATTAATGAGAAACAAAAGGCGTTTTGAAGTCTATTTGGTTGCTGGTCCCACTTTGTATGTTAAGAAGAAAGGAACTTTGATATGTGGTTGTCTATACTTGGGACTATTACTCTATCCAGAGGTCTTGAGAAACCTGAAATGCTACTTCTCCAACCTGTTGGGAGCAGGGTGTTGTTGTTAAACCTTTTTCGGACTCAGACAGAAAATCTTCCTCCTGATGCTTTGTCTCCGTGGCATAGGAGCAACAGCGCCAGATCTCAGCTGATGCAAACATTTTCAGCAGGAAGGAGTGCACTCATTTTATTTCTTACAACATAAATTAAACATCACAGCAGACATCAGACTGGAAAAAATTACAGGAACCCAAGATACTTCCAGCAATCTATTAATGCAGTCTGGTCAATGGGTTCCAAAGGGCAGTAAGATCACTAGCAGGTATGGAGTCCCAGATAACTCCCAGCCAATCCCACAGACAGCCTAGGGCTCAGAGAACGGTTGCTCTGGCTTCAGAACTTCTATAAAAGCCACTGCTCTTAAGTGTAGGGATAGGGATTGGAAAAACAGGCAGAGAAGGGGCGGGGGCGGATACTGAGAAGCTTATCAGCAGCATCCGGCAGTGCCATCTATTCAGTACTCAATGAAAATGGGGCATGTAAAGACCAAGACCTGGCTGGGTTGGTGAGAGAAGCAGCCGAAGCAGTTTCTAAGCTAGAGTTGAGGAGGTACAAAATTCTTGTTCGTAATGAAAAGGGGAAAAGTTTCTGATGAGGGCTACTGGCAAAAATAAAGCCCAGTCTAGATTGTTAGGCTAAACTTACGACCCATTTTTGTGTCAAGGTATAATTACTTTCCTGTAGTAGCCATACAAAATCACCAGAAATTTGATGACATAATAGATGTTTAATTTCTTTCTTTCTTTTTAAAAATTTCTTTTATTATCTTTATTTTCTCAACAGAGACAGACAGAAAATGTGAAGAGGGGGGAGGAAGAGAGAGAGAGAGACAGAGAGACACCTGCAGCACAGCTTTACCACTTATGAAGCTTTCCCCCTGCAGGTGGGGATGAAGGGCTTGAACCTGGGTCCTTGTGCATTGTAATGTAAACTCAGTCAGGTGTGTCACCATCTGGCCTCATAACAGATGTTTGATTTCTGTGGTTTTGGAGACTCATATTCTGAAATCAGAATGTTGGCCAACACTAGTATTGTTGTCATTGTTGTTGGATAGGACAGAGAGAAATGGAGAGAGGAGGGGAAGACAGAAAGGGAGAAAAAGATAGACACCTGCAGACCTGCCTCACCGCTTGTGAAGCGACTCCCCTGCAGGTGGGTTGCCGGGATCTTTATTCTGATCTTTGCACTTTGCGCCATGTGCTCTTAACCCACTGCGCTACTGCCCAACTCCACAGTGTAGGTTCTTATACACCATCCTTTGTTGTTATCATGTGCTTTGCCTTTCTTTCCTGGTTTCTAACGTTCCACCTATAAGTGAGATCATCTGCTCTTTTTCTTTCACCTGGTTTATCTCACTTTACATACTTCCTTTGAGTTCCATCCATGATGAAACAAAGGAGATGACTTCATCAATAAATAAATCTTTGTAAAGAAGCTAATCTGGGAACCTTAGTTTCCTTTTCAGGAACAATAGGTGCCATTTTGCAACAAATTTTCTATTACTTAACTCATTTATACTCATTTACTAATTTAATTATCTCAGCCACCCTATGAGTTTGATACCTTTTATGCTCACCTTTCATAGGAGAGAAAGTCAGGTTCAGAGAGAGGTTTAATAACTTGCCAAAAGTTCACAGTGTTTGTAGAAAGCAATGCCAACATATGACAATAATGGTAGATTGTAGTGTTGTAATACTTAAAATACCAAGAAATGACTTGTAAATTCAAAATGTCTTAGAGTTAAGAGGTCGTTACTGTTGTTATGTGCAGATAATATATTCCATTATGTCAAAAAGTTATACTTAAAGTATTCTTTTTCTGTCATTCTACTGATACTGGGGTCAAATATCTAGAGAATGAATGCTTGATAAATAGAGAGCACTCCATGTATGCTTATTCAATGGATAAGTAAATATGTCCTAATATATTTCAATAATCTGCAAATGTTCATCCTTGGCCCTTACACTGGTATCAAACTTCTATGAGTCCTTTATTGATTTTTCTACCTGGTCCACTTTTGCTATGCCTGTATGGTGCCACCAACTGGAGGTTCAATTGACCAGTTATGACTATCACAGGTTGCAACCTTGAAGTCTTTGTTTCCTTCTGTCCATGTGAATACAGTTGATGATCATTGGATTGCACAGCTGTTTCAGGCAGAGTCCTTATACTGATTGAATCTATTATTGTGAAATCATAGCCTGCCCCCAAGCTCCTTCAGCCCTCCAATTCACTCATATAAAGGATGATGAGTAAAAGTACATACTTGCATTCAAAGTTCAATTCTGACATCAAGTATATGGATTAATTTCTTAGACTGAAAATTGCCTTCTCTAGCAGATGAGGCAAAGCTGTCAGTAGTAAGCAGAGCTTTGGAGATATTTTGCCTGCATTTGAATCTCAGCCCAATTGTTGATCAGCTTTACGAACCCTGGGAACATTAGTTCCTTGATCTATAAAATAGGACAAATAAAAAAATAAGAAAACTGATTTATATTTGAAATAAAATAAAATTATATAATTCAGAGGACTGGTGGGAACATAAAATAAGTAAGATGAGTAAGTATAGCAAGGCCCTTTAACACAGTCTCCAGTTTGTAGTAAATAATAACTGGCATTAGCCATGCTATTGATATGACATTTTGGGTGTTTGAAATAATGTGTGCAGCATCATCTCAGATGCCAAATTATGTTCTGTAACTACTGTATAAGTTGTTGTGGTCCTACCATCACTACACCATGAATTTAACCAGTTTTTACACTCTGAAATAATAATTTAAAAAAAAACCCGTCATTTTGATTTTTAGAGCTATCGCACCTCCATAGGAAATAATCATGATGTTTTTGAGGCTATTAATGTAATAAGAAGGTCTGAACTCAAGGCTGTTTTCCAGAAAGCAAGCTATCAGCTCTACAAGTGAGGATTGATATAGATGTCTCCAGTGAAGAATTTCAGTACCTGAAGATTAGACAAGATCATTGAGATTCGCTATTTTTTCAACTAATGGAAATGTCAGTCCTTTTGAGTGTTGTTACATTATTCAATCTGGGGATAAGAAATACACAATCCTAAAAGATGCTTTTAGAAGCCAAAGTTGAGTCCTTCAATATTCTGTCCTGACTTCATTTGATGGAAATATGGAGGTTTCCCTGCATCTTTGGGGAGACTTGGGACAGGGTTTTCAAATAAATTATAAATTTTCAGGTGAAGTTTAATTTCAGGTATATAATGAATTTTTAAATATGAACGCCTTTACCAATGCATGTTTTGCATGGACAACATCAAATATGACAAATACCTACTTACTAAATATGGCAACCCTAGGATTTAGTGTAGGGAGGTATGTCTCAACATTGTTATGAATAGAAAGCAGCTGAGAATTTTGTGAAAATGCAGATTCTGTTTAAATGACTGTGAAGCTGCTGTTTTGAGCATTCTAAGAATCAGTTCTGGTACTATTTTACCATCATATGCCAGTGACTAGAAGGTTTAAAGAACAAAGAGACTGTAAATGAAAGACTGGATTGCAGGGCTTGTTTCCTTCAGAGGTTTCTCTCCTAGACTGGGAGATAGTCATCTTCTTGTTTCTTCATAGCGTCTTCTGTGTCCACATGCCCCTTAGTGTCCTTGTGTCCTGTTCATGTAAGAACACCAATCTGATTGACCTTATCTCAAATGCTTTAATTTAATTATTTCCTAAAAGGCTTTGTCAACAAATAAAGCCACATTCTGAGTAAGTTGGAGAGATTAGGCTTCAACATGGATTTCTGGGATCTTAGAGTTAAGCTCTCAAGACTATTAGTGATGCATGCAACAGAATTTCTGTGGGAGTGGTTTTCAGAGATGTCAGTTTCACTAGCTTGGACTGTTGGTTGAAAAATAATGTCCCAGGAGAACTTCATCAGGTAATTTAAGGAATCTGTTGTAAACAATCAATCTTCAATTCAAATGTGAATCAGACTAAGCCTCCCAACGTCCTGATTCAAGAGTTGGGGGTTATACTTTTTTTTTTTTTTTTAACAAGCAGTCATTCTTAATAACTACTACCTTAGACAAATCCCTATAACTTCTCTGAAAAACAGGGATGGTCTTGTGGCTATAGTATGGATTTCCTAAAATTAGGAAGCTAAAACTCTTGGCAACTCTAGAGTCCTATATTAGATAAAAATGAGTTATGGTGATACTTTTTTCTACAAGTTATAAAACATAGGAAATAAAGCCAATACAATTTCATAAACTGCAAAACATTGATTCTTAAAAAAAAAGAGTCTTCCCTCTTACTCTTCTTTAGAATTAAGGAACTGTATTTTAGTCTTGTGGTCTTTCTTAAACAGCACATTCTATGAGGTCGTTTCCCACGATGTAATGGGGGATTGAAGACAAAAATCTCCTCATAGGATGGAGTAGAGTTGGAGGGACTCTGAATTATGTGATTGACCTTTCAGTATTCAATATTCTTTTTTAAAAAATATTTTTTATTTTATTATTATTTTTTAATATTTTTATTTATTCCTATTTGTTGCCCTTGTTGTTTTATTGTTGTAGTTATTGTTGTCATTGTTGTTGGATAGGACAGAGAGAAATGGAGAGAGGAGGGGAAGACAGAGAGGGGAAGAGAAAGATAGACACCTGCAGACCTGCTTCACCGCTTGTGAAGTGACTCCCTTGCAGATGGGGAGTCAGGGGCTTATGCTGGTCCATGTGCTTTGCGCCACATGCGCTTAACCTGCTGTGCTACCGCCCGACTCCCTAGTATTCAGTATTCTTATTAAACTGTTTTCTTTCTCCTCCTCCTCCTCCCCTTCCCCTCCCCCTCCCCTCCCCCTCTCCTCCCCCTCCCCTCCCCCTCCCCCTCCTCCTCCTTCTCCTTTTTCTGAAGGATGCATATAAGACATCCCGAGAAAGGACAGTGTTAAGTGAGCAGCCCCAACTAAATTTCCCAAGTATTTATTTATTAGCAAAATCATGCATGTCAAAAAAAGAGTGAGGAAAATCAAAGATTTTTTTTTTTAAGTGAAGCATACATCAAGGGAGAAAAAAATGTCAAAGTACAAATAACAGGTAGTGGGGATTAGGCAGTGGCGCACCTGGTTAAGCTCACACATTACGGTGTGCAAGGACTCACTCGGGTTCAAGCTTCTGTTCCCCATATACGGAGGGGAAGTTTCACAAATGGTGAAGCAGTGCTGCTGGCGTCTCTCTGTTTCTTTCCTTCTCTACCTCCCCCTTCCCTCTCAATTTCTGGCTGTCTCTCTCCAACAAATAAATAAATAAATAAATAAATAAATAAATAAATAAATAAATTAGCAAATAATAAGTAGTTATACACCAATAGAGAAAGATTAGAACATATTTTCATGAGGGGGGCTACATCAAAATTCAGATCGGAGTGTTTAAAACTTAACTACGTAGCCATTGTCTAAATGCCACTATATCAGGTACACTCCTTTGATACCCTTATACTATTAAGTTTATCCTTCAGTTATCCCATGCACAATCTCCAGACTCTCAGGGAGAGTGCCAGGCATCAGAGTTCATGGATAATTCCATGTTGAATTGTCCTTTAGCCAGTGGGCCTGTTAAAAGTGAACTCATGGGGAGTCAGAAGGTAGCGCAGCGGCTTAAGTGCACATGGCACGAAGCACAAGGACCGGCATAAAGATCCCGGTTGGAGCCCCCAGTTTCCTATCTGCAGGGAAGTTGCTTCACAGGCAGTGAAGCAGGTCTGCAGGTGTCTATCTTTCTCTCCCCCTCTCTGTCTTTCCCTTCTCTCTCCATTACTCTCTGTCCTATCCAACAATGATGATATCAATAACAACAATAATAACTATAACAATAAAACAACAAGGGCAACAAAAGGGAATAATAAATAAATATTAAAAAAAACAGTTAACTCATGACCTATTCTAGACCTTTTCCTTGGAGCATGGGAGTCATAACAAAGGACAGCCTGAAGCCTTTCTTACTGAGCAGACCTCCTGGTAATAAAATTATTTTCTTATTATAACTAGGATTACTGAGACATGACTTACTCTATCATGTTAATAAACTTGCAAACTTGTAGGGAAATCAGTTTTTTTTTTACAAATATCTAAAAAACTTAAAAGATGTATATTTTTCTGTAACATTAGCTATCTAGAATTTAGCGGACACTGGTAAGTAAAGAAGTCTCAAGAAACTGTACATTTCTCTGTAAAATTTGATAAGTCTCCTGCTATTGTCTCCATTCTATTTGTTTTTTTCTCTTTATTGAGGGATTAATGGTTTACAGTTGACAGTAAAATACAATAGTTTGTACATGCATAACACTTTCTAGTTTTCCACATAATGATTCAACCCTCATTAGGCCCTCCTCTGCCATCATGATACAGGACCCAAGCCCCCCTTCACACCACAGAGTCTTTTACTTTGGTTCAATACACCATTATATATATATATATATATATATATATATATATATATATATATATATATATATATTGAGACATTTTGGATAATATGGAAATTTAAAAGTGTTGTTTATAGTAACGTAAACATAAACTGACTGTTTTTTTATTTTCATAGATACAACAGTTAGGTCTGGCAGATAGCTTATGCTGTTGAGGCTTTCAAAGATTGGCCTCCCTTCTAGTGTAGTGGGTATAAGAATAGGAGAAGATCTTTACATGCCATACATCAAACAAACATGTAATAATCAAAATATATAAGGAGCTCACCAAACTCAGTGTTATAGCCTATAATGAGATGGAGACCAAGTTGGGCAGGAAGAGAAGTTTATTACACTGGTGGGCCAGAGCCAGAGAAAGTGCTCAGCCCCAAACCCTGGGTTAAACTGCATTTTATAGTTCATTCCAAGTCTAAAAGCACAAGCAAGCAAGCTAGGAAGTACAGAATAAAAATTCAAAGCAGTTGTTCTTGCAATTCAGTATTGATTTACAAATTACATGTCAACAGGGGTGTTAATTCCACACCTTTCCCACCACCAGAGTTCTGAATCCCAAGTCCCTCTCTCCATTGCAAACAAACCACCATGGTTCTCCAAGGTTGCACACATGGGTTAACTGTCACCTCTACAACTATCTGTCTACATTGGTACACAATTGCCCCCCCTTTTCTTCCAAGTCCAATCCTCTCTTCCTCTCCAAGCCGCACATAACACTATTACTACATCCAAATATCTCTCTCGTTTTCACCCTCTCTCTCTGGGACCTGATGGAGCTGGAATTCAGAGCTTGCTGCTATGACTTCTCACCCACTGGGAGTATGGATCAAAGTTGTTTTGGGGTGCAGAAGGTAGGAGTTCTGGCTTCTATAATTGCTTCTCCACTGGATTTAGGTGTTGGCAGATTGATCCATAACCCCCAGCTATAGGATTTTTGTAACCCACCAACATAAATAACAACAACATTTTCAATTAGTGGGTACATTGTTTAGGGGGTGGAATATTTCACTCTGCATGTGATGGAGTAGTCTGACCTAACTTGTTTTTATACATCCCAATTCTCTTTGTTTTCTACTTCTTATCTACTTTTCTATACTACTTTTAATGTTTTCTTATTTATTTTTGGTTATATCTCTACTACATAAAAAAACCCACCCCAAAACAGGAAGAGGATATGAAGTGATCCAAAAGGCCAACAAACATATGAAAAAATGCTCCAAGTAATTTTCAGAGAAATGTAAATAAAGACAACTATCAGATACTACTTCACCCCTGTGAGAATGTCATATATCAGAAAAGGTAGTAGCAACAGATGCTGGAGAGGTTGTGTGTGGGGACAAAGGAACCCTCCTGCTCTGCTGGTGGGAATGTCAGCTGGTCCAACCTCTGTGGAGAGGAGTCTGGAGAGCTCTCAGAAGGCTAAAAATGGACATACCTTATGGCCAGATTATTTCTCTGCTGAGATATATTCTAAGGCACCAAACACTCCCATCTAAAAAGATCTGTGAATACCTATATTTATAGTAGTAGAATTTGTAATAGCCAAAATCAGGAAGCAACCTTGGTGTCCAACAACAGATGAGTGACTGAGAAAGTCATGGCATATATAAACAACAGAATACCACTCAGCTATTAACAATGATGAATGCACTTTTTTCACCTCATCTTGGATGGAGCTTGAAGGAATCATGTTAAGTGAGCTAATTCAGAAAGATAGGATGCATATGGGATGATTTCTGTCATAGACAGAAGTTGAGAAATAAGAATAGAGAGTGAAAAACAAAGCAGAACTTGGACCGGGTTTGGCGTATTGCTTTTGGTGTATTAATCTTTCAGGTCCTACTGCATGATGGTGGAGGAGGACCTAAGCAGTGGGTTAGAGTTTTGCAGAAAATTGAGAAATTTTATAATTTTACCAACAACTGCATATACTGTAAGCCATTAATCAATAGTTTTTTTGTTAAAGTATAATATTTGCAAGGACTCTGATGAGTATTAAATATATGTAAACTCACTACTATGTGCTAAGGGAAGCATAATAGTCCAGAAGAGAAAGACTTTCATACTTTACATGGTTATAAATTTGAATGTTATCTTTACTTTTTTAGCCTTTCAATAATAATCACAGGTTATAACTAGTTTGATTAAGGTTAACCAACTACTTGTGATGGAGCAAAATTTAAGCACAGGTATCTTATGCTACTGACTGCAAGCAGCATTCTCTTTTGAGTTTTTGTCTCCCTATGTCCTTGAATTCTAATTGGGTTTAATGCAAATGGAGAAGAGAAATATACAGTTCTCTGCTGTTAACCTAGGAGCAAAGTATTCAACTGATTGTTTCTCTATTTGGTAATAGTTTTTACAATTTAGAATTTCCGTTCAAAACATAAATTATGGTTAAAGAGTAAACCAAGTATTTTTCAGGGAAAGTTTATTTTGAAGAGTCATTTCATAGTAAAAATGTTCAACTCAGGTATGTGAAAAGATATATTGTACAGTCACTATATATAATCAAGAGATGAAATAATGAAAGTGTATACATGATATTTTATGACACTTTCATCAGTAACTAATTCAATCACATCAAATGTGTGGTTATACTTAGAATATACATAGAGTATTAACCAATCTATTCATTTGACAATGAGAAAGCATTATGTTCAAAACACAGTTTAACAATACTGCAATTTTTAATCTTATACTGTTAGCATGAAGATCAGGAATTTTGCTGAAAACTATCATGTGTTATTTCAAACATCTTGTCAGACTAGATCCTGGGGTGTTAGCCTAAGTGTTGATGCCTTACTTGCTATAGCAAAGGCATTTTGGCAAGTGGAAATAGAGTTTGGATACTTGGACGTTTAGGTCAGTGACTGCTTATAAATAAATAAGTATTTTGTTTAGCCACTGACAAGGAAATCCCAATGTGATCAGGGTGGATATCTGTCCAGATAGAAAGATTGCATTCCTTCATATCTCTGTTCCTCTGGATAAGCAATGAAAATCGACATTAGTAGTATAAAGGCAACATTGTATAAACACTATTTATTTATTTATTTTTGGATTAGTAGGGTCCATGATATCAAATTGTTTTTAATCATGGGAGTACATCACAATTGCCTGTGCATTTTTCCCCCCTGAAATTCATATGCCTAAGGTCACATAAGCTTGGTTTTGAATCAGTGGAAGTAGGGTGTGTCCTTGGAATTTGTTTTTAAGTCTTCCTAATGCATCGGATTCCTGTCATAATTGTTATCTACTGTTTTACCATTCACATGTATATTTGAGTTTTTATTTTATTATTATTTTTTTTTAACTTAAGTTGTACTGCTTTGGAAAACACCTGTGTTTTCTGGATTCCTGTTGGGAGCAGGCAGTTAGAATTCCTGGAAAGATAGAGGAAAAGGGAGGAGAGGAAGACATTTAATTTTTTCAGCTTCCTCCTTAAGGGAGGCCTCACCAAAGAAGGTGGCCAGCTGTGGTCTTTTAGTAACATCTGAATCTTAGATAATGGGATGGTAACAGTTCTTTTGGTAGTCACAGGAGGGACCTTTTACAGCTTTCTCAACCCTTTGTAATCAGTTACTTTATGAACAAATCTCCTTACTTTTCTATTTGAGTTATCTCATGGTGGAGCCCTGCCATTTAGACTCTTTTATTTCCTCGATTAAGTGAATTTAGAGGAAGATCTTCCTTTACCAATATTCCAACTCTTCCCACAGCTGATAAATTCTGTGAAATTCTACTATAACTCATCTATTCCAGGTACAGAAAGAAAAAGGGGAAAGTCAGGTGGAGCTTTAACACTACCCTGTAATGCCCAGGCTCTTTTGTGTGAAATCTCTGAAGAAAGCCTAACTAATCTCAGATGGCAAAGAACAAAATAAATTGAAAGTGATCCTAGGAACATTAATTTAAGTGGACTTTGTTTTATTCAAATGATACAATATGATTAAAAGCATAAGGAGTTTGCTCCCAAGCAGAAATACTCAAAGAGACCTTAAGTAGGTCTCTGGCAGCAGAATTTTATGCTGCTCAGTATTTGCATGGCCAATTAATTCCTTAAAGTGATGACTAGTGGGCAATTTATTTGGATGTTATAAGAGGCTAATTGGTAATATTGTTACACAAAATCTTGTGGGCAAAAATTATGCCTGTCTTCTAAAAAAATGTGCCTTTGGTATTTGAAGGGAGAGCTCTAATGCCTTGGGTCTCAGCGGAATTCAGCTTGCTGATGTCAGAATTAATGTAGAGTGTGGAAACTTGAGTGTAAGATGGATGGTGTGAAAAATGCATTAAAGATTAATGACATTAGACTAGTGGGAGAGCCATATTTTCTTGTGATCAAAGACTCTGAGTCTTTCATGTGCAAGTGCCTGGGAGAATGTTGAACATCTTGGAACTTGTCATATTGCCTTTGGTTAAATTTTATCAGCTGTTATTCGATAAGGTACTCCAC
The DNA here is from genome assembly GCF_950295315.1 of Erinaceus europaeus. NCBI lineage: Eukaryota > Metazoa > Chordata > Mammalia > Eulipotyphla > Erinaceidae > Erinaceus > Erinaceus europaeus. Next base: position 21,098,124 of record NC_080173.1, on the reverse strand, counting down.
GGAGAAAACCCCACCCTTAAGCTCTGATCTGAATAAATATCCAACAAATGTTTTCTGAGTGCCTGCTCTGTGCCAGGTACCATTAAAAATATGATAATGGTGGTGAGGCAAAAACCCAAGAGTTCATTATATTCTCCTCCTCCTTCTTCTTTTATTTACTTATAAAATGGAAATATTGATAAGAATATAGGACAAGAGGGGTTCATTACCTTCTTATGGAGAACACTGTGGAATAACATGTACACATTTTCTTACATAATAGATTAAGTACACATAACATTCTGAGATAGAACATTTATATTTCGTATGATATTGTGCATTAGGATAACAAGAAACCCTCCAGTTGCAAAATAATTCAAGCATTGTGTGAAAGATTTAGAATGTTTTACTGAATCCCTTGAAAAGTCAGGGATGTCCCCTACCCTGTGATACCTCAAATAAATGAAATGTAATCACTGCCACTATGCTACGTTTCACTTTGGACTCTATCCAGAGACACCAAGCTAAGATGTCAGCCATCCAACTCTAATAATCTATTGAGACCTTACTTAACATATGGGACTATCTAGTTCCATGAAATGACTCACTTTCTAACAAAGTTACAGATCCTAGATATAGACCAGGGCTTAAGGGACAGGGTATTTTAGTCTTTAACTAGTATTTTAACTAGTTACTTAAAATATATAAACCTGTCTTCTAGTCTGTAAAATGAGAATTCAATGTTTTTATCATAAGTACATTCACAGCAGGGTCTGCAAGGACTTGGACTGTAAACTTTGTCACAGGCTAGACCAAGTTTCAAGTCCAGCCCCTATTGCACTGAGGGGACCTTAAGTGTTATGCTGTCTAGCTATGGATGTCTTTCTAGCTATAAATAAATAAACAAACAAACAAACAAATAAAATCAATCTATGCCTGGAGTGTTGAAGCCCTAGTGATGACCAAAAAAGAAAAAGAACATTCATAATGTTTTAATAGGTTAACTCCTTTTTCTTTATGAACTTTGAAGATAAATTTTTAGAATTTTTCTAAAACAACTGAGCCTTCTCTTAGGTCACAGTGAAATCTGCTTTTGGTGAGCAATTTCCAGCTGCAGAAACTGACTGTTACTTCCTTCAAAAAGTACCTGATGTCAGCCTGGGAACTGCCTGGTGTCTTCACTAAATATAGTAACTTGTCACTTATAAACACTTAGTATTTCTTCTTCTTCTTCTTCTTCTTCTTCTTCTTCTTCTTCTTCTTCTTCTTCTTCTTCCTCTTCCTCTTCCTCTTCCTCTTCTTCTTCTTCTTCTTCTTCCTCTTCTTCTCCTCCTTCTCCTCCTCCTCCTCCTCCTCCTCCTCCTCCTCCTCCTTTTTCTTTATTAGGGGATTAATGGTTTACAGTTAACAGTAAAATACAATAGTTTGTACAGGCATAATGTCTTCCACTTTTCCACATAATTCAATCCCAACTAGATCCTCCTCTGTAACATTTCTTCCATTTTATTTCATAGCTTGAGAATTAAGATATTTTATAGACAAAGGTACAAATGTTTAATACCATAAGATTATGCATAGTGTCAGTTGCTTTATACTGGATAGTGTTCAAAATTAAATAAACATGCTATGTTTGTTAGTATACTTCAGGTAATATTGGAAATGATTCTTCATTTCTTTATATAAAGACTCAAGTAGCATTATTTTTATTACTTAAAGCCCAACATGAGAGAATCCTTAACATGTAGTGATTGTGTCAAAGTTGGAAGAGTTAATGAGAAAAGTGTCAAAATGAAAATAAAAAGAATATGACATGGCAACCTAAAAAAGCGAATAATTCCCTTAAAATTAATTCTGATAACAAGAAAGATTCAGGGTCAGGGAGATAGAACTGTAATGGCACACTGGACTTGTATGCCTGAATACCCAGAGGTCCCGGTTTCAATCCACTGTATCACTAATGCCAGAGCTGAAACAACGTTCTGGTTGGTCTCTCTTTCTTATATAAGAATTAAAAATAACAAAAATATTTTTAAGTAATAGAGCTTTAAAAATGAAAACAGCAACAAGGAAGGCTCATGGCATCAGAAATCCAAGAATAATATTAAAATTAAACTATAATCCTGGGGGAATAATATCACTGCTTAACTGCAGTAGATAATATGATGTGAGGAAAAAACCTTGAGCTACCACATATGATGTTTTCAGGGGATCTCTAGAATGCAGGAGCCTTTCTTGAGGTAGTTTACAGGTAGGGGAAGGCTGAAATACTAGAATGACCTTGCTGAAGAAAACCTGGAGGTGTGAGGCAGAACTGGGAAGACTAAGAAAGAGACCGTCTTCTCCAATGGTTTACTGATGAAACTTCAAATTCAGCAAGTCATATGTAGAACCGAATCCCACTTTTTCTCAGATTTGTTTCTTTTTCAGTATTCTCTACACTGGTGAAGGGAAACACTTTTAGGTTTAAAATATATATTGTACCATAAGCTACAAACTTGGCACATACTAAGCACTCAAATAGTGGCTTAAAGTTAAAATGATTACATCATTTTATTTGATCCCTCTAAAATCATAGGAGATGAATATTACTATTATCAGCACTTTTAGATGGAAAAACTTCGTGCAATAGCTCATTTGGATAATGCACTGCTTTGTCATATATAAGACTCAGGGTTGAGCCTAGCCCCTCACATCACTGAAGGAAGCTTTGAGCTATCGTCTCTTTAATTTTCTCTGCCACTCTGCCTTCTCTGTCCCTATTTAAAAATAGTTCAATGGGGTGTCAGGTGGTGGCACACCTGGCTGTGTGCACATGTTACAATGGTCAAGAACCCAGGTTCGAGACCCTGGGCTTTGCAAGTGGTGAAGTAATTCGGCAGGTGTGTCTCTGTCTCTCTCCATTTCTACCTCCCCCTTCCTCTTGATTTCTCTATGTCTCTATCTAATAAATAAAGTTAGTAAATTTTTTTTTTAAAAAGTTCAGTGGTTGAGTCAAGACAACACAAGATTGTAGAATTCCAAGTAGGAGGCAAGCTTGAGGCTTCTATGACCTCGAAGGAAGGTATACCATTAACCAGTAGTTTCTGCTCCCTCTCAAGAGTGTCTGAAATGATTAGATAATGACAACGAAGTGGGAAGAGGTTATAAATTCAACATCCCTTTTAATGGTTCTGAAAGACTTTCTACTTTGGGTCTTTAAAGGTTCCAGTTCCACTCTTTTATGCTTACAATGTTCTCAACTACATAGAGAGGGAACTGCATTACTGGTTAAATTGGATATATGATCACATACTACTTTCTTTTAAAAATTTATTTATTTTCCCTTTTGTTGCTCTTGCTGTTTTTCATTGTTGTTGTAGTTATTATTGTTGTTATTATTGATGTCATTGTTGTTGTATAGGACAGAAAGAAATGTAGAGAGGAGGGGAAGACAGAGAGGGGGAGAGAAAGATAGACACCGACACCGGCAGACCTGCTTCACCACCTGTGAAGTGACTCCCCTGCAGGTGGGGAGCTGGGGGCTCGAACTGGGATCCTTATGCCAGTCCTTGCGCTTTGGTGCACTTAACTCGCTGCACTACCACCCGACTCCCCACATACTACTTTCTAACTGAACTTTCTAGCACTTCAAAGACTTCAAATGCAATCTGATGATGTTTTAGCTGTCACTGGAATTAAGTCATTCCATTGTGTTCTGGTTTTGTTACCCCTTCAGATGATATTTAGAGAAATAATTATTGTACTTGAAGCTTGCAGGAATGGTGTACCAACAGATAAATAATAAAGATAGACCTATTGGGTGTATCATAAATTATTTCTTTTTTCTTAAGTCTGCATTGAGGGCAACTTACTGCCAACATTTTCCTTTTTTATTTGTGATTAGTAGTGGGCTGTAAGATTTTAAGGTAGTTTTGTATAGTCCACACCACATCCACCAATAAAGTTCTATGTCCCCATCTTCCCACTTCTGACAGATAGCCACCTAGTTCTCACCAGTTTTAGAAATAGTTTGATTGTGGGGGCAGAGTACAGGTCAAAAAGGATGACAGAGGACCTAGTGGGGGTTGTACTGTTATGTGGAAAACTGAGAAATGTTATGCATGTACAAACTATTGTATTCACTGTCAGATGTAAAACATTAATCACCCAGTAAAGAAATAAAAAAAATAGTTTGATTGCTTCTGGGGTTTTTTTTTTGTTTGTTTGTTTATGTGAATCAGTTTTCTAACTTCCACATATGACTAAAATCATCTGGTAGTTGTCTTTCCTCATTTTGAATTAATGTTTGAGTGTCCTTTGGATAAGTGCCCAAGAGTGGTATTGCTGAATAATAATAATTTCATTTTATTATTTTTTTAAAGAAATCTCTACAGTCTTCCAAAGGGGCTATGCTAATTTATATTCCCATTAACGGAGTGCTAGAGTTCCTTTTCCTTCAAAACCTTTCCAACACCAGTTCTTTTCTGTTTTGTTGATATACATTCTCACAGTTGTGAGGTGGAAGCTCAGTGTAGTTTTAATTTGCTTTTTTCTAATGATAAGTAATATAAAATAGTTTTTTTATGTGTATGTGGTTCATGTGTATTTCTTTAGAACACTATTTAGTTCTTTGGCCCACTTTTCTATTATTTTTATTTCTTGTAGATCTGTACTAATTCTGTATAGATGTTTGCTATTAATTGATTGTTGGATGCATGATGTGCAAATATCTTCTCCCATTTTCTGGGTTGCCTGGTTATCCTTTTGTAGTTTGTCACTGAATTATAATTTTTTTTAGTTTCATGCAGTCCCATTTATTTACTCTTGTGTTCATTTTTCATATCAATAGGGTTGATTCCCCAATCTTTGATATAAAAATACTATAAAGTATCACCAGTGTTTTCTTCTATTAATTTTAGAGCTTCTGGTCTAATAGTCAGATTTCTGATCTATCTTTATTTGAATATGGTGTATGATTCTCAGAATGCATTTACCTCACTTAGGTTGCCCAATTTACCTGCAAAGAAATGTACATAATATTCATATATAATACTTTACATCTCCCCATAGTCATTTCATCTCTCTTGGCACTGATTTTTTTTACCATGGCTTCCTCTTATTTATTTATTTTTGTTGTGAATCTATTCAGTAGCTTATCTATTTTATTTATCCTTTTCAAGAACCAACTCTTGGTTCATTAATCTTTTGGATCATGTTTCTGGTTTCTATTTCGCTGATTTATGCTATGATCTTTCTATTTCCTTCTCCTGTTGACTTTTGGGTCTCTTTATTGCCCCATTTCTAGTTGACAGAATTGTGATGTTAGATAGCTTACTTGAGTTCTTCACTGTTTATTAATGTGGGCTTGAATTGCTATAAACTTCTTTCTCAGAGCAGCTTTTGCCACAATTCAGAGGGTCTTATAGTTGGTCTCTTCATGGTCATTGTTTTCTAAGTAATTTTTAAGTTCTATTGTTATTTCCTCAGTGACCCAGGTGCTATTCAGAAGCATACTGTTTAGTCTCCATATCTGGGTGTACTTTTTTTTTCTTTTTGTAGATTATCTCTTCTTTTCTTCAGAGACCTTATGATTTACAGTATATCCATTGACACATAAGTATAACTTCATTATGCACCAGGACCTCCAAATTCTCTTCTACCTCTCCCTCTTCCCTCATTCCCCATAGTCCTTTGCTTTGATGCAATATACCATGCACAGTCCAATTTTCACTTTGTGTTCTTCCTCATTGTCCCTATATATTAAGTGTTGCTTGTAAGTGAGATCAACCAGTATTTGTCCGACTCTTTATGGCTTATCTGACTTACCATGATGTCTTTAAATTACATTCACAATGATGGGAAGAAGATGACTTCATCAGTTTTCTCAACTGAGTAATATTCCACCATGGTGGAGTGCCTGGAGGCCCTCTAAGCCTCTATAGCTGGCAGCTGGGGGCGAGGCTCCAACTACTCGCGAAAAACAGGCAGTCAGAGAAAAGACCTCTTGGAGATCTGATCCGCAGTCCTGGCACATGGGAGGTGATAGCACTGCTAGTGTGTGTGTGTGTGTATGTGTGTGTGTGTGTGTGTGTGTGTGTGTGTGTGTGTGTGTGTGTGTTTTGTGTGTGTGTATGTGTGCTTTTCATATCAGGGTGATGTTGGCTTTATAGAAGGTGGAAGGGCATATTCCTGTGTCTTCAACACTTTAGAAGAGATTGTAGAGGTCTTAACTCTTCCTTAAAGGTTTTATAAAACTCATTTGTAAAAGCCATCTGGACTTTAATTGTTGGGAATATTCTTGATAACTGTTTCAATTTCTTTGGCTGTGACTGATCTGTTTATATTTTCTAGTTCCTCTTGGTTACGTTTGGAAGGTTGTTATGTTTCAAGGGACGTTTTCATTTCTTCCGGGTTCTCTAGCTTGGTGGCATATAGTTCATAGAAGCCTTACATGATACTCTGGATTTCTGTGGTGTCTGTTGTCTCCTCTTTAATTGACAATCTTATTCATTTGAATCTTTTTCCGTTTTTTATGAGTCTGGTCAAGGATTTCTCTATTTTGTTTACCTTTTCAAAGAACCAACATTTGGATTTATTAATATTTTATGTGGCTCTATTATTATCTATATTATTTATTTCTGCCCTAATTTTAGTTATTTTAGTTCTCCTGGTTGCCTTAGGGTTCCTTTGTTGTTGCTCTTCTAAATCTATAAGGTTTATAGTTTGACTGTTTATTTGAGCTTTTTCTTGTTTCTCCAATTTTTTAAAATGAAGTCTAGTTTTTTAAAAATATATTTATTGTTGGATACATTCAGATTGAAATTGAGTGGGGAGGGGAATATACAGAGGGAAAGAGACAGAGAAACACTCAAAGAAGTGCTTCACGACTCTTGAAGCTTCCCCCCCCCTGCAGTGGGGACCGATGTCTTTAACCTGGTCTCATTTTTCTCACCAACAGCTTTAAATTCACTCAGTGTTGCAGTTGTGTCTTCCAGCACTGATATTCTCTCCTCTACCTTATTTAGTATATATACTTCCTATGCCTGATATCTGAGCCTGACTGCATTGAAAGATTCTTTTACATCTGTTTGAATTATTTATTTTGTGTTTTGTAGTTCTTTGTTAAAATATTCTCTGAGTTCTTAAATTGTATGTATGTTTAGTTTCTTTCTTTCTTCCCTCCTTTCTTTCACTTTCTTTCATTTTCTTTCTTTCTTTCCTTCTTTCTTTCTTTTTTAACACAATATGGTTGAGCTCTGGTTTATGGTGGTGAAGGGGATTGAACCTGGACTTGGGCGCCTACAGGCATGACAGTCTCTTTGCATAACTATTATACTGTCTACCTTCGCACTTAAGTTTAGTTTCTTGAACTGATTTTATAATGAATTTTCTGAACTCTAGCTCTGTAATTTTTTTGTAGATCTGTGTTTGTGTGGTTATTTGTACTTTCTGGCACTGCTGTTTATGTGGTTTAATATTTCTAAGCTAACATGTATAATGTGGTTTCTGCTGTTTTGCCAGCAGGCAACTATTGTGTTGGATTTTCCTACTCATATATTGTGATAGAAGAGGGGAGATTCTATCTGGTGTCACTGGGCAATTTTCGTTCCTGTGATATCAATATATGCTGTTTTTTTTTGTTGTTGTTTGTTTGTTTTTTTTTACAAACACTGTGGGCATAATAGGGTGGGAGAATTGCTTTGTCAAGAGTACTTAAAGAACAAAGGTCTGAGCACTTCACATAGATACAGTTCTTGGTCAGTTTTCTTCTTTACATCCTAGTGATCCTTTTGTACAGTTCAATATTTGAATGCCCTTGAGATTGAGCCCCTTGAATTCCCTGCCTTACTTTCTCCAACCATGTGCTATCCTGCATAACTATCCATATAGCACCAAATATAATTAATCATGATTTAAGTCCTCAGAGTCTCTCCCTCACCCCTTTTCCATCCTCTGACCATGTTTGCCTGTACCCAGTTGTAGCAAAGTGACTTTCTTTAAAAAGTCATAGCTATAAATTGCCACATTTCTGGGTGCCTTGTTACTTAAGTTATCCAGGGAGCAAAATACCACATTGCTAATCCTTTTGCCTTGTCTGTGGAAGTTGGCCAGGATTTATTTTTTCTAGCCAGTCATGGGAGGCTGAGCCCACCCCAAGCCTCTAGTTCTCATCCAGGATTTTCCCTTAAAAACTGGTTAAGTCTTTTGGGGCAGTTCAATATGCTGTTGCCTCTGACTTCACAGGTTAATCTCTGAGAAATTTCTCAACTACCTGTATCTGACTATGTGCTTCACTACATATCTACCAAGATGGTTCGAGCTACCCCTAAAATGGATTTGTTAGTCCTGAGAATCTCTCTCAGCCCCCCCCTCCCCCTTATCCACTGTCCACACATACCTGCAACCACATGGGACTTTGTGAGTTTTCTGTTTTAATACAAATTATATTTTGGTGAGTTTCTTCATTTTTTAACTAGTTGATTAGGCTTGATGTGTGGTAGTTATGATTCCATGGTCACACCTCCAGAACTCCTCTTCAACCCACTGTAATTGTTTCCTTAATAGAAAGGTAAGAGACTACAGATATTAATTTTCCAAATTTCTCCTTTTTTTCCTTCTCTTCTAATTTCCCTATTTTTCTTTTCTTTCTTCTTCTTTTTTAACCAGTTTACTGCTCAGACTAGTTTATGGTGTTGCAGGGGACTGAATATAAGACATCTGAATCTCGGACATACATTAAAGTCTTGTATAAACTGGTTTTTGCTGGGCTAGGTGCCTTTGTGTCAAATCCATTTTGAGGGGGATTTTTCCTATTTATTTATTTATTTATTTATTTTGATAGAAACAGAGGGAAATAGGAAAAGAGATGAGGAGAGAGAGAGAGGGTCACCTACAGCCTGTTCTATTGCTTATAAAACTTTCCCCCTGCAGGTTAGGACTGGGGGCTTGAACCCAGATTCTTGCACATGATAATGTGAGCTCTAGTCGATGTGCCACCACCTGGCCCCCAGATTTTTTTTTTTAACCAGAGCACTACTTAACTCTGGCTTATGGTGGTATGGGGGATTGAACTAGGGACTTTCGAGCCTCAGGCTTGAAAGTTTGTTTACATAATCATCATGCTATCTACCCCCACCCATATCCCTGATTTTTTTAAATGAGTGATTTAATATTGATTTACAAAGTTGTAAGAAAATAGGTGCATAATTTCATACAGTTCCCACTACCAGAGTTCTGTTTTTCATTCCCTTCATTGGAAACTGCAGTAGTTCTCCCAAGGTCACTGATATGGGCTGATTTTATAATTATCTATATTATCTATATCTGTATATTTCCCCCATTTTTTCAATGGTCCTGCCTTCACGTCCTTTCTAGTTCACCCCTACACCTACTACTACTTCCAGGTACCTTTCCTTTTTTTCCCTCTTCTCTCTCAAATAAGCGAAACTGCCTGGCTTCCTCTGGTGTTTTTCAGATTCACTTCCCTTTCAGTGATGATATAAACACAAGATACCTGGTGACAGATACCTGCTTCTAGTCCTGGTGGATTGGGGGTACAGAGCCCTCATTTTTCTTCCCCTATTATTTACCCCTCTAGGAGTATGGAACAAAATTCGTCTTGGGTTGAAGAAGGTGGGAGTTCTGGCTTCTGTAATTACTTCTCAACTGAACGGGGTATTGACAGGCTGATCCACATCCCCTAGTTTGTTTCTATTTTTCCCTAGTGAACCCTGATTTTTTTTTTTTGAGTTAGGGAAGAGAGAAGGGAGGGTGCGAGGGAGAGAGGGAGGGAGGATTGGAGGGAGGGAGACAGAGAGAGAAACCACAGCATCAAAGCTTTTTCCAGTGTAGTAGGGACTCCAACCTGGGTCATGCATGTGAAAAAGCAGGTGCATCATCTAGGTGATCTATCTTTAAGAACACTTTATTCTTTTCTGTCAAATATTTGGAGAAGTCGTTATGTATTAAGTTCTTGTAGAGGAATCATAGTAACATACACAGCTTTTGGCATTGAGGAGTAGATTGAGTAGATTTTCTACCTTCTGATTTTTTAATACAACTCCTGGTTTAAGACATTTGGGAGATACTTAATAGATATTTGCTTGTTATAATAGACTATCTAAGATGAACCATTAAGATGAAGAAACCCTGGCTCCATATCAATAATAGCCATGAGACACTTTCTAGATAAACTCTACCTGTGACATATGTAACAGAGCACTGACAGCTGTAGTCTATTCTAAGTCAGAAATTTTTGTGTTCTGTGAGTCATGGGTCAGATGAGTAAGAAACAAGCAACATAAAATTTTCTATAAAACTTGAATGACTTATGTAGTTAGTGGGAATTGAAAAGAGTATGTTATATATAAAAGTATCTATATTCAAGTCTTCATAACAAAATAAAACAAAAACAAACAAAAGATTTCATATTTAGAGTACTAGTTTATGGATCTACTTATAGAGGCTATGGGGCAAGTTCAAAGGAAAATTTAGTTATTATTAGGGGTTCAATCAAACTTCTTTTAATGAGTCAAGCATTAGAGCTTATTTTTTTCATAACTATCAAGTACAAAAGAGATGGTTTTAAGGGAATGGTGATCCTGTTCAAAGCAGTGACATAGGCACCTATGCTCTTATATTTTACACTTTCACAGGTTCAGCAGCATATTCCAGGATTGCTTCAGTTCTGCACCTCTTTGTCTCCCTCTGTTTCCATCTATCTTCCCTTCTATTGTGGGATATAATGGTTTACTGGACTGTTGTTTATACAAGAGCACAATGTCTCATCTCCCCACTATAGGTGTCTGCATACCATAACTACCACCTGATAAAATCTCTCTATCAAGTCTCTCGAGGAATAGTTGGAACTGAGTATTTTATGCTACACAAGGGAGAATTCAAATAGATGAACCTTCCTTATGTTATCTGAAAGGCTTAACGGTGGGTTAGAATTTATTCAGTGTCTGAGGCCAATATTTGGGGCTCAAATGGAGAGCTTTGGCTTGAATAAATTTGAGATTTATAAAAAATTCTGATGAGTAATGAGATACTGTCACCAAAACTGTTCAGCCTTAGCTTGAAGAACTTATAGCTGGCATGTTAAAGAGAGGATGAATTTGAGAATGTTTATGGTCTTTTGCCAGTTTCCATACTTTATGATGCATCAAAGGTCCAAATGCAGAGAGGGTTTTTTTTTTTTTTTTTTTTTTTTTTGGTGGCATGGATAGTTGTGACCGCTTCTAGCACAGTTCCTTGTATATGAAACAGATTGTTTGTCTATTATGTCAATGTACCCTCCAACAGTTTCTTTACCGATTGAAAGAATATATGACTTTAATTTTAGAAATGTGGCAGATCACAAACTGAAGGTGTGTAAGTCACTGAAAGAGTATTATAGACTCTATCCTAATGATCATACAGAATTAAAAAAAAAACTACTAAGTCATCTATCCAGTGAGTTAGTTACTTATCATTGTATAACAATTTAATAAAGCCACAGCTGTTTAAAGCAGCAATCATTTATTGTCATGGTTTCTGTGAATTTGAAATCCTAGAGCATTTTATGATATGGAGTATTTATTGAGGTCAAGATGTTGGCCAGTCTTGCAACCATCAACATGCTGAGTATGAAAGATCTGTTTCCAGTATGGTTTATGAAAATGACTGGCAAGTGGGTGTTAGTCATCAATGAAAAGCCTCAGTTCCTTTCTTCTTGGTTTTTGGAGAGATTCTCCAGAATGCTGCTTGAGTGTCCTCATAGTATAGTGATTGACTTTCTCCATGGTGACTAAGTCAAGAGACAGCAAGACAAAAACCTATTATCTTGACAGGATGAAATTGACTTCAGAAGTTATATGTCTTTTTTTTCCCTCCAGTATCTTATTTATTTCACAGTGTTACTCACTGTGGGAGAGATTACATAAGGATAGAAATACCAGAAGGCAAGAGTAATTGGGTATGGTCTTGGAGGTTGACATTCACATAGAGTATCCCTAACCTTGTGGATTCATTAGAAGTATCTCTGAAAAAGATGCATCATAATTCTGGCTTTGTGCTTACTTTTATGATTTTCACTCTTTTTTTTTTTAATGAATTTGTTTCATAAGACAGAAAGAGACCAAAACACTTCTCAGCTCTAGCATATAATGGTGTAGGGGATTATATTTGGTTCTAAGACTAGCAAGTCTGGTGTGTTGTCTCTTCACTATCTCCCTGGCTCTTTATACTTTTCATTCTGAAATTCTTTTTTTTCTCACTTAAAATAATTTCATCAAATTCCATCCAAAATGAGGCAAATGAGATGAATTCATCAATTTTAACAGCTGAGTAGAAATATATATATATATATATATATATATATATATATATATATATATAGTTTTAGTCACTCATCTGTCATTGGAAATCTGGTTTGCTTCTAAGTCTGGGCTATGAACATAGGCTATGATCACAAATATCTTTGGATAGATATTTTATTTCCTTTGGATAAATCCCCAGGAAAGAACTTGCTGTGTTATATGTTAGGTTAATTTCTGGTGTTCTGAGAAATCTCCAGACTGTTTTACACAGGAGTTGGGCCAATTGACACTCCAACCAGTAGTGTAGAAATGTTCTTTTTCCTCCACATCCTTGCCAACCTTTGTAGTCTCCGTCCTTCTGATATGTAATTTGCATTCTCACAGGTGTGAAGTAGTACCTCATTGTTGTATTTATTTGCATTTTTCTGATAATCAGTGACTTTGAGTCCTTGGGTTTCTTCTTTGGAAGGTTCTGTGCATGTCCTACCCCCATTTTTTAAATGATGTTATTTGGTCATTTGCTGCTCGGTTTAGTGAGCTCTTTATGTATTCTAGTTAGTAATCCTACACTTGATCTTAGCCAAAAGGCCGAGAAGCGATTCTAATTAGTAATCTTTTACCTGATGTATGGCATGTAAAAATCTCATTATGCAAGTTGTCTTTCTGTTTTGGTGCTAGTTGCATTTGCTGTGCAGAAACTTTTTAATTTGATGTGATCCTATAAGTTTATTTTTGTTTTTGTGTTCCTTGGACTTGAGCCTCTGAAGACATTTCCAAAGCATAGATTGTGAAGTGTTCTGCCAATGTTTTCTTCTATGTATTTGATAGTTCCTGGTCTACTGAAACCATTTTTAAAAGAGTGTTTTGGAAGGACAATATTCTATCCCTAGTCTAGCAGGGTATATATAATTCCACATAAAATATTTTCATTCAATTATTTCAGGGTTTATGGATTAGAAAAAATTCCTGTGACTGAATATTTAGCAGTTTTATATTACTGCCTCTTTATTTATAAAATTTAACTAAGGTGAACATTTCCCCAATATTAAATTATGGTATATAATTGATACTTAAATAAAGTTCATAGACATTAGATTGTCCTGTGTTTGATATTGATATTTAATCAACTGCTCTAATCCTGACTAACTAGATTATTGTCTCAGCTAGGTAGGTATAAAAAAGATTTTATTGAGTCCATATCATCAGCATTTTGATGGGTTTACTAAACCTACCAAATAATTGTTGTGTCAGCAGATGTCACTTTAAAAAATGGGCACTTGGATGAGATATTTTGTTTTTCCTGGTAACAAATTTGCAGCACTGTCAGTTGCTGATATTTCTTTCTTTCTAACACAGATTGTTATAGTATTTAACGTTTATGTGTTCTTCTCTTTTAGTACCAACTGGGGCCATGGCCAAAATTCTGATTGAGAGTAGGTGGTAGGGTTGGAAACTATATATATGATGACTGAGCAGCTGTGATAATCTATGTTCTTGAGGCAATAATCATGAATAATGCAGGCTTAGCTATTAAAATAGAATGAAAGGATGCTATCTTACTGGGTGAGAATTTTAAGAAAAACTTACAGTTTTACAGTTATAAGTAATACCTATGACAAGGTGTTCACATTATTACTCACTGTGTATACATTTTACCTGAGTATTAAACTGCAGAATCTTAGTCACTGAAGAATAGTAACACGGAATCTATCTTACATTGTCTCCTCTGAGAAGTCGTCTTATGCTTGACTTCCTTTCATTAGGTCAAATGTCCCTACTGAGTGCTTCTATATTTCCCTGTATTTACCCACTATTAGTAGTTTCTATACCTTACCAACTTACTGGTGTCACTCAGAATATTGCTTCAATATGGCAGCATTACAATAAATTACTAATTAATTGCCAATACTGAATATATGATAAATGTGTTTGATTTTCAGCAGCAAGAAAGGGAAAGAAAACTAAAAAAAAACAACACTCAAAGAAATAGTTTATTGCTCAATATAACTAAATTATGCTTTGGAATATGTCTTCATGCATGACTAATTTCAAGTACATAATGTCATATGTGTCTCCATCACTTGAGCCATTTTTCCTAGGTGCTGGTATTGATTTTAGATAGTTTCTTCCTCTTAGGTTTCAATATGGCCTCCATTAGAAAGTAAGCCCCAGGTTTACTGAAAAGCAATCCTTTTTCCTCATTGTTTCTAGCATAAGTGTCAGGCATGAAAGCACTCTGACTTTATGAGACTACCTATGTCCATGTATTATTTTGAAATATGCAGTGTCATTGGAGGGACAGGAATGTAGTAATTGACGCAAGCAATTTACAAATAAACTGACAAGAATTTAGGAGCTGAAGGCTTTAACTAATGATTTGTCTTAGGTCAGAGGAGAGACAAGGAGAAGACATTCCAGCCAGACAAACAAACAGGAACAAAGCCAAAGGAATGGGGTATGGATAAGGAGAAATGATCGAAAAAAGTAACTGGTAGGAGTAGGATTTGAACTTCAGTTTTCTGAATGTGAATAACATTTAACCTGACACTATGCCACATTGCCCTCTTGTAAATACTATTTGATACAATTCATCATGCCAAATTCAAACCCTGAGGAAGATAACTTATCTCCAGACCATCTGGAGAAGGAGGAAGGAGCTGATGTTTTTAGCACTTCATCTATTGGTTGCACAGATCTTGCCAACCTGGGTGACAAAGATAGGTAAAATTTTAAAGCTAGTAAAGCAACAATAGATAACAAATGACTCAGTGTGAGTTCTTAAAATAGATAATAGGCACATTAATCTACAAAAAAAAATGACTTTCCCGAAATGAATTTCAACTCAGAAATTAACTTAGGATTCTTAGGCCAAAGATATTGAGATAAAGTAATGTGCTATTAATTAGTCTGTAGCTTTTGAAAGATTCCAATATTCATTGATTATATAGTGCCTACAAAAGATAAAAGTGATAAATATTTTACATTTTGTTTTTGTTAATTAATCATATATCTTTCACCTCTCACCTTCATGGTTCCTGGCATTCTATCTTCTTCCCCATTTATATATCCACATGATACTCATACCTGTGTAAACTCAAAACACCCAGAAGCCCTACACATGTGAACTACTGAAAGATACTTGATGTGTTTACAAAGAGTACTTTGTTCTGGGTCTGCAGTGAAGTCATCTTTTCTTTTGGAATTTTATTTTTATTTTTTAAAGTTATTTTTATTAGATAGAGACAGAGAAATTAAGAAAGGAGGTGGAGATAGAGCAGGAGAGAGGCAGAGAGACACCTGCAGACCTGTTTCACCACTCATGAAGCTTTCTCCCTGTAGGTGGGGACCAGGGACTTGAACCTGGGTCCTTGCACACTTTAATGTGCAAGAGCCAGGTGTGCCACTACCTGCCCTGTTGGAATTTTAAATGCATGCAAAATATTAATTGCATGTAGAATATTATTTGCTGTTAATTGCCTATTAAGATTTACTGGAATCCTTACTATGTGTTAGGACCTTCTGCAAAGTATTTTACAAGTGTAGTCTAATTTAATTGGCCAGTATTTTTATATATTAATATTGCTCCTCGTAGAGTAGAAGTAACTTATTTAGTGCCTTTCTTGGAATTCACACCAGTAGCAAGTAATTATTTCCTTATCTCCTTCTTGAATAAGTGAGGAGGACATTGGTATATGCTTCCTTCCTCAGACCTGTATCACTTATGATCTCTCTGCAGCTATGAGCAAGGTGATTGTGAGTTTTTGTCTCAGCAGACACTTCAGACAGACAGATGTGTCCAGGGGAGCAGTCACCACATATATTAGTGACTTTGTCTTTAGCAGATCAAAATAGCTGTACTGAACTATTTGAAAATGTCTGGGTTTCTTTTTGCTTAGAATGAGGGTAGTAGCCCTCTCAACAGGATGGCTTGAAAACACATCAGATTTTTTTTATATTCCATTTTCCAAATAGAAAGTCAGATACATACTTAATAAAAAATATTTAGGTTATAAAATGTAAATGAAGCCTCTGATATCACCGGAAGATGCTATGATACACTAAAGTTTGTTATAATACACTTTCTATTTAATGAATATTTCTTATGTTGAAACACAGGTTCATACTTCCCAACTGCCTGTGAGATCTCAGGACTATAACCACTGTTAAAATGTGTATTTTTGTGTGCTAATTACAGTAAGGCACTGTGGTATTCCTTTCATTTTAATATAAATACTATAGCATCCACTGAAATAATTTTTGTTATTCTATTTGGTTATGTGTGTTTTTGGTTTATTATATAAATGCTAGATCTTTGAGCAGTGGTGTGCCAAATGTTGATCAAACAAAATAAATTTTATAAATTATCAATATGGATTTTTAAACCAAGAAATATAATAATAGTCTACTTCTATGACCTGGCTCGTGCTATTAAAAGGGGACATCACTTTTTAAAAAAATTTTATTTTATTTATTTATTTATTTTTATTTAAGAAAGGATTAGTGAACAAAAGCATAAGGTAGGAGGGGTACAACTCCACACAATTCCCAACACCCAATCCCCATAACCCACCCCCTCCCATGGTAGCTTTCCCATTCTCTATCCCTCTGGGAGCATGGACCCAGGGTCGTTGAGGGTTGCAGAAGGTAGAAGGTCTGGCTTCTGTAATTGCTTCCCCGCTGAACATGGGCGTTGACTGGTCAGTCCATATTCCCAGTCTGCCTCTCTCTTTCCCTAGTAGGGTGTGTCTCTGGGGAAGCTGAGCTCCAGGACACATTGGTGGGGTCTTCAATCCAGGGAAGCCTAGCCAGCATCCTGGTGGCATCTGGAACCTGGTGATTGAAAAGAGAGTTAACATACGAGGCCAAACAAATTGTTGAGCAATCATGAGCCCAAAGCTTGGAATAGTGGAGAGGAAGTGTTAGGGAGGTACTCACTGCAAACTCTAGTGTACTTCTGCTTTCAGGTATATATTTTGCAGTAGTATATGGATACGTGTGAACATAAGCTTTCTCTCACAGAAACTGGTGTATATCTAGGTTTTGGGACTTTGTTAGAAAGTGAACCACCTGAGATGAAATTAGAGTGTACTATAAAAGGAAAGGTCTCACCCGAGTAATGAAACTGAAGGGTTGTCATTCCACACGTGAAGTCTCTGGACACAATCTGAGGTGAAGCATGTTGAGGTTGCAATCGTTGCGTTGGTTAGGTTGTGATCGGCAGATGCAATATTATTTGGTATGGATTGGGAGAGGCATACGGGAAAGTGGGCCCTATCCAAGGGTTCCAGGACTGGGGGAAGTAGGGGCTCTATAGTGGAGATGTGAGGTTCCTGCTGTCTTAGGGTTCAAAAAGATAATCGATAGTTAATGTTATCATCACATTATTTGGTAATTGGGTTAATTTGAAAAGTCCTTTTGTTAGGGTTTGCTGTACGGTATCCAGTATCTTGTATATAGCTGTGCTATTGGATGCTTCTAATCTACTTGGTCTAGGCTTTTGAGAGAGTCCGCATATCAAATACACAGCCTATATATTAAAAAGATTCAGTTTGTGTTTTGAAAAACTTTGAGACATACAACAGATTTTCCCCCTCTCATATTGATTAACTACTGATTTATATGTCTACATGTTGCTAGGAGTGTACATAAACACCATTCCCACCACCAAAACACTGTGACCCATCCCTCCCACCCACTCCCACCCCCCACTGGCCCAGGAAGCTGCATGTCTACCCCTCACCACAGGGTTTTTACTTTGGTGCCCTACTTAGAATTTGATCAGGTCCTGCTTTTAGTTTCCCTTTCAGATCTTCTTAGTCAACTTCTGTTGATGAGTGGGATCATCCCATACTCATCTCTATCTTTCTGATTTAGTTCACTTTACATAATTCCTTCTATCTCTGTCCAAGATGGGTCAGAGAAGGTGGGTTCATTGTTTTTGATAGCTGCATAGTATTCCATTGTGTATATATACCACAGCTTTCTCAGCCACTCATCTGTTGTTGGGCACCTGGGTTGCTTCCAGGTTTTAGCTATTATGAATTGTGCTGCTATGAACATAGGAGTACATACCTCTTTTTGGTTGGGTGTTATGGCGTCTTTGGGGTATAACCCCAGGAGAGGAATTACTGGATCATATGGAAGGTCCATGTCTAGCCTTCTGAGAGTTTTCCAGACTGCTCTCCACAGAGGCTGTACCAATTTACATTCCCACTAGTAATGTAAAAGGGTTCCTCTGTCCCCACAACCTCTCCATCATTTGTTGCTGCTGTCCTTTTTGATGTATGCCATTCTTACAGGAGTGAGGTTGTATCTTAGTGTTGTCTTAATTTGCATTTCTCTGACAATCAGTGACCTAGAGCAGTTTTTTATATGTTTGTTAGTCTTTTGGATGCCCTCTGTAGTGAATGTTTTGTTCATATCCTCTGCCCATTTTTGGATGGGGTCATTTGCTTTTTTGGTGCTAAGTTTGCTGAGCTCTTTATATATTTTGGTGATTAGTCTTGTCTGATGTATGGAATGTGAAGATTTTCTCCCATTCTGTAAGGGGTCTCTCTGTTTGTTTAAAAGTTTCTTTGGATGTGCAGAAGCTTTTCAGTTTGATTTAGTCCCATTGGTTTGTTTCTGCTTTAGTCTTCCTTGCAATTGGGTTTGATTCATCAAAGATGTCCTTGAGGTGTATGTGTGAAAGTGTTTTACTAATGTGTTCCTCTAAGTATTTGATTGTTTCTGGTCTGACATCTAGGTCTTTGATCCATTTGCAGTTGATTTTTGTTTCTGGTGAGATAAAGTGGTTCAATTTCATTCTTCTGCATGTTACAACCCAGTTTTCCCAGCACCATTTATTGAAGAGAGCCTCCTTTTTCCATTTAATCCTTTGGGCCCCCTTATCAAAGATTAGATGTCCATAGGTGTGGGGATTTATTTCTGGGCTTTCAATTCTGTTCCACTGGTCTGTGTGCCTATTTTTGTTCCAGTACCATGCTGTTTTGATGATGATGGCTTTATAATATAGTTTTAGGTCTGGGAGTGTGATGCCTCCATTTCTGTTTCTTTTCCTCAGGATGGTTTTGGCAATTCTAGGTGTTTTCAGGTTCCAGATAAATGATTGTAGTGTTTGTTCTATTCTCTTAAAGAAGCTTGGTGGAACTTTGATGGGTATTGCATTAAATTTGTATATGGCTCTGGGGAGAATATTCATTTTGATGATATTTACTCTTCCAATCCATGAGCATGGGATATCTTTCCATTTCTTGGTATCAGTTTCTATTTCCTTGAGTAGCAACTCATAGTTTTCAGTATATAAGTCTTTCACTTCTTTGGTCAACTTTATTCCTAGGTATTTGATTGATTTTGCTGAAACAGTAAATGGGAGTGATTTCTGGATGTCTTCTTCTTCAGATTTAGTGTTTGCACAAAGAAATGCCACTGATTTTTGTACATTGATTTTGTAACCTGATACCTTGCTATATTGCCTAATAACTTCCAGTAATTTTCTGCTGGATTCTTTAGGTCTTTTCTATGTATACTATCATATCATCTGCAAATAGTGAGAGCTTGACTTCTTCCCTTCCAATCTGTATTCCTTTGATTTCTTTCTCTTGCCTGATCGCTATGGTAAGAACTTCCAATACTATTTTGAAGAGTAATGGTGATAGTGGACAGTCCTGTCTAGTTCCGGATCTGAGGGGGAATGCTTTCAGCTTCTGTCCATTGAGTATGATGTTGGCTGTAGGTTTGCTATATATAAACTCCACTATCTTGAGGAATTTCCCATGTATTCCCATTTTTTGTAGAGTTTTGAGCATGAACGGGTGTTGGATTTTGTCAAAGGCATTCTCTGCATCTACTGAGATAATCATGTGGTTTTTGGCTTTGCTTTTATTGATGTGGTGAATGACATTGATTGACTTACGGATGTTGAACCAGCCTTGCATTCCTGGGATGAATCCCACTTGGTTGTGATGAACAATCTTTTTGATATGTTGCTGTATCTGGTTGGCCAAGATCTTGTTTAATATTTTGCCATCAATGTTCATCAGAGATATTTCTCTGTAGTTTTCCTTTTTTGTTCTGTCCCTATCAGCTTTTGGTATGAGGGTGATGTTGGCTTCATAAAAGGTGGAAGGGAGTATTCCTGTTTCTTCAATCTTATGGAATAGCTTAAGAAGTATGGGTATTAACTGTTTCCTGAAAGTTTTGTAGAATTCATTTGTGAAGTCATCTGGTCCTGGACTTTTGTTGTTGGGGAGATTCTTAATAACGGTTTCAATTTCTTTGTCTGTGATTGGTGTATTTAGATTTTGTAGTTCTTCTTGGTTCTGTTTTGGTATTGCATATGTTCCATTTCTAGGAATTGTTCCATTTCTTCAAGATTCTGTAGCTTGATGGCATATAGTTCTTTATAGAAGTTTCGCAGGATTCTCTGGATTTCTGTGGTGTCAGTTGTGATATCTACTCCATCGTTTACAATTCTATTAATTTGAGTCTTCTCTCTTTTTTGTTTGGTGAGTCTGGCTAGGGGTTTGTCAATTTTGTTTAATCTTTCAAAGAACCAACATTTGGCTTCATTGATCTTTTGTATGGTTTTTTTATTTTCGATGTTGTTTATTTCTGCTCTAACTTTAGTGATTTCTGTCCTTCTGGTTGCTTTAGGGTTCCTTTGTTCCTCTTCCTCTCAGTCCTTGAGGTGTGCAATAAGGTCGTTCATTTGAGCTTCTTGGTGTTTAATATGTGATGGTATGGCTATAAGTTTCCCTCTCAGTACTGCTTTAGCTGTGTCCCAAATATTTTGATAGGTTGTGTCTTCATTTTCATTAGTTTCCAGGAACATTTGAATTTCCTGCTTGAGTGAGTCTCTGACACAGTGGTTCTTAAGGAGCATGTTGTTTAGTTTCCAAATTCTGTGTCTTTTAATAATTTTCTGTTTGTTGTTAAATGTTAGTTTTACTCCACTGTGGTCTGAGAAGATACTTGGGATGATTTCAATGCTCTTGAATTTATTGATGCTGTCTTTGTGGCCTAACATTTGGTCTATCCTTCATATGTGTTATGTGGATTTAAAAAGAAGGTGTATTCCAGTTTTTTGGGGTGGAGGAGTCTGAAAATGTCCAAGAGGTCTAGTCTGTCAATCTCTTCATTCAATTCTCTTGTATCTTTATTGGTTCTCTGCTTTGTTGATCTGTCTAAGTGTGAGAGTGGGGTATTGAAGTCTCCCACTATTATTGTATTACTATTGATGTATTTTTGAATTCGTTCAGTAGGTGCTTAATATATTTAGATGGTCCCTCATTGGGTGCATAGATGTTAATAATTGTTAAGTCTTCTTGGCTGATTGATCCTCTAATCATTATGTAATGTCCTTGCCTATCTTTTATTACTTGATTTAATTTAAAATCTATCGTGTCTGAGATGAGAATGGCTGTTCCTGTCCTTTTTTGTGGACCGTTAGCCTGTATGATAGTTTTCCATCCTTTCACTTTAAGTGTGTGTTTATCTTGTTGTAACAGATGGGATTCTTGCAAGCAGCATATGGTTGGGTTATGTTTTCTGATCCATCCCCCCACCCTGTGCCTTTTGATGGGTGAGTTTAAGCCATTGACATTTATTGATATTATGGATTTAATGTATTGTAGTGCCATTGTTCAAAAAAAATTTGTTTGCTCTGATATATTGCAAGTATTATATTGATCTTCTTGTTTATAAGAGGTCTTTCAGAACTTCTTTCAGGGCCGGCTTGGTGAAGGTTGCCTCCTTTAACTGTTGTTTATCTAAGAAGGTTTTGATCCCTCCATCTAGTTTGAATGAAAGTCTAGCAGTATATATTATTCTTGGTTGAAACCCTTTTTCATTCAGGGCTCGATAGATATCTTGCCACTCCCTTCTGGCTTTTAGAGTTTGAGTGGAGAAGTCTGCAGATAATCTTATGGGTTTTCCCTTGTATGTGACTTTTTGTTTCTCTCTTGCAGCCTTTAGGATCCTTTCTTTATCCTTACTTCTTCTCATTGTGACTATGATGTGTCTTGGTGTCTTCAGGTCTGGGTTTATTCTGTTTGGTACTCTCTGGGCCTCTTGAATCTTGATTTCCTTTCTGTTATTCAGGTCAGGGAAGTTTTCTTGTATTATTTCCTCTAGAATGTTTGCTTCCCCTTCCTCTCTTTCTTCCTCTGGCAGGCCAATTATACGAATGTTACTTCTTTTGTGATCATCCCATATGCCTCTGTTGTTGTTTTCAGTGTCTCTCAATATCTTTTTAAGCTCTTTCACCTCTTTCTTTGTTTTCTCTAACTCATCCTCTGTCTGACTAATTCTGTTTTCTGCTTCTGTTAGTCTGCTTTCCCTTGCCTCAGCTTCTTTCTTCATTAGAGCTATTTCAGCTTTCAGTTCTCTAATTGCCTCAAGATAATCAGTATTTTCCTTGGGGGTATCAACTGTTGTTTCCCTAATACTGCCATTCCTTTCCTCCAATGTTGTTTCATTTCTGTGATTAATAAGTTTATTATTGCTTGCATACTTTTCTTATCTATGGTTACTTCTGGCTGATTTGTAGTTTCTTCTGGGCTCTTGTCTTCATTCATTGGAGTAGCAGTTTTATTTATTTATATATTTATTTATTTATTTTACTATTTTTTTTTATTTATTTATTTTTACTATTTTATTTATTTATTTATTCCCTTTTGTTGCCCTTGTTGATTTGTTTTTGATCTACCCATTTTTTTTATTTATGTGTTTCTTTTTTTTATGCTCTGTTGTTCCTCAGTTGTTGTGTCTTGAGTACAATTAACCCTGTACTAAATACCTTTATGACAATTACACTCACCAACCTCAGGAATTACAGTAGCAACTGAAGCAAGTATTGAAGTAGTTTAATCGTTACCAGTTAGCTAAACAATTTCTCCAATCTGTGAAAAAAATAGTAACCAAATCCCAGTGAAGAAAGAGAAAAGAAAGAAAGGATAGCAATAATAGACAGTTATGCAAATCTACTATCCACTGTACATTCTAGGGGTAACAAGAGGGCAAAGGGTACTAGAGCAGAGATACACACATAGAGAGTCCACTCTGAGTCAGATTTCTTCCCCAAAATAATTCACAAATTCAGACAGGCAAAGAAGAAGGAAGAAGTGTATGACAAGATTAAAAAAAAAAGAGAGAGGGAGAGACAAGAGAGAGAAAAGGGAAAAGATAAGAAAAAGAGCTGTAATTAAGGAGCAGTGAAAGGAAATTCCCAAATGTGTATCAGTGAATTCTACAAAGCACACTGTTTGTTGGTGTGGGGGCTGGGGGCTGTGACTTTGGAAGCTGTAGGATTAAGGAAGAAGGGATGAGAAGAATGAGAAAAAGAAAAAAAAGAAAGAAAGAGAGAGAGAAAAAAGAAAAAGATAAGAAAAAGAACAGTCATAAAAGGGCAGTGAAAGGAAAGGTTTTTTTTTTAATGTATTTATTTTTAATTATTTAATTAGCTATGTGGGGTGAGGGGGGGGGTTGGCTACTTAGAAAGAAGAAAGGCCAGAGGTTTCAGAAGGGTATAGACTTAGAATTAATGATACTCCGTGGTGGGACAGGAATTTGGTAAAGAAAAGGACTGGTTATGGGGGGGGCGGGAAGGAGGTATGCTTGAAAATTAAAAGGAAGAAAAAAAAATTTTTTCCCTCTATTTTTCCCCTTTTTTCCCTACTCTAATTCTTAACCCAAATTAAGTTATAGTCACCTCCTTGGTGTCGCCGCTAGGACCCCTTATTGGCTGGTCTGCTAAAGGCAGAGAATCCTATCGTTTCCAGGAGATGTGGTCAGAGCTCAGCCACCAGCAGCTTCTCAGTCCACCATCTTCCAGGAAACCCCCCCACCACCCGAAGCTTTTTTAAAGGGTTTCTCAAAGGTGAAAACTAGCTCCAAGTCCTTTTGATCCAATGAGAGCTGTACTCAAGGATGTCCTCGGAACCACCCTCAGGGTCGTGGTGGTCCCCGGAGACTCCCAAGAGGAAGCCCCGGAGCTACAGTGCTCCCTCCCGGTCCTCTGCCGGCTGCCCAGCAGC
Source organism: Erinaceus europaeus (assembly GCF_950295315.1). Lineage (NCBI taxonomy): Eukaryota > Metazoa > Chordata > Mammalia > Eulipotyphla > Erinaceidae > Erinaceus > Erinaceus europaeus. The sequence goes on along the minus strand of NC_080173.1, from coordinate 21,073,832 downwards.
GCTCTGCAACCGGCCAAGGAACCGCCTTCCCGGGCTGAGGACAATGCCCAGCGCACCCGCCTTGCCCACCGCCGCCTGGGAAGTCTGTAGCAGCCCGCCCGCTAGTCCGCGCCACCTCTACTCTAATTCTTGACCCAAATTAAGTTATAGTCACCTCCTTGGTGTTACCGCTAGGACCCCTTATTGACTGGCCTGCTAAAGGCAGAAAATCCTACCGTTTCCAGAAGATGTGATCAGAGCTCTAGCCTAGAAGCTTCTCAGTCTGCCATCTTCCTTTTTCAGGGGACATCACTTTTACCCTAACTTTTGCCTTTTCAGCATCTCTGGTAAGAAGAAATTCTTTCCTTCCTCTCAGAAAGAAAATATTTAGGAGTTTGGGGAAATTGAGGAAAAGGCCATTTCTGACAGGAAAGCATATTTGAAGGTACTGGAGATACTCTCTTATTCATGTGGATTTTTTGACTATTTAATCTTCTGGACTACATAAAATCTTTTAAATTTGAATAAAAATTTTAGTCTCTGTAATTAGAACTGTTTTAGGATACATAGTGGTGATCTCAAAGGTTTGTAACAGGTAAGAAGTTGCAAGTTTTTCTGGTAAAGGACAAGTAGAACTTGGTTAGTGAACCATCTTATAACCCATCATCAAGCTCTCAGTGAAACTTTGATGTAATGGACTATTTCATATATTTAAGAAACAAAAATATCAACTTTTGTGGGGTGGAAGGTGGGCCATTTAGTTAAGTGCACTCATAAGGACCAGACTTCAAGAGCCACCAGCCACCACATTATGTGGAGCAGGAAAATGGTGTCTATGCGTAGACAGCAATGGTGCAAACCATTAACCCCCCCTAGTGAAATTTGAAAAAAGTAGGGAGATAGCATGGATAGAATCTTCACCATATAGATATCCACATGAACAGCAGACATATTTTTAAAAATCCTCTAAGTCACTGGTTATTAAATAAATGCAAATAAAAAATAAGATACCACTTCATATTTCTGTTGTTAGTGATAAAATAATGATTAACAAGGTTGTAGGATAAGAGGAGTACAATGCCATACAATTCCTACAACCAGAGTTCTGTATCCCATCCTCTCCATTGGAAGTTTTCCTGTTCTTTATAATGTCATACATTAAAAATGAAAGACATAGGCGCTGCCCCAAAGTAAAAGGCTCTGGGGTGGGTGGGGGTGGGGAGAATACAGGTCCAAGAAGGATGACAGAGGACCTAAAAGGGGTTGTATTGTTATAAGGACAACTTAGGAATGTTATGCATGTACAAACTATTATATTTACTGTTGAATGTAAAACATTAATTCCCCAATAAAGAAATTAAAAAAAGAAAGAAATAGGTTCTGCTAAGGATATAGAGGCAAAATGAACTCTACCCTAATGTTTGGAAAGTGGAATTGTCCAACTCCTATAGAAAACAGAATGAAGATTCCCCAGACCACTAAAGATGGACTTTCCCTATGATTTGGCAATTGCTTTCCCAGGGATCTCCTCAAAGAACATAAAAACACCTATCCAAAGAGACTTAAGTACAACTATATTTATAGCAGCACAAATTGTAATAGCCAAAACTTGGAAGCAACCCAGATGCCTAAGAAGAGGTGAATAGTTAAAAAAAAGTTGTGATATTGTGGAATTGCACCACTATTAATTTGTAATTTTTTAAATCGCCAATAAAAAGTAAAAAAAAGTTGTGAGAGATATATATTCCTCAGCCATAAATCAGATAAAATGATCTTCTTTGTCTTATCTTGAATAGAACTTGAAGTAATCATGTTAAATGAGATTGATTAGAAGGAAAAATATAATATTGGATGATCTCACACATATTTTGAAACTAAGAGACAATTAAAGAAAGGGAAATCACAAGGTGAAACTTGGACTGGGTATGGTATATTGCAGCAATGAAAAATACTGAGGGGGAGGGGGAGTTAAGAGGTGGTGGAGAAGGAATTGGCGACCCAGTGTGCAGTAGTGGAGAAAAACTTAAGTGTGTTGTGAGAGTTGTGTGCAGACACTTATCACAAGGAGATGAGAGGTTGTATCTGTGTGTCAACAACTTTTCTGGAAAGCACTATTTCCTCAAAGTTACTTAAAAAATAAAATAATAGAAAGCCAGGAGATAGCGCACCTAGTAAAAAGTGCATACTTTACCATTAATGAAAACCTCTGTTCAAGCCTCTGGCCACCACATAAGAGCACCATGTAAAGAAGTTTCCTGAATGGTGAAGCAATGTTATGGTGTTTCTCTTACTCTTTCTGTATCTCTCTCCCTTTCTTGTACAGTTTCAATCTTTCACTTCTGAAAGAAAAAAAAAATCACATTAAGACGCTTGGGATTGTGCAAGTGCAGAGCACTAGTGAAGTTCTGGCAGGTAACAAACAAAAAATTAAAAGAAACTATACTTATGTAACTAAAGGAAATATGAGAATAATTTTTCACCAAGTAGAATTTACCAATAAAAATTCAGAAATTATAAAATAGAAACTATGAAGTAAAAAATATGTGAGATAAAATACTTAAAGCAGGTAAAAGAAAAAAAAACTGAAGATAGTTCAATTGAGGGTTCTAATGGAATTGGGGTTCAACACCCTTGGTCATCTTCCCCTAACATTTCTGCCTCTATGGGAGTATGGACCAAAATTCTTTATGGGGTGCAGAAGGTGGGAGTTCAGGCTTCTGTAAATGCTTCTTTGAGGAGCATGGATGTCGGCAGGTCGATCAATATTCCTAGCATATTTCTATCTTTCTCTAATGGGGTAGGGCTCTGGAGAGGTGAGGTTGCAGGACATACTGGTGATATCATCTACCTAGGGAGATCAGGATGGAAACATATTAGCATATGCAACCTGGTGGCTGAAAGGTGGTAAGATATAAAACAGGACAAAATGATTAAAAAGCAGGAACCAAAAAGTAGGACTAAAACAGATGAGAATAGGGACCTTAGGGTAAAAATATGTGAGGAAATCTATTTTTAGGTATGTTCCCAAGGGTCCATGATTTTATAATTTTTGCTTAAGTTTGATAGTTAACATGGAAGTAAACAAAAATACTGTCATGGAAGATGGTGTCAGATTTCAGAATAAAGCTAGACAGCTCATAGGGCAGAGAACAGCTGTCAAACTTGAAGAAATTTTATAAAAATAAGTAACTTTACTACATAAGTCTGACCAAGGGCCCATGTATGTTCATATTTAGCTAAGAGGCTTGAACCTCTGAGTCCCTGTCAGTGTGAACTTGCAGTCCATGGTCATAGCTGGGAACATTCTAGGCTGTACACATTCATGACTATTCTTCCTCAAGTTGCAGATAGGCTGACCAGGCCTTCCTTTGGAAAGGGGGGCTGTTCCTCCCATTGCTAGTTTATAGTGAGGGCAAGATCCTGGAGAGGCCCACAAAAAGGCTTATGATGATGTTCCTGATAGCAGTTACATCTATTCGGTCTCAAAGGACACAATATCACTTCTTTAAATTGCAGAGACATATTCCAATACATGTATGTCCCTTATGGATATTATTATCTTTATCTAATTATCTGTCAGTAGGTATTTATGTTACTTTTACTGCTCATCTATTTTGAATACAAAGGGTCAGTTATTTAAAAGATATTTTTTCTCAGTTGAATTGTGTTAGCACTTAGTGAAAATCAATAGATTTTGTATGTACAGATTCATTTAGTTCTAATTCTACCACCTGGATCTATATCTATGCTCATACGACATTTCAACACAGTCTAGGTTATTTATTTTTTTAATATTTATTTATTTTTCTTGCCCTTGTTGTTGTAGTTATTGTTGTTGTTGTTGGATAGAACAGAGAGAAATGGAGAGAGGAGGGGAAGACAGAGAGGGGAAGAGAAAGATAGACACCTGCAGACCTGCTTCACCACCTGTGAAGCGACTTCACTGCAGGTGGGGAGCCAGGGGATCCACATGCTGGTCCTTGCACTTTGCGCCATGTGCACTTAAGCTGCTGCGCTACCGCCTGACTCCCACAGTCTAAGTTATTATGGTTTTATGATAAATCTTAAAATAGAAGTTTGAAAAAATGTGGATTTAGGAGACGTGGATTTAGAAAACACAATTATTCATCTAACAGGCAGTTGACATGAAGACTTATTATAACCCCTATGTTTAGCACCCCAACTATGGAAGTACTTAAACTGCATTTTGCAAATTGGGTCCATGTCAAGAGATACTACTTTGAGTGCTAGCTATTTGAAAGGTTGTACAAAGACACATCATGTGGGAGTGCAGCTTTTCTGAAACTTAAATTACTTTAGTACCACTTCAGCTTTTTTTTCTTTTGCTATAGTCATTGACTTTTCTTTTCACATTTTAATAACTTTAAATGCCTAATTGCTTTTACTGTCAATTCAATAAGAAATGTTATCTGTGAAATCATGAGTTTTAAATGCTGGAAATATTTCTTTTAATACATATTAAAATAAGTTATTATGAAAAATAAGGAGTGTATACTGAACACTTAATTTCTTTAGAATCCATGAGACACATTACCACCCTACTTTGAGAGTCATTGCTGTTTGGATAGAGTCTTCCTCCTATGAGGGGTTATTTGACCAGAATCCTAGCTTTTTCTTTTCTTTTCTTTTCTTTTTCACAAAGATTATTATTATTATTTTTATTAGTGAGCCAAACAAATTAGAATTAAACCATGCTAGCCCATATTTTCCATCAACTATTCAGAGTCTCCTGGAAGCAGTACCAGACATTTTCTAGTTGTTGGCTGTTAGAGACTATGTAACTGTTATGGATTGTATTCTGTCATTCAAAAATGTAGGTTGAAGATTTAACCTTTGGTCCTTGTGACCATGATCTTGGAAAGAGTCATTGTAGATTTGTGAAGTTAAGATATTGGATTGGAGATGGGGTGGGGGACTAAAATTAAATGAGTAATATCCTTATGTGAAATTTGAACAGAAGGATACATTGGGAAATTTCATATGATAGTGGAGACTAATTTGGAATGATGGATCTACAAACCTAGGAATCCTGAGACTTAACCACCAGAAGTTAGAAAAGTCAAAGAAGGGGAGGAGCCAAGATGGCGACTTGGAAACAATGCCTGATGTGAGCTCCAAAAAAATCTGCTTACAAGCTGGGATTCTCTGGAGAGGGTAGGATAACTGGTGTGTCCATGAAAGGGTGAAGATGGGGTGGTCAGAGTGACACCTAAAAAAGAGTCCTATAACCCACTTTTGGGGTGGCAAACAGAATCCAAATGGACAAAGAAAGGAAAATCTTTGGCTTCATTATTTCTGAAGTCACCCTTCCACCCCACCCCAGAAGGGCTGGCCAGCTGCTCCTAGCAGACTTCCTCTGGAGCTATTTTCTTTACCAAGGTTCCTGGCACAGGAGTGGTGTTATTCCAAACCTTTTTCTTTTTATTTTCCCTCTCTCTCTCTCTCTCTCTCTCTCTCTCTCGTGTCTGGAGGTCTACTTCAGTGACAAAATACCTGACCAATCAGAGCCTCAGCTCTGCCTTGGAGAGACTACTTGGAGTTTTTTTTTTCTTTTACTTTTTTATACTTCTTATAATTGGTTGTATTTTCTCAGGCTTCGTGCAGCCAGTCTGGAGTGTCCAAGCTACAGACTGACTGTTAAGGTGTTTTACTTTATCTTGTTTTATTATTACTATTATTATATACGTGTTTCCCTGTTCCCTCCTCTTCAAGTTGACCAAAATTAACTGCTGTTGCCTATTACATTGATAGGTGACAGGGTGTCCTATCCATTGTGAAAAGAATTTGTTTCTCTTTCATGCTTCCTTCCACCCTCTCTTTTCTCTCCTCCTAGCTAATTAAACAAACAAACAAACAAAAAAAAAAACCAGCCAAACAAAAAAACCACCCTTTTCACAGCTCCTCCCCTCCTTCTTTTCTTCCTTTGTTTGCCTTCTGAATTTACTGACCCAAGTTTGAGAATTACTTTGTGGAAGAAAACTGACTCAGAGTGAACTTTATGTTTGTGTGTGTGTGTGTGTGTGTGTGTGTGTGATCTCACAGGCAGTTGGGAAGTATGAACCTGTGTTTCAACGTAAGAAATTATTCATTAAATAGAAAGTGTATTGTAACAAACTTTAGTGTATCATAGCGTCTTCTGGTGATATTAGAGACTTCATTTACATTTTATAACCTAAATATTTCCTTTCTCCTCTTGCTATCCCTAGAACTTATAGTGGATGGTAGATTTGCATAATTGTCTACTCTTGCTTTCCCTTTTTTCTTTTTTCTTTATTTTTCTTTTGGTTCTGTTAGCTATTTTTTTTGTTGTTGTTGTTTGGACTGGAAGTGTTGTTTGGCTTACTGGTATTAGTTGAGCTGCATCAATCTTTGCTTCAGTTGTTATTGTTGTTATTTCTGAGGTTTGTGACTCCATTTGTGAAAAGTCTTTAGTATAGCATGGCTAGTACTCAAAACACAACAACTGAAGAACAACAGAAGAATAAAAACCACATCAATAAAAAAAAGGTAAAATCAAGAGCAAATAAAACTACTACCACAATGAATCAAGACAGGAGCCCAGAAGAAACTCCAAATCAGTCAGAAGTAACCATAGATAAGAGAAGAACTTATGCAAGCAATGTTAAACCTAATAATCACAAAATGAAGACAACTATGGAGGAAAGGGCTATCAGAATTAGGGAAACAACAGACGAGACCCTCAAGGAAAACACTAGCTACCTCAAGGTAATTAGAGAACTGAAAGCTGAAATAGCTGAGCTAAAAGGCCAATTAGCAGAATAAGCTAATACTATAACCGAACTGAAGAAAGAAGCTGAGGGAAGGGAAAGCAGGCTAATAGAAGCAGAAAACACAATTAGCCAGACAGAGGATGAGCTAGAGAAAACTAAGAAAGAGGTAAAAGAGCTCAAAAAGAGATTGAGAGACACTGAAAACAACAACAGAGACATATGGGATGATCTCAAAAGGAGTAACATTTGTATAATTGGCCTGCCAGAGGAAGAAAGAGAGGAAGGGGAACTAAACATTCTAGAGGAAATTATAGAAGAAAACTTCCCAGACCTGAATAACAGAAAGGACATTAAGATTCAAGAGGCCCAGACCTGAAGGCACCAAGACACATCATAGTTACAATGAAAAGAAGGATAAAGAAAGGATCCTAAAGGCTGCAAGATAGAAACAAAAAGTCACATACAGGGGAAAACCCATAAGACTATCAGCAGACTTCTCCACTCAAACTCTAAAAGCCATAAGAGAATGGCAAGATATCTATCGATCCCTGAATGAAAAAGGGTTTCAACCAAGGATAATATATCCTGCTAGACTTTCATTCAAACTAGATGGAGGAATCAAAACCTTCTCAGACAGACAACAGTTAAAAGAGGCAACCATCACCAAACCTGCCCTGAAAGAGGTTCTAAAAGACCTCTTATAAACAAGGACATCACCATGATACTTGCCATATATCAGAGAAAATAAAAAATTGTTGAATAATGTCACTGAAATACATTAAATCCATAATATCTATAAATATCAATGGCTTAAACTCACCCATCAAAAGGCACAGAGTGGGAGGATGGATCAGAAAATATGACTCAACCATATGCTGCTTGCAAGAATCTACCTGAACCAACAAGACAAACAAAGACTTAAAGTGAAAGGATGGAAAACTATCATACAAGGTAATGGACTATGAAAAAAGGGGGAAGGAACAGCCATTCTCATATCTGACACAATAGACTTTAGATGAAATAAAGTAATAAAAGATAGGCAAGGCCATTACATAATGATTAGAGGATCAATCAACCAAGAAGATTTAACAATTATTATCATCTGTGCACCCAATGAGGGACCATCTAAATACATCAAACACCTACTGAAAGAACTACAAAAATACATAATAGTAATACAATAATAGTGGGAGAATTCAACACCCCACTCTCACACTTAGATAAACAAAGCAGAGACTCAACAAAGAAATGAGAATTAAATGAAGAGATGGACAGACTAGACTTCCTGGACATTTTCAGAGTTCTTCACCCACCCAAACTGGAATACACTTTTTTTTTTTTATTTAAGAAAGGATGAATTAACAAAACCATAGGGTAGGAGGGGTACAATTCCATACGATTCCCACCACCCAATCTACATTTCCCACCCCCTCCCCTGATAGCTTTCCCATTCTCTAGCCCTCTGGGAGCATGGACCCAGGGTCATTGTGGGTTGCAGAAGGTAGAAGGTCTGGCTTCTGTAATTGCTTCCCCGCTGAACATGGGCGTTGACTGGTCGGTCCATACTCCCAGTCTGCCTCTCTCTTTCCCTAGTAGGGTGTGTCTCTGGGGAAGCAGAGCTCCAGGACACATTGGTGGGGTCTTCAGTCTAGGGAAGCCTGGCCGGCATCCTGATGACATCTGGAACCTGGTGACTGAAAAGAGAGGAATACACATTGTTTTCAAAACCACACAGCACATCCTCAAGGATAGACCACATGTTAGGCCACAAAGACAGTCTAAACAAATTCAAGAACATTGAAATCATCCCAAGCATCTTCTCAGACCACAGAGGAGTAAAGCTAACATTCAACAACAAACAGAAAATTACTTAAAATCACACAATTTGGAAACTCAACAACATGCTGCTTAAAAACCACTGGGTCAAAGCAAGACATTCAAATATTTCTGGAAACAAATGAAAATGAAGATACAAGCTATCAAAATATTTGGAACACAGCTAAAGCAGTACTGAGAGGGAAACTCATAGCCATACAAGCACATATTAGAGAACAAGAAAAAGCTCAAATAAACAAATTTACTGCACACCTTAAGGATTTAGAGGAAGAGGAACAAAGGAACCCTAAATCAACCAGAAGGACAGAAATCACTAAAATTAGAGCAGAAATAAACAAGAATGAAATTAAGAGAGCCATACAAAAGATGAATGAAGCCAAATGTTGGTTCTTTGAAAAATTAAACAAAATTGACAAACTCTTAGCCAGATTCACTTAAAAAAGAAAAAAGAGGGAGCCAGGCGTTAGCACAACAATGGGTTAAGCTCAGGTGGTACAAAGCACAAGGACCAGCATAAGGATCCTGGTTCGAGCCCCTAGCTCCCCACCTGCAGGGGAGTCACTTCACAGGTGGTGAAACAGGTCTGCAGGTGTCTATCTTTCTCTCCCTCTCTGTCTTCCCCTCCTCTTTCCATTTCTCTCTGCCCTATCCAACAACAATGACATCAATAATAACTACAACAATAAAACATCAAGGGCAACAAAAAAGGGAATAAATAAATAAATATAATTTTTTTTCTTAATTAAAAAAGAAAGAAAAAAGGCTCAAATAAATAGAATTGTAAATGATAGAGGAGATATTGCAACTGATAACCACAGAAATCCAGAAAACCATGTGAAACTTTTATGAAGAACTATAACCACCAGGCTAGAGAATCTGGAAGAAATGGAAGAATTCCTAGAAACATATGCCCTTTCAAAACTGAACCAAGAAGTACTACAAAACCTAAATTCACCAATCACAGACAAAAATAGTCAAAACAGTTATTAAGAATCTCCCAACAACAAAAGTCCTGGACCAGATAACTTTACAAATGAATTCTACAAAACCTTGAGGATACAGTTAATACCTATACTTATAAAGCTCTTCCACAAGGTTGAAGAAACAAGAACACTCCCTTCCACCTTGTATGAAGCCAACATCACCCTGATACCAAAAACAGACAGGGACACAACAAAAAAGGAAAACTGTATACCAATATCTCTGATGAACATAGATGTCAAAATATTGAACCAGGTACAGCAGTATGTCAAAAAGATTGTACATCACAACCAAGTGGGATTTATCCTCGGAATGCAAGGCTGGTTCAACATAAATAAATCAGTCAATGTCATTCACCACATCAAGAAAAGAAAAACCAAAAAGCCCATGATTATCTCAATAGATGAAGAGAGAGCCTTTGACAAAATCCAACATCTGTTCATGCACAAAACACTGCAAAAATGGGAATAGATGGGAAATTCCTCAAGATAGTGGAGTCCATATACAGCAAACCTACAGCCAACATCATACTCAATGGACAGAAGCTGAAAGCATTCCCCCCTCAGATCGGGGACTAGACAGGGCTGTCCACCCACTATCACCATTACTCTTCAACATAGTATTGGAAGTTCTTGCCATAGCAATCAGGCAAGAGAAAGAAATCAAAAGAATACAGATTGGAAGGGAAGAAGTCAAACTCTCACTATTTGCAGATGATATGATGCATACATAGAAAAACCTAAAGAATCCAGCAGAAAATTACTAGATGTTATTAGGCAAATACAGCAAGGTGTCAGGCTACAAAATCAATGTACAAAAATCAGTGGCATTTCTCTATGCAAATATCCTTTCACTTTGAGTCTGTGTTTGTCTTGTTGAGTTAGGTGGGCTTCCTGTAGACAGCATATTGTTATATTGTGTTTCCTGATCCATCTTCCTACCTGTGCCTTTTAATAGGTGAATTCAGTCCATTGACATTTATTGATATCAAAGATTGAAGATATTTTAACGCCATTCTTGTAGATTTTTAGAGTGTTCTCATATATGGCATATTTATGGTGGTCTTATGGTTTAGAGGAGACCTTTCAGAACTTCTTCCATGTCAGGCTTGTTGATAGTTGATTTATGAACTTTTTAAAAAATATTTATTTTATTTATTTATTCCCTTTTGTTGCCCTTGTTGTTTTATTGTTGTAGTTATTATTGTTGTTGTCATTGTTGGATAGGACAGAGAGAAATGGAGAGAGGAGGGGAAGACAGAGAGGAGGAGAGAAAGATAGACACCTGCAGACCTGCTTCACCGCCTGTGAAGCAACTCCCCTGCAGGTGGGAAGCCGGGGTTTGAACCGGGATCCTTATGCCGGTCCTTGTGCTTTGCGCCACCTGCGCTTAACCCGCTGTACTACAGCCCGACTCCCTGAACTTTTTTTTTTACACATCAAGTTAAATGTAAGATTTCTTTGCGCTTCCATTGAGCTCTTAGTTGTTTAGTAATTTGCATATTCTAATGAATTTGTATCTTTACTTTCATATCCTTGTAAGCTCCTAGAAGGTGTTTTAGAAATTTATACTTACCACAGACTAACGTATTCAACATCTCATTGTCTTAAAATCTAATGTTTTTTATTTCTTGATTACTTGTAGCAAGTACAACATTCATTTAGTAGGCACTTAATTCATGTTTATGGATTGGACATAAAGATCTAATACCCCTCATGCTTATATATTTGGTAATAAAAATATTCTTGGAAAAAAGTTTCTTTGTGATTCACATACCACTATTTCTTTGTAAAGGAGATGAAAATCACCTTTGCTCACTAAATCAATGTTATGCAGTTTGTAGAAAATAGTCTTAGGTTTTATTTTTAGTTTGGTTTATTTTTAGCTTTTTTAAATAACTACCTAGGTTCCCTTAGATGCAACTCTTAACTTATTTTCACTTTTTTCTTATTATCCTTAAGTATCAGAGAAAGATAATTCCAGCCCCATTATTTTCTCTTATATTTATTCTGAGATTTTAATAGAAGAGTGTGTTACAGAGACTTAGTTTGTATCCAACCAGCACCCATTTAATAAATATCAAGAATAAATGAATAAGTAAATAAGCAAAATAATCAAAGTAAATTCAAGGATTTTAGAGAGGTATGGTGTTACTCAAAAGTTCAGAAATTTCTCTCTTTCCTACTTTCTTTCTTTCTTCCTTCCTTTCTTTTCTTCCTTTTTAAATTCTCTCTCTTTAAGCAGAGTACTGTTCAGTTCATACTTCTGGGCATTAAACGTGGGACCTTTAGTGCATCCAGCATGAAAGTCTTTTTGCATATTATGTGTGCCATCTCCCCAACCCTCTATTTTGAATCATTATCTATTGGATAGAGACAGAGAGAAACTGAGATTGAAGGGGAAGATAGAGAGTGAGTGAGAGAGAAGGAAGATACCCACAGTAGTTCTTCACCTCTTATGAAGCTTCCTTTCTGTAGGTGGGGACTGGGAACTTGAACTGGGTTCTTGCATATGGTCACAAGGACTCTCAACCAAGTGCACCACTATCCAGCTCCAAGATTAGAAATTTATAAATGATATATATATATATATATATTTTTTTTTTGAAGAAGAAGAAGAAGTCAGAGTTCTGCCTACCTAACCAAGGTCATATAATGTCATTATCACAGCAGTGTGTGAGGTCCTGAGTTTATTTAAAGAAGGAGTTAATTGGAATCCAGGCAGAATGTTGCAGTGTGGGCTTATGCATTACTACTTCTTCTTCCTCTCTTCTCCTCCTCCTCCTTCTTTTTCTTCTTCTTCCTCCTTCTCCAGCTTCTTCTTTGCATTACATCTTCTATCTGAAGCAGCTAAAATGTGCTGCAAATGGGAGAGAAAGCATAATGAAACGTTTCCTTGAACAGCCATTATTGAGTTTCCTAATTATATATAGATCTTAGAGGCATGAATAGTAGTAGTACACTATTTAATGCTTAGCAATCAGTTCCTCAAGGAGAAATAAAAGCCTTGCTTGTAGCATTAGATTATTCACATAGTAGAAATACATTTACTGCCACTAATCCCAAGTCACTAATGATTTATGATAGCTTTGTAAAATTTCTGAAAATTTGACAGTCTTCATGACTCAATGTGAGTCAACTCCAGATTAACATAGGATAAGTTAACGAATTTATAAAATATTATGGAATATTTTAAAAAGTAGAGTAAATAGACTAACAGATTCCTATGCTCTAACTCCCTAACTTGGGTAACTGGTGAATCATGGAAATTGTAGTTTGAAATTGTTGTCGCATCTGTATACCACCTGTTCCTTCCATTTCAACTGGGTTACTTAAAAACATGTACTTTGTATAAGTACCACAAGTTAATTGATTGCGCCACTGGAGCTCCTCCCCCCAACTCTTCTTCTGCACTGTTCCAGCCTTTAGTTTCATGATTAGTCAACAACTTGTTTGGCTTTGTATGTTAACTCTCTTTTCAGCCACCAGGTTCCAGATGCTAGCATTATGCCAACCAGACTTCCCTGAATAGACAACCCCGCCAATGTGTCCTGAAGTTCCAATTCTCCAGAACCCCTGCCCCACTAGGGAAAGAAAGAGACAGGCAAGGAGTATGGATTGACCTCTCAATGCCCATGTTCAGCAGGGAAGCAATTCCAGAAGCCAGACCTTCCACCTTCTGCATCCCACATTGACCTTGGGTCCATACTTCCAGAGGGTTAAAGAATAAGAAAGCTATTGGGGGAAGGGATGGGATACGGAGTTCTGGTGGTGGGAATTGTTTGGAGTTGTACCCCTCTTATCCTATGGTTTTGTCAGTGTTTCCTTTTTATAAATAAATAAAAAAACACGTACTTTAATAAATATTTCTAAAAGATAAATACTTCAAATTATAACCACAAATACAGAAAAATAAAAAAACCATTGAGTATCTAGCCGCCACAAGAATTTATATAGTGTGTGTTTCATTTGTCCAGAATTCAAAAAAGAAAAAGAAGCTATGCATTGTATTAAGTTGATAAATATTTTCTAAACTATAGGTTTCTCTTTCTTTTTGCTCTTTGCTGTTTGCTTGGGAATACAGGCTGCATGTTTTAATTAATTAATTAATTAATTAATTTTGAGCTTTCCATAGACTAAATTTTACTAACAGCATTTCCACGGTGGTACAAATATGTCCTCTCCTCTCTCCTGTGTTCATCTACACAGTAGAAAGTGTGCCTTTAGTGATATTAAGATTAGACAGTAGTTCTATCCTGAAATGGAAGATAAGACATTTAGCTTTACAAAAAGAAAAAAAAATAACACATACACAAAACCCCCACCAAATCTGAGATAAATATTTTCTTTCTCAATCCTGAAGATGGCTTTTTATTTACCACAAATGCATAAACCAGTATGCAAGTATAAACAGTTACTAAATCAACCCATCTATTTTATTCATGATCGCTTCACTTTGAAAGCTCTTGCTGTATTTATTTTCTTTGAACTGAATTGGGAACTTTAACTAGGAAGCCATAAATCCAGATGAAATATGACTTTTCAACTAATACCAGATTGGAAAGAGTTTCTTGTTAATTCTTTTTCTTAGCATTAGTTTGATAAATTGTGAGCATTCAATTGCATTCCCTTTAAGGCTAACACAACAAAGATTTAGTAACAATCTTTTACAAACTTTTTTTTTCTTTAATGCTTAATTTTAATGGTCAATGGATTACCAGGGACATTTGAGTCTGCCAGGTTGCATAGCAGAATTTGATGTGTGCTTAAGGCATGGGTAAAAGAACAGTGCTATCACCTGGAGTTTGGCTGTTGTTTCTAACTTTCTAGTTAGGCCTTAATATACTTAGAAGGTTGCTCTTCTAATTTAAACTGTGTGAGATTTTGGCTGTAGGGTGGTTCTGTGTCCCAGTGATAAAAGAACACATAAAACAACCCAGTGCCTGATCATTCTCCCTGGCTGTCAGTGAATCATGTCTAATAGCATCTCCATGCAGTTTGCACCAATTTGCTTGCAATGGCATCCTTTTCCGTGGGCTTGCTGCTCAGCAGGCCCTGAAGCAATCTATGAATAACTTCCCAACAGATGCTGTTTATGAATTGAAGCAAATGGCTTCCCTGTTTCTCTTTTTTCTCACTTCAATAATTTCCAGTTACATTACGATGAATATTTATAGTCCTGTAGCAGTGCATAAAAATGGAGAACAAGCAGACCTGGGCATTGTTTCATACGTGAGTGCTGTTCTAATGGGTTTTGGCTGACTGGTTTTAATAATGTTCTGTTGATGGACTGAAAAGAGGATGCGAATTGTAGATCAGTCATTTTCATTCACTGTTTTAGCAGGATGTCCATTGATGGAGCATGGCTGTATATGTAGCACATACATGACACCCAGCTCACCAAAACCAAACTGTCCTGTCATATATCTGTCTCCTTTATATATTTCTTTTGAATAATTTCAAACACTTGACTTCAGTGAAGACTTTGACACTAATATGAGTTCATTAGTTTTATTTTTACCACTCTGTAGTTATTAACATTTGTGATTCAAGTGACGTAACTATAGTAGAAGCTACAGTCCAACTAATGTCATACTCCTAGGAATTCAAATGTAAAATCATAAAGAATATGTTGGCTTTGATTTGTTGGCTTCTTTTATAGAAAGGTACTGGGTCACATTTTTCCTCTAAAATGACTATTTCAGAATGTTTCACAATTCCATCTTCTTTTAAATATTACAAAGTAAGAGGATCTATACCTAAACATAGCTGCTGCTGAATTTGATTCTGAGGCACTACTCTGTCTTCAATGGCTTATGTTTCAAATAACTGATATACCTTACTTGCATTTTCTATTTACAATAATGAGTTGGTTAAGTAGCCTATATTTTCCAAATCATTGACTGTGTCATATTGGCCCACATAAAAATAATTACCTGTTTGGCAATTTGCTTATAAATAAGAGTATTGAAAATTCTATGTAAATATGTATATGCATGCACATTGAATATTTATTGAAACCTCCCAAAATATTCAAATTGTCCCATTTTCTACTTTCGCATTATGAAATGCTCACCAACTAAAGAAATGAAGCTGTATTTATTATGCATGCAAACCCACAATATCTTTACCACCTATCATTTGTATGCTATACACAGAAGACTGTGCTGTAACACAACAATAAAAAAAAATAAAAAGCAACTTGAAGAGGAGTATGTTTTTTGCTCTAACTGCAAAAGATGCAAAGAGAGATTTTTCTTTGAAAAGGAGAAGTATAATCCATAATCATGATGTACTTCAAAAATGAATGAAAATGTGAAGAACTTAATATTTGGAAGAAGAAATGTTTAAAGAAACTAATATACAACATAATGTCTTATATTAATTATCTGCCATAAGGGGGAAAAAACAGGAAACTCAGCATCGATTTCCAACAAAAGGCTTAAGAATAAACTATGTTCCCTACTTTTACAGAAAAATTCAACATGGCTTTTTTCCACTTGTTTTAAATAATAGCAGTACATTGTAAAAGTAACGCATGTAAATAGTACATAAAACTAATATGAAAATTATTTCCTTCTGTAGGATAGCTGCAGTTATAAATGATTTATATGCAACTTAAATGATTGCATTGGATAGGTAATATAACATAGGAATGCTTTTCTTCATAGATATTATTTTCAATCCTACTAAAAATTCTAAGTATTTGTTCCCTTTTCCTCCTTTGTTCTGTGACAAGTGGCAAGCCTGATTTCTAGGTAGGAGGTGTTTGATTTTATTTGTTTCATTTTCAATATGAGTTTTTTTTCTTGGTTGTCAATGGCACTTCGTTAATCCATCATGCTTACTCCCTCCTCACCACCCAATATATATATTGGAAGAAAAAGAAAGGGGGGGGGGGAGAGAGAGAGAGAGAGAGAGAGAGAGAGAGAACACATTACTGAAGTTTCCTCCAATGTCATGAAGGCCAGTCTTGAACCCGAGTTGTACACATGACAAAGTGCAATTTCCAAATTAACTATCAGCCCTCAGCATGACTTTTAGAAAAACATGAGGCTTTGGGGAAGGTTCCGCTTGTTGATGGTCTTTTATTTATTTTTTTCTTTCTGCTGTGTGTTTGTGTGTGTGTGAGAGAGACAGAGACAGAGAGAGAAAGAGAGAGAGAGAAAGGGAGGGAGAGGGATAGGGATAGTGTTAGGGTCTTGTGTATGCATGAGCACTCCTGGGCTATTTTTTTAATTCATATAGAAATGTAGACAGAGGGAGTCAGGCAGTAGCACAGCAGGTTAAGCACAGTTGGCGCAAAGCGCAAGGACCACTGTAAGGGTCATGGTTCGAGCCCCAGGCTCTCCACCTGAAGGGGAGTCGCTTCACAAGCGGTGAAGCAGGTCTGCAGGTGTCTATCTTTCTCTCCTCCTCTCTGTCTTCCCCTCCTCTCTCCAGTTCTCTCTGTCCTATCCAACAACAATGATATCAATAACAACAACAATAATAACTACAACAATAAAACAACAAGGGCAACAAAAAGGGAAAATGAATAAACAAATATTAAGGAAAACAAAACTTTAAAATAAAAAAAGAAATGTGACAGAAATGAAGAGATACCTCAGCAATGCAATTTCTGAGTGTCATAGATCATAGATTTTGAACCTGAGACATGCTCTAGACAAGACACATACCCTATCCTGTGAGTTTTTCTCTCTGGCTCATGATTTAAAATTGTTTTTTCTTTGTTGGGGAATTAATAGTTTACATTCAACAGTAAGATACAGTAGTTTGTACATGTGTATCATTTTTTAGTTTTCCATATAACAATTCAACCTCCACTAAGTCCTCCTCTGCCATCATGTTCCAGGACCTGAACCCCCCACCTCCACCCCAGTCTTTTACTTTGGTGCAATACACCAACTCCAGTCCAAGTTCTACTTGTGTTTTCCCTTCTGTTCATATTTTTCAATTTCTGTCTATGAGTGAGATCATCCCATATTCAACTTTCCCTTCCTTAGTTCACATAACATGATTCCTTTAAACTCCACCCAATATGAAGTAATGAAGGTGAATTTGCCATTTTTAATAGCTGAGTAGTATTCCATTGTGTATATATACTACAACTTGCTCAGCCATTCATCTGCTGCTGGACAGCTGGGTTGCTTCCAGGTTTTGGCTATGAGCTGCTAGTGAACATAAGTGTATACATATATTTTTGGATGGGTATTTTTGGTTCTTTATGATAGATACTCAGGAGAGGAATTGCAGGATCATAGGGTATGTCCATTACTAGCCTTCTGAGAGTTCTCCAGACTGCTCTTGACAAAGGTTGGACCAATTGACATTCCCACCAGCAGTGCAAGAAGGTTCCTTTGTCCCCACAACCTCTCCAGTATTTGTTGCTGCTACCTTTTCTGATTATGACATTCTCACAGGAGTGATTTGGTTTCTCATTGTTGTCTTTATCTGCATTTCTCTGACAGTCAAAGAGTGGAGCATATCTTCATGTGTTTCTCGGCCTTTTGGATCTCTTCTTTGGTGAATATTCTGTCCATGTCTTTTCTCCATTTTTGGATGGGGTCATTTTTTTTGTTGTTGTTGCTGAGTTTGGTGAGCTCTTTATATATTTTGGTTATTAGCTTCTTGTCTGATGTATGGCATGTAAAAATCTTCCATTCTGTAAGGACTCTCTTTGTTAGGGTGGTGGTTTCTTTTGCTGTTCAGAAGCTTTTTAATTTGATGTAGTTTCACTGGTTTATTTTGTTTTAGTCTTCTTTGTAACTGGATTCATATCATTGAAGATTTCTTTAAAATTTAGATGGAAAAGGGTTCTGCCAGTATTTTCCTTTAATTTACTTAGTTTCTGGTTTAACATGCAAGTCCTTGATCCATTTGGAGTTTACTTTTGTGTTTGATGAAATGTCATGGTTCAGTTTTATTCTTCTGCATGTTTCAACCCAATTTTTCCAACACCATTTGTTGAAGAGACTCCCTTCCCCATTTAATAGTCTGGGAATCTTTGTCAAAGATAGATGCCCATAGGTGTGGGGGCTTATTTCTGGACTTTTAGTTGTATTCTACTGGTCAGTGTGTCTATTTATGTTCTAGTGTCAAGCACCTTTGATTACAATGAACCTGAATCATGCACTAGACAAGACACATATCCTACCCTGTGAGTTATCTCTTTGGTCCATTGCTGCGTAGATGGAGAGGCCTTGAAGGGGTGTCTGTGTCTGTCCTCCCTCTTCAGATGGGGGCAGAGTTGGTTTCTGAGCACAGCCCCCAGAGTGCTCGCTGTGCATGGAGGGTGTCCAATGATTCCAGGAGAAGCCTGGGCTTCAGCTCCCTGCCTGGCCTTCAGCTCGGTGTGTGGTCTGTGGGGACATCTGAGCAGCCTTGTGTCCCTGGTCATCTGTCTCCCACCATGAAGCTAGCCAGGCATACTGGTGCCCTGAACTCTGACTGACATATGGCACCACAACGTGGGACCTAACCTGTCCATCCTCCAGATAAGTGAAGACATTTGGCTACCTATTCACTATGGGCTGCTTTTCTACTTATGAAGAGGTTTCCAAAGGCCTCTGCCCTTTCTTCATGAGACAGTTTCTCTGTTTCTGAAACACTTTGCTCTTCACACTCTGGTTTCTGCCTGCCGCCCACCTGCAGGAGCCTCCTCGTCGCCGCGTGATGCGGGGCGCTGGGCGCGAACTCCCTCCGTGCTGCTCAGCCGCAGGGAGCAGGGTGGCGGGCATGGTGGGCAGAGTTGCAGCCCATCCTGGCCCCCGCCGTGGGGCACCTCGGCCAGCGCCTTCTGCTATGAAGTCTGGGCAGATCCCAGACCACCTGGAGACCGCGGGCTCCCTGCCGGGACTGGGCCCCCTGGCAGAGATCACCAGCTCAGCTCTGAAGGCAGAGGAGCTAGAATATGCAGAGATCCGTGCAGTGATAGCACCCTGAAATTCCTGGAGGTGAAGTTGGGCAAGAAGCCACCGCCAGACAACGCACCCCCCAAACAACTAAGACAGTACAGATCTAAATTCGTGTTTAAAATGACATGTCTTCATAACAAAAGTTTTTATCCTGTGTATTGAAGACCATGTTTATGTGTGTGTTTGAAGTTTGGTAAACATTAACTTTAAGGTTAGAAATGTAATTTAAGGCTACATTCTTACCAGGCAAAGTTAAATGAAAAAGGTTTTCAACATAATTCTCATAAAGGTAAAATTAACTTAAATTTAAAATCTGAGGTAAAAATTAGTAAAAATCAATATATTTTAACAACTTGGTCTAAAAAACCTGCGCACACCTAGGGTGTGTCTCCATCTTATACGGGTGTATCAAAAGGTTAAATAAGACGTTATTAATATGTAAAGCTCTCAAATACCTTCTTAATTAAGAACGGTAGACTGCACAATGGTTATGCTAATGATTCTCATGCCTGAGGCTCTAACAATGGTTCTTTGCCTTACCACATTTTATTGTGCTTAAATTGGTTAAGGAGCCTTAAAATAAAACAAGAAAGACCTTTCAAATTTATAAAGATACTTAAACCAATTATATTCATTGATTTATCAATTATAGTAAACTTCTAACTTGTTACAAGTTTTATTTATTTATTTTTCACAAGTAAGTAAATTGAAGCTGTCAAGTTCTCTACAAAAAAGCAGAATTCCAGTGGCTGACCTTCCTCATGCAACGTTTCACCCCCTGGCATTCTTCCATGGACATTTGCTTTGGACTGGCATTTCTATCAGACTCACTGGTACACCTCTTGGACACTTTGCACAAAACTATAGCAGCTTCCCTTTATGCTTCCGGGTTTCTCAAAGACTGACTGCAGCCAGCTGCCTTGGGACTCTATAAGACATACCTCCCTTCTCCTTTCTAGGTAATGTCCACAGAGGCAGGAAATGCCCATCGAGGCAAGAGAAGCCCACAGAGGCAAGAAATGTCATTTATCTTGAAAAGAGAAGCCCACAGAGGCAAGAAATACCCCCCTCTGGCCTTCTCTTGGCATCACACTGGTTCTTGTTGCTCGCTTACTTGTTCCTCCATGTTTGTGCCAGTTTCTTTTTTAAAAAATGCCTGTACGATATAGGTTTCTGTTCACCCCACACTCCTGATACTATGGTTAATTAATTAAAAAGTAAAGGGGGAATTGTTGGTATGCTTCTAGTTCTGCTTCTGGGATCCCTTCTGTTACATTGCTTGACATTGTGGTCTATTTACATGATCATTCTGTTACATTGGTTTGGTCTTACTCCCCTTGCCTCTGGGAGATTTTGGTTTAGTCCTTGCCTTTTTGCCTTCTTGCTTTTCCCCGCCCCCTATCCTACATACTTCCTTGGTTCTGGACTCTGCCACCGGAGAAGAGAGAGGAAGGACAAAAATTGGGTTGTGATTAGATTAGATTAGTTTTTTCAACCGTTCGCTCATGAATAAAGAAATACTGCTTCTCCGCTCAGCCATGTGTCCCTGATTGTCTGTCTCCCACTGCAAAGCTAGCCCGGCATGCTGGCACCCTGAACTTTGACCGACAGTCCATGATGTTTTTGTTTATAGTGGTCACAACATCAAGTAATGTGTTCACTTTCCAGGACATAGTTATTGAAAAAAAATATTACTTAGGTATAAAGAGTTTTATTCAAAACTGAGATCTAAAATCTTCCAAGCTCACACTGGTCCTGCTGGGCTTTGAATCTAGGTTTATGTGATATGGAAAGTCATTCCCTTGACAAGTGTACTCTACCAACTTGTCTCAAATACTCCCTGGAGTCTGGTGATGGGAAGAGCTCCGTGTTAGAAGAGGCCATTCTGTAGATAGCATTTTGCAGATTGCTGAGACAAAGTAGATCAACTTCTGCTGCTAGACATTTTCCCTTTACATTGACAAAAAGAGCTGCAAGTGTCACTACACTGGGTAGAAACTGGAGCAGTGGATATAATACAGGTTGTTTCTATCTATCTATCTACTATCTATCTATAATATCTGTGCACAAAATGTTGAGAAACATACCACAATCATTAGATAATATCATAAGAGAAAATTTCAAAATATAGGTAAGACATATAATCTATGTTCCCAGACTTTGTGGACACCCTGTGGAAACAACTTGAAGAAACAGATAATTTTTCTTTACTTAAATGTGTGTTTATCAAAGGTGTGTTATTAAACATATTATTCTTTGATTCCCATATCTAACAAAATTACTTTGTTACATTTTTCATGCCTACCCTTACTTATCATTCTCCTCTGTACTGTCCTGTACTCTAATAATTCACTTATTCATACATACCTTCATTGATTTGACAAATGGTATCTGACAAGCAATTACTGGTAGGCAGTATAGTAATCCCTAGGGTTTCTCTAGTAAATAAGAGCTTGACTCCAACATAAGGGAATATTTCCTCTAACAGGGTTTCTGTAAAAGTACAAAGTTTATCGTGACACAGAGATATAAGTACTGGAATAAGAGAAGAGAGTGGTATGTTTATGTATCCAGGTAGTTGGGTTTGGAGTACAGGAAGAAAGTATATAAACAAAGGCCTAACTTTGATAAGAGTTGCAGAGAAACACATAGGCATGATATAAAAGTGTCTGATGTACAGAGACCAGGATATGTAAAGACCAAACTCTAGAAAAGATCCACATTCTGGGAAAAGATGAAAGATCTAGTTGTCTAGAGTCAGAGTATGACTTAGTGAGAAGTCAGGGTAGAGTTGGAGACTGAGGAAAAATATCAATGAAGATGAAGATTCTACATATGGAGGGAGGGAGGGCTGCTTCTGGTTTTACAGAGCTATGGAAGCTATGGTACATATCTTGGGTTCTACTATTCTGAGAGCACTGGGATGTCAAGATGGGTTTTAGGCAGAGCAATGCCAGGAAATTTTCATTTTATTTTTAAGATTACAAATGAGCACAGCATGAAGGACAAAGTCAGTTTTTACATTTTCCCATCAGGTTTGTTGCTGGAGCTCGTTTGTTGCTGGAGCTCAATGTTTACACAGTGAATCCATTAATTTTCTTCCCACTTCTCTCTCCCTCTATCTCTCTCCCTCCCTCCCTTCCTTTTTCCTCCTTTTTTCCTTCCTTCCTTTCTTCCTTCTTTCTTTCCTTCCTTCCTTCCTTCTTCCCTTCCTCCCTTTTTTCTCTCTTTCTCTACCTCTGTGTTAGAGAAAGAAATGGGGAGAGAGAAAGAAAAACTCTAGCAGCACTGTGAATCTTCTCCCTGCAGGTGGGGACCAGGGGCTCATTATAACATGACAGGGGTTGTAGAGTTTAGTGTTGGACACATATGCTTATGATTAATTTTGATCTTGGGCACATTTCTTAACCTCTTAAGTCTCATTTAGCTTACTTTGAAAATGTAAATAATGATTATAATAGCAATAACTGCCATTTATCTTTAAAACCAAACACTAATCAACCGTAATACCTTGGTTTCTTAAAGCTGAAAACTCGCCCATGACTTTCAACAGCTACTTTTGTGGGATTTAAAACCATATGTAAGTTCTGGTGGTGGGAATTGTGTGGAGTTGTACCCCTCTTATACTATGGTTTAGTCAATATTTCCTTTTTATAAATAAAAATTTAAAAAAATAATAAAGACTCAAGGGAAAATATGTAGAGAAATGGTGCACTAGTACCTGTTTCTTTTTCTTTCATTTACTGTAAATTTGAAGTCAAGCAATTTGAGGTCTATAAACTAAGAACTCATTGTTGGAAAAATCAGAATTTGTGAAACAGCAATGCCAATTGACAACTAAGTTTTAAATTACTTTAGAAATTACATGTAAGTGTTATGTGATTCTACTGATATAACCCAGTACTAGAGCTTAGATGTAGTTAAAAATGAATGTTTCCCCAGTCATTAGAAAGCATGCATTTTTAAAAAGTATATTTTAAACAGCACAGAGAGTAACTAATAGCAATTTTTCATGGAAATTACATTTTGTCCCTGGACAAAGAGTTCAGAGCCAATCAAAAACCAATCAATATAAGCATTAATATAAACCATAATTAAGGATGAAAAATAGATCGTTTCATGATGTTAAATAATGTCTTTATAAAAATAAAAATCCAAAGCAACACTTAGAAACCAAACCATCTATATGCTGGTGACATTTCAATTTTAGTACTAATTTTTGTGGATAAGTGCCTTATGAGACTTTGAATGGTGGGAATGTGAGTACTGTGATATTTTTACACGAGAGAGGGAGAGAGAGAAATTGGGGGTTGGTGTGAGCATCACTCTGGCATATGTGATGTTTGGGATTAGATTTAGGACCTCATGCTTAAGAGTCCAATAATCAATCTACTGTTATATCTCTTGGGGATTAAAGGTAGTTTAGGATTTCATGTTCATGTGATTCATTTTAACCTATTCTTGATATTCAATAGCATCAATAGGGGGGGTCATTTGATTCTGAGATTTTTCCTCTGGGTTGGGCAGGGAGACACTTGAGGTATATGGGACTCTTAAAACTTTAGTTAATGCATGCACATCTCCATGTATTGCCCTCAACATGAGGTCCCTGGCAGCACATATACCAGAGTGATGTTTGGTTCTTTCTCTCGCTCTCTTCCTATCCCTTTCATTAATAAATAAAATTTTTTTTTTAAAAAAAGGAAAAAATGTCAAGACTTTTCTGTCAATGCAATGTTTTACCAGCCCCAGATGAGATGATGTTTTATATTAAAAATTATGGCTGTTCCAAAAAAGTGGGTAAGATTTACATTGTCAGGAATAAAAATAAAACACCTGTTTCTTTCTATTATATATAATACATAGAAAATTAAATGGCAGGATGGCAGGATCATCTGGATAATCTGGTTAGTTTTGTCTTTTTTTACATACACTCTCTCCACATGTTTGCTTTTTTTTTATTTATAGTTGTGGGTTGAAAATGTTATTTATTATATAACTTGTAATTTAAATTGTAGACTTAGATATATTGTCAACCTTTTGAACCATGTGCATTTTATGAACTTAGTGGATACACCCAGAAAAATTGACAGAATATTTCAAGATCTGACTTTCTCTTTCATTTTATTGAGTATGCAGATATAACTTAATATAATGAGATGACTATTTTTTTTTTTTTTTTTTTGCCTCCTGGGTATTGCTGGGTCTCAGTGCCTGCACTACGAATCCACTGCTTCTGGAGGCTATTTTTCCCCTTTTGTTGCCCTTGTTGTTTATCACTGTTGTTGTTATTATTGTTATTGCTGTCATTGTTGTTGAAAAGGATAGAGAGAAATTGAGAGAGAAGGGGATGGCAGAGAGGGGGAGAGAAAGATAGACACCTGCAGATCTGCTTCACTTGTGAAGGGACACCCCTGCAGGTAGGGAGTCAGGGGCTCGAACCAGGATCCTTGTGCTGGTCCTTGTGCTTTGTACCATGTGCACTTAACCTGTTGTGCTACCACCCATCCTCCATGAGATGACTTTTTAGGTTCCACTTTTCCCCCCAGCTCCCTCAAGCTGATAATAAGTACTATTTATTATATACTATGAATAGAATGCTGAATTCTAACTGTTTAAATATAGAATATGATTTATTCTATGTGAAAACCTCACAAGAGACGATTCTGCAATGCTTTCTGCCTTTTCTGAATAAAACACCCAGAATAATTAAATAATTTTGCTTAGACTACAAGTTCACTTTTTAAAAATCTATGTGAATTGAATTTCAATCTTTTTCCTCCTCCTCCTCCTTCTTCTTTTTTTAAATTTCAATCTTTTTCTGTAACCCATGACCTCCACCTGCTAATTGTGTAGACTTGGTAAGTGATTTTATTTTTTGTGAGTGTATTTTTAAACTGTCAGTGTTTAAAACTAAAGACAAGTTACATGGATTCTTTCTTGCAAGATGCAAAAAAAAATCAATTGTATTAAAATAATAACTTTTTTTTATAAAGTGCTGATGATGGCCACAGAGATTGTCACAGGGTGCCTTGCAATGTAAAGCCCAGGTTCTATTTCTGGCACCATAAGGAAGTACTGTGGTACAAAGGTTTGAGAGATTGGCACCAGTGCTGTGGTTTCTCGCCGCACAATGTCTCTATCTGAATAAAAAAGCTGTCCCCAAAGTGATGAAATTGTGTACCCGAAAAGATTCCAACTCTAAAAAAAATAGTAGAATGCAGTTCAGAATATAGAATGACATGCTCCCCCCATTTTGCTTCATTTCTTTTCAAGGGGTTAATGAATTACTAAACATCTTCTTAGGACATATAATGGAGTGGGTTTTGTTATGCTTTCTCATGATGAGAACCTGGGGAAATTTTTCATCAGATATTTTTGATACTTTCTTCAGCAGGGTTCAAACAAAAAGGTAATCCTTAGAACAAAATAACTAGAGGCAGATTGATGAATTGCATGATTTTAAGTGTTCATATTTTATTCCAGAAATCACTGGAACAGATTTTTTTCTTCCTTCCTCCCTTCCTTCTTTCCTTCCTCTCTTTCCTTCCTTTTTAGATAAAGAGACAGTAAGACAGAGAGAGAGTGAGGCTCCAGTGGAAGCTTCCTTCAGTGCAGTGGGGACTAGGTTTATACCTGGGTCATGCACATAGCAAAGCAACACACTATTCATATGAGCTATTTCACCGACCTGGAACCGATTTTAAAATGTGTTGCTCAGCCTACTTTTCACTGAACTGTAATAATCACCTTTTTTTTTTTATAATGAAATTATATGTGTTGCATTTCTAGGGACAATCCTGAGACTATAAGAACAGATCCATTTCTTAACTCAATTAAGAACACCACCAGTGATAGCTCCATTTTTTCTACATTTTCTCCCAGCATGAGATGACTCAGCCAGAAATAGCATGATAATATCGCAGATGTTCCTTTGCTTGGATAGCTGGTTATTTCTTATCTCAATGATATTTTAATACAAACACACAAATGTTCATCCTCTTTTATGGCTGTCAGAATTTTACTTCATATTTAACAAATGAAAGCTTATGAGAATCATTGCCTCAGATTTACTTTTTTTCCCATTGTATTGCACAGAAACAGTAAATGCTGGAGAGGGTTTTAGTTACACACTGACAGGATTTAGGTCAGTCATCCAGTCTGTCAGTTCCCACCAACTCAAGTGCTGCAAGTATCATTCTGTCTCTCCATTTCTCCCTTCCTCCCCTCTCTGTTAATTTTTTAAAAATTATTTGTTATTGGATAAACATAGAGAAATTGAGAGGGAGGGGAAGATAGAGGGGGAAGAAGAAGAGAGACATCTGTAACCCTGTGTCACCACTTATGATGCTTTTCCCCTGCAGGTGGGGACCAGGGGCTTGAGGCCAGGTCCTTGCACACTGTAATGTGTGTGCTCAACCAGATGCAACATCACCTGTCCCCACGAGTATCATTTCCCATAGTCAAGACCAAAAAAGGTCAGGGCTGGAGAGAGATATGTCATTTGAATAGTGAGCTTTGTCATGGGCACGGCCCAGGTTTGAGGCCAGAAGACTTCAGTGCTGTGTTGTCTTTCTCTCTGTTTATCTCCACCTCTCTGTCTTTTTATATGAAAAAGTCATCTTGAGGGAGTGAAGCCCCTGTGATGACTGACAAACAAGCAAACAAATATGAATTTGGACTTAGGAGATGGCACAGTGGGTAAAGCATTGGATTTGCAAGCGTGAGGCCTGAGTTTAATTCCTGACATCACATGTGACAGTGATGCTCTGGTTTTCTCTTCCTCACTTATAAAAGTAAATAAATAAATCTTACAAAGTAATATTTTTCCAGTGCTGTACTTTCTATCTCAAATTTATCTTAAAAAAGAAAAGGAAAGAAAGATTGAGATTTGATTCTGGGATTGCATGCAAAAATTTTCCCTGTTCCTGACACGAATTGTGTTTATTAACATTACTTTCTCCTTTTGTTCTTGGCACACCTTTGCTGAAATTTCTTAACGGTTTCTTAAATCATAAATATCTTTTTTTTTCTAACCCAATTCAATGCATTGAACAAAGTTTTCAATCTACACTTACACGTTTGGAATTTGATTCCTGTTTAACTTAGTTTGATGAACTTACTCAACTCACTTTCACTTTGACCTGATTTCTTTCTGTCCTCCAGTTCCATCTTGAGTTGACAGTTAGTCTCAGAGAGTGTGATTAATGTGAAACAAATCATAGTCTTTGACTTCTACTGGGGCCTGAAGCCTCAACACACAGTTTAACATATTCTGATGTTCATTTTGAATGGCACGGAGCAAGGAGATGAGCTGTGAGCAATTACTTCCACTTGGTGGAGAGTCAGTCTCCAAAACCAAAGAGATGAGCCAGAGGTGATTAAAACAAACAAGCAAAATTAATGAGACTGGAAACCAGAGACTCTTTGAGGTGACCTGTTTTAATGCTTACTCCACTCACAGTGTGGTTAGCAGCTGAGAAACTTCATGGGGAACAATATGAATCAAAAATCTTTATTAGTGATTTACAAAATTATGGGATAACAGGAGTATAATTCCACACCATTCCCACCACCAAAGTTCTGTGTCCCCATTCCTTTCATTGGAAACCGCAATAGTTCTCCCATGGTCACAGATGTGGGTTGACTAATATTTCTATGATTATCTGTCTATATATATATATATATATATATGTATATATATATATATATATATATTTGCTCATCTTTCCTATAATCTGGCCTTCTTGCTCTCTCTAATCACACCTATACTTACTACTATTTCCAAATGTCCTTGTTTTCCTCTTCTCTTCTTGGGTCCTGATAGAACTGGAGTTCATAGACCTCTGGTCATCTTCTAACATTTCTCCCTCTCTGGGAGTAGGGACCAAATGAATCAGAATTTTTATAGTACCAACTGAATAATGAGGAGTTTGTTCCAGGCCAAAATTCTTTGTATGATTTTTTTCTCAACCCAATTCAAGGTAATCATAAGGCTTTGCCCTATAGGCTGAAATGAGAGTAGTTCTTCCTCCTCACAACAGACAAGGTACACAAATTGTATGCAAGAGTAGTACCTATGGTTTTCTGGAGGAAGTTGCAATTCAGAGTATATACACAATGGATCAGCCATGTTTATTGATTATCTGCATTTTTGTTCTAAACACCTTTGTTAATTTTTCTTCGTTCCTTCCCTTCCTCTTTCTCCTTCTCCTCCTCCTCCTCCTTCTTCTTCTTCTTCTCTCTCTCTCTCTCTCTCTCTGTTTCTCTGTCTCTCTCTCTCTCCCTTGCTCTCTTTTACTGCTAGGACTTCATTGGGATCATGGCCTGTGTAATTTCCCTGCTCCTAGCAAACTCTTTATTCTATTTTTGTATATATTGTGAACTCATTAATATCTCTCAACATATATAGTTACAAAGGTTATTTTGTGGCTGTGATGAGTATTTCTCTTTCTTTCTCTCATTTATTTGTATATTATGATTTCACTTCCATAACTATTTCATTTAGATAAATAGAGACAGTGAATCAGAGCAAAATATAGGAAAATCACAACTGTATCAAAGTTTTTCTGGAACAAGAACTGAAAAGGAAAACACAAAGTGAAACTTAGACTAGGTATGGTGTATTACATCAAAACAAAGAACTCTGTGGAGAAAGGGTAGGGATGGGAATATGTGGAAGGGACATTGGGGTTGTGGTGCATGCAAATGGAAAAGGAACCAAGTTGGGATTACAGTGTTTTGCAGACAACTATCTCTGGGAGATGAGAAATTGTATCCATGTGCCAACATTTTTATGGCAGACCACTAGCACCCCACCCCCATGAAGTGTTTGAAACAAACAAAAAAAATTAAATCAGGAGGAACTTCCAGAGGCACAGCTATGAAGTAGCAGCAAACTTGTTCTAGCTCTCTCTGGTCAACTAGGGAAAGCAGCAAAAAGCTTTCAAAGCAGCAAAAAGCTTTTTTCAGGTGTGAAAGATCAAGGAAATATGACCAAGATTTCTTCAGATACTCACTAAACCACAGGTGAATAGACACGTTTGGTTTGTGGACAGGAAAGGATTGAGGGGGATACTCTCAGGACTAAAAACAGGTGCTCAGAGACGGCTGGCACCAAATTGGGAGTTTGACATCTGAGCCACACCACTTTTAGCAGTGAGTTTAAGCAACAAAGAACTGTTAAAAACAAAAATAAATTCACCTAAAAGTTGGCCAATTTACAACTGTGACTTTTTGAGTTTCCAATGCTGTTGCCCCACAAAGACTAGAACAGCAACAGGAAGACCCTTGTATTGACATCAGAGACACTGACCTGTCCTGGTGACTCAGGTAAAAAAATCTCCCTTCCCCCATCAGGTTATTTAAGCAGGGAAACTGAACACCTTAGCAACAGCACCTTCTGCTAGCACAATAATGAAAGCCACACTAAATGAGGAAGCAGAAATACACTGCAATGACAGAATACCCAAATGACTAAACAAACACAGATCTAGAAAAAAAAATGAGATAAAGTTTAGAAAACTCATTATGAAATCACATAAACTAAAATTAAGATTCAACAACTAAGTGATCAGTTTACCAAAGAATTATAAAATACAGAAAAAAAAATCCAAATAACACTGCAGAGCCTAAAGGATACTTTAAATGCAGCTAAGGTTGAGGTAAGAGGCCTTGGAAGTAGACTTAACCAGGTATACAGGAGAGGATCAACAGTAGAAGACACAATTACCATACTTTGTGAATTTAAAACACTTGGAGAGGACAGGTTTAGGGGAAAATTAAGCACCCTTCTCTGAAATGGCAGACTCCATCAGAAAGATGAATATTCAACTTATTGGGATACCCAAGGAAGAAGAAAGGCAGAGAGGAGTAGAGAACATATTTAAAGAAATTTTACCAGAAAATTTTCCAAACCGTAGCAGTGTTCAAAAATGGAAATCAAAGAAGATGAATGCACACTTAAGTTTCTGAATCCAAAATGACACACACCAAGGCACATCATTATAAATCTACTCAAAACTAGTGACAAGGAAAAAATATTGCAGGCTGTCAAGGAAAGAAAGTCTTAAACAAAGGTAGAACCATGAGGCATTCATTATATTTTTCATCACAAAGCAAGGAAAGAGTATAATGGCATATTCAGAATATTGAAAGGTAAGAATTGTTAGCCATGAATTTTGTATCCTGCCATATTATCCTTTAAATATGAGGGAGAAATAAAGGTTTATAAACATTCAGAAACTGAAGGAATTTCCCACTACCAAAACTGCCTTGCAAGAATTACTGAGAGGAGTCCCACATGAAAAGAAGCAAAGGAATTCCAACTTTTAATAAGATCAATATTAAAATAGAACCAGGAACACAATAACAACAGCTATGTTTATAGCTACATTATTCACAGTAGCCAAAGAGTGGAAGAAACCAAAATGCCTAACAACCGATGACTGGATAAAGAAGTTATGACATATATATCTTTCCTATGGAATACTACTCAGCCAAAAAAAAAAAAAAGAAAAGAAAAAAAGATATTGTATCCATTGGGACAAAATGGATGGGATTGGAGGTGATTATACTTAGCAAAATAATAAAAGAGATGAAAGACAACTACCAGATGGTCTCACTAGTCTGTGGACTCTAGAGATCCAATTTACATAAACTTGCCAAACCAAAAAAAAATCCAAAGAAAAAAAGTAGCAAGCAAACTATTTAATTTTTTTCCCTTTATTGGGAAATTAATGTTTTATATTTGACAGTAAATACAATAGTTTGTACATGCATAACATTTCTCAGTTTTCCACATAACAATACAACCCCCACTAGGTCTTCTGTCATCATTTTCCAGGACCTGTATTCTCCCTCCACACCCCAGAGTCTTTTACTTTGGTGCAATACACCAACTCCAGTCCAGGTTCTATTTAGTGTTTTCTCTTCTGATCTTGTGTCTGTGAGTGAGATCATTCCATATTAATCCTTCTGTTTCTGACTTATTTCACTTAACATGATTTTTTTCAAGCTCCATCCAAGATGGGCTGAAAACAGTGAAATCACCATTTTTAATAGTTGAGTAGTATTCCATTGTGTATATAGACCACGATTTGCTCAGTCACTCATTTGTTGTCGGACACCTGGGTTGCTTCCAGGTTTTGGCTATTACAAATTGTGGTGCTATGAACATATGTGTACACATATCTTTTTGGATGGGTGTGTTCGGTTCCTTAGGATATATCCTCAGCAGAGGAATTGCAGCATCATAGGGTAGGTCCATTTCTAGCTTTCTGAGAGTTCTTCACAGAGGTTGGACCAATTTACATTCCAACCAGCAGTGCAGGAGGGTTCCTTTGACCTCACAACCTCTCCAGCATTTGTTGCTGCCACTTTTTTAAAAAATAATTTTTGTACATAAACACCATTCCCACCACCAAAAGACTGTGTCCCATCCCACCTACCCACTCCACACCCCTCGCTGCCCTGGGAAGCCGAATGTCCACCCTCACCCTCACCACAGGGTTTTTACTTTGGTGCCCTACTCTCAATTTAGTCAGATCTTGCTTTTAGTTTCCCTTTCTGTTCTTCTTTCTCAACTTCTGTTGATGACTGGGATCATCACATACTCATCTTTATCTTTCTGACTTAACTCACTTAACAGGATTCCTTCTAGCTCTATCCAAGATGGGTCAGAGAAGGTGAGTTCATTGTTCTTAGTAGCTACATAGTATTCCATTGTGTATATGTACCACAGCATTCTCAGCCACTCATCTGTTGTTGGGCACCTGGTTTGCTTCCAGGTTTTAGCTATCATGAATTGTGCTGCTATGAACATAGGAGTACACATATCTTTTTGATTGGGCATTATGTAATCCTTGGGGTATATCCCTAGGAGAGGAATTACTGGGTCATATGGAAGGTCCATGTCCAGCCTTGTGAGAGTTCTCCAGACTGCTCTCCAGAGAGGCTGAACCAATTTACATTGCCACCAGTAGTGCATAAGAGTTCCTCTGTCCCCACAGCCTCTCCAGCATTTGTTGCTGCTGTCCTTTTTGATGTATGCCATTCTCACAAGAGTGAGGTGTTGTCTTTATTTGCATCTCTCTGACAATCAGTGACCTGGAACAGTTTTTCATGTGTTTGATAGCCTTTTGGATCTCTTCTGAAGTGAATGTTTTGTTCATATCCTTTGCCCATTTTTTGGATGGGGTCATTTGCTATTTTGGTGCTAAGTTTGCTGAGCTCTTTGTATATTTTGGTGATTAGTCTCTTGTCTGATGTATGGCATGTGAAGATCTTCTCCCATCCTATAAGGGGTCTCTTTGTTTGTGTGATAGTTTCTTTGGCTGTGCAGAAGCTTTTCAATTTGATGTAGTCCCATTGGTTTGTTTCTGCTTTGGTCTTCCTTGCAATTGGGTTTGTTTCATCAAAGATGTCC
Source organism: Erinaceus europaeus (assembly GCF_950295315.1). NCBI lineage: Eukaryota > Metazoa > Chordata > Mammalia > Eulipotyphla > Erinaceidae > Erinaceus > Erinaceus europaeus. The sequence continues at coordinate 21,040,942 of NC_080173.1, read as the reverse complement.
TTGAGGTTTAGGTGGGAAAGTGTTTTAACAATGTTTACCTCTAAGTATTTGATAGTTTCTGGTCTAACATCCAGGTCCTTGATCCACTTGGAGTTGATTTTTGTTTCTGGTGAGATAAGTGGTTCAATTTCATTCTTCTGCATGTTTCAAGCCAGTTTTCCCAGCACCATTTATTGATGAAAACCTGTTCCACTTGTCTGTGTGCCTGTTTTTGTTCCAGTACCAGGATGTTTTGATGGCGATGGCCTTATAATATAATTTGAGATCTGGGAGTGTGATGCCTCCATGAGCATGGAATATCTTTCCATTTCTTGGTATCAGTTTCCATTTCCTTGAGTAGTGACTCATAGTTTTCAGTATACAAGTCTTTCACTTCTTTGGTTATCTTTATTCCTAGGTATTTGATTGATTTTGCTAAACAGTGACTGGGAGTGATTTCTGGATATCCTCTTCTTCAGATTTAGTGTTTGCATAAAGAAATGCCACTGATTTTTGTACATTGATTTTGTAGCCTGACACCTTGCTATATTGCCTAATAACTTCCAGTAGTTTTCTGCTGGATTCTTAAGGTTTTTCTATGTATACTATCATATCATCTGCAAATAGTGGGAGACTATAGATTTCTTCCCTTCCAATCTGTATTCCTTTGATTTCTTTCTCTTGCCTGATTGCTATGGCAAGAACTTCCAATACTATGTTGAAGAGTAATGCTGATAGTGGGTGGACAGCCTTGTCTAGTCCCCGATCTGAGGGGGAATGCTTTCAGCTTCTGTCCATTGAGTATGATGTTAGCTGTAGGTTTGCTATATATGGATTCTGCTATCTTGAGGAATTAGGATATATCCCCAGCAGAGGAATTGCAGCATCATAGGGTAGGTCCATTTCTAGCTTTCTGAGAGAACCTCCAGACCAATTATTCCCACCAGCAGTGTAGGAGGATTCCTTTGAACTCACAACCTCTCCAGCATTTGTTGCTGCTACTTTTTTCTGATTTATGACATTCTCACAGGAGTGAAGTGGTATCTCATTGTTGTCTTTATTTGCATTTCTCTTATAACCAATGACTTAGAACATTTTTTCATATGTTTCTCAGCCTTTTGGATCTCTTCTGTGGTTTATATTCTGTCCATGTCCTCTACCCATTTTTGGATGGGCTTACTTGTTTCTTGTTGTTGAGTTTGGCAAACTCTTTATGTATTTTGGTTATTAAACTCTTGTCTGAGACATGGTATGTAAAGATCTCCCATTCTGTGAGGGGTCTCTTTGTTTGGGTAGTGGTTTCTTTTTCTGTGCAGAAGTTTTTTAATTTGATGTAGTCCCATTGGTTTATTTTTGTTTTAGTTATCCTTGCAATTGGATTTGTATCATTGAAGATGCTTATAAAATATAGATGGGAAAGAGTTCTGCCAATATTTTCCTCTAAGTATCTGATTGTTTCTGGTCTAACATCCAAGTCCTTGATCCATTTGGAATTGAGTTTTGTCTCTGGTGAAATGTTGTAGTTCAATTTCATTCTTCTGCATGTTTCAACCCAATCTCTGTTGTTCTTTCTAGTGTCTCTTAATCTGAAGCCTCAAGCCCCTCGTCCCCACCTGCAGCAGAAAAGCATCACAAGTGGTGACACAGGGTTACAGATGCCTCTCTTCCTCTTCCCCCTCTATCTTCCCCTCCCTCTCAATTTCTCTCTGTTTATCCAATAATAAATAAAATAATAAATAATTTTTAAAAAATTAACAGAGAGGGGAGGAAGGGAGAAATGGAGAGAGAGAATGATACTTGCCTGAATTGACTTGTTTCTAAGTAAGATACTTGAGTTCACAATTGTACAATTTAATAGTTGCTTTTGTCTCACTGCAATTCTTGGTGGCTGGAAATATTTTGCTAGTTTTGCAGGTATTTCTAAATTCTCTTACCTATTAAATGGTCACTAAATCTAGATTCTGCCAAGCATTGGATTGATAACCAGTGGTGTGAGAGAAAGGAGCTCAAATGAGGAACTGGAAGGCGATCCTTGGTCTTCTCCCACCCCTGGTAATGTATTTAGCTGTTTCACTTTTATTTCAGAGCCACCCCTCACCTAGTATGGCTTCTTGACTTCCAAGAATCTCTTCCTCACTCCATTTCTATTTACTGGCCACAGAGTGCACTCACCTGTGGCTTAGTGAGTTGCTGAAGAAATCCTGGTTATATTTTTTTGAGTTCTCATGTATTATTTTGTTGTTTTTCCTAGTTTATCAGGAGAGCAATGTGAAAAGGCTCCTACTCTATAGCCAGGCCTCTGGACCATAGTTGTAAATTTTAATAATTGTTTTTGTTTTGCCTCAATCCCCTGAAAACACACTTTCATGAGAGTTGTTTTCAGTTGGATTACTCAGCACATTCCTTTCGTTAACTGGCTTAGAGATTCAAAGATATCCACAGTAAATTTCCAAACAAGTACTCTGAAATTGGTTAGGTAGCTCAGATTTTAGAGAATTAGTCCCCACTTGATATCTCAAGCTTTCTCTAACCTATAGAAATGTTTGAGCTTTCATTTTGCTGAGAGTGCAAAAATGAATCTATACTTAATGCTGAATCATTATGAAGTGAATGGAAAGTTTAAGGAAAATCAAATGTTATAGTTCTTGGAGACCAGGAGGTTTAAGTCATCCCTATCTGTATTCAAATCCTAGCTCAGTCTCTGTGTGATTTAGCAGAATGTTGCTTCCAGCCCTTAAGTTTTAGATTCCTTATTAACAAATAATTAATTCCTAAATAATGGTATTACTATGAACATTAAGTTTAATTTTGTCTTTACTTAGTAGATAATAAATGTCCAATAAGTTAGTTAAGTAGCTGTTATTTATAATTAATTACTAGTTAGGGAACAAATCTCTCGAAAGAATAATTCCACGTTGTACTTACTAGCTCAGATGATTCCAAAAGGACTTTTCCTTGGAATGATAATATTACAACTGCTACCACAGGAAAACTGGATTCCTTTGGAAGAAGTTAGTTATATTTGCCTAAACTGCCCAAACTAATCAACATAGTTTGTAAGCAGAGCACAGATAAATGACAATTCCAAGGAAGAAAGTATTTTTGCATAACAAAAAGCCAGGTAAAATAGAGACAATAAAATAAAGCAAAACAAATAGATTTTATAAATATAAGGCGAAAACTGAACCAATCTGGCAATTACAGCTTTCATATGATTTATGCCTTTAATTTGTCTAAATCAGTGACCCATGGAGTATTGGCATAAAAATTTCAAATTCAGCAAAAACCCAAATCACTATAAGGAAACACTGACTTTTTATTAGTTATCCTTCTTTCATTGACTTTTCCCAAACAAAATGAATTCTTCCCTGAGTGAAGCAAAATGAAGTATTATACTTTACTAAGATACTATTGATCTGCAATTCTCTGTGTCCAATATGTCACTGAAACAAAGAGTCACAACTTGTCCATAAGAGTAGCAGTATAGACTTGCTATTCAAAGCAGTTTCCACTTTGTTTGTGTTTAATATTAACAGTAGATATTAGATTTATTTGCAACAAGAATAGATTCATGCTTATGTAGGATTAAAAATGAAACTTGAGAAAACAGGGTATAACTCAAATCATCAAGGGGAAAGTTGAGTGCAGAAGTCCCCACCAATTATCTAAAAGGCATGGTTCAGTCATTTCAGGTTATTTCATAAGTGATAAAATAGCTTTGATTGGTTTTAGTATTGAATTATACTACTTCAAATTCAGATTTTGGGGTAGAAAACTGTCGACTATCCTTCACTGGTCAGAGGAAAGAGTGGCACATCCAGTTAGGTTCACATGTTAACATGCACAAAGACCCAAGTATAAGTCCCCGGTTCTCAGTTGTAGGGCGGAAAACTTCATGAATTCTGAATCAGTGCTGCAGATATCTCTTTTCACTCTTCCCTTTTAATTTGTCTCTGTACTAACATGTAGGCCACCCCATCACCTGGGGCCCTAGTCAGGGAGCCCCAGGGTTCCCACAAAGACACGGTGGGCCTAGACCTCTAACAGATTCCTCTCTCCACTGTCACTGGTTATCTCCATCAGGAACAACATAATGGACCCCTTTGTGGGCCATTGCACTTTGCCCTCAATGAGGATCAGTAATGGTAGGGAATGTCCCATTCTCTGAAAGGAGGTTGGACAACATACTCTACCTCCTAACCAAGGAAGATAGGTCCTGAAATTAGTGCAGCCTGGAGTGTTCCTAGCTGTGACCACAGAATGTGAGCTCAGACCTACAGGGATGCTGAGGTTACACAGGCTCCTGTGATGAATATGGGCCCCAGATCAAACCAGTGGACTTTACAGTTAACAATATTTATATACTTTCCCTATATTTGGGAGCTACTCTTGTCCCTGATCCAGCTTTCTGGTCCTATTTCCAACTGTAACACCATCTCCCCAGAAAATAATCTGGGTCCACCTGCATATTAGATGTCAGGCGAAGATAAAAACTAGAAAGTCATGGGCCCTCTGGATATACCTAAAACAAGCCTACTAGCTTTTTCCAAAGTGGAGACCCCAAATCTTCATCTACACTATCCATGCCTTTAAGTTCATAATTAGTCAACAATTTATTCTGTTTTCTTTTTCTTTCTTTCTTTTTTCTTTTTTTACCAGAGCACTGATCAAATCTGCCTTATAGTGGGTGAGAGATTGAACCTAGGACATTAGAACCTCAGGCATGAAAGTCTCTTTGCATAACCATTAAGCTATATACTGCAACCCTCTTTTTTTTTTTATTTAAGAAAGGATTAATTAACAAAACCATAGGGTAGGAGGGGTACAACTCCACACAATTCCCACCACCCAATCTCCATATCCCACCCCCTCCCCTGATAGCTTTCCCATTCTCTAGCCCTCTGTGAGCATGGACCCAGGGTCATTGTGGGTTGCAGAAGGTAGAAGGTCTGGCTTCTGTAATTGCTTCCCCGCTGAAGATGGGCGTTGATTGGTCGGTCCATGCTCCCAGTCTGCCTCTCTCTTTCCCTAGTAGGGTGTGTCTCTGGGGAAGCTGAGCTCCAGGACACATGGGTGGGATCTTCAATCCAGGGAAGCCTGGCCAGCATCCTGATGGCATCTGGAACCTGGTGACTGAAAAGAGAGTTAACATACGAAGCCAAACAAGTTGTTGAGCAATCATGGACCCAAAGCTTGGAATAGTGGAGAGGAAGTATTAGGTGGGTACTCATTGCAAACTCTAGTGTACTTCTGCTTTCAGGTATATATTTTGCAGTAGTTTATAGATACGTGTGAAGATAAGCTCTCTCTCACAGAAACTGGTGTATATCTAGGTTTTGGGACTTTGTTAGAAAGTGAACCACCTGAGATGAAATTAGAGTATACTATGAAAGGAAAGGTCTCACCCGAGTAATGAAGCTGAAGGGTTGTCATTCCACATGTGAAGTCTCTGGACACAGTCTATAGTGAAGCATGTTGAGGTGGCAATCATTGCGTTGGTTAGGTTGTGATCGGCGGATGCAATATTATTTGATATGGATTGGGAGAAGCATACGGGAAAGTGGGCCCTATCCAAGGGTTCCAGGACTGGGGGAAGTAGAGACTCTAAAGTGGAGATGTGAGGTTCCTGCTGTCTTAGGGTTCAAAAAGACAATCGATAGTTAATGTTATCATCACATTATTTGGTAATTGGGTTAACTTTGAAAAGTCCTTTTGTTAGGGTTTGCTGTACAGTACCCAGTATCTTGTATATAGCTGTGCTATTGGATGCTTGTAATATACTTGGTCTAGGCTTTTGAGAGAGTCCGCATATCAAATACATAGATATATATTAAAAAGATTCAGTTTGTGTTTTGAAAAACTTTGAGACATACAATTGATTTTCCCCCTCTCATATTAATTAACTACTGATTTATATGTCTACATTTTGCTAGGAGTGTACATAAACACCATTCCCACCACCAAAAGACTGTGACCCATCCCTCCCACCCACTCCCACCCCCCACTGGCCCAGGAAGCTGCATGTCTACCCCTCACCACAGGGTTTTGACTTTGGTGCTCTACTTACAATTCGGTCAGGTCCTGCTTTTATTTTCCCTTTCAGATCTTCTTAGTCAACTTCTGTTGATGGGTGGGATCATCCCATATTCATCTTTATCTTTCTGACTTAGCTCACTTAACATAATTCTTTCTAGCTCTGTCCAAGATGGGTCAGAGAAGGTGGGTTCATTGTTCTTGATAGCTGCATAGTATTCCATTGTGTATATATTCTCAGCCACTCATCTGTTTTTGGGCACCTGGGTTGCTTCCAGGTTTTAGCTATTATGAATTGTGCTGCTATGAACATAGGAGTACACACCTCTTTTTGGTTGGGTGTTATGGAGTCCTTGGGGTATAACCCCAGGAGAGGAATTATTGGATCATATGGAAGGTCCATGTCTAGCCTTCTGAGAGTTTTCCAGACTGCTCTCCACAGAGGCTGTACCAATTTATATTCCCACCAGCAATGTAAAAGGGTTCCTCTGTCCCCACAACCTCTCCATCATTTGTTGCTGCTGTCCTTTTTGATGTATGCCATTCTTACAGGAGTGAGGTGGTATCTTAGTGTTGTCTTAATTTGCATTTCTCTGACAATCAGTGACCTAGAGCAGTTTTTCATATGTTTGTTAGCCTTTTGGATCTCCTCTGTAGTGAATGTTTTGATCATATCCTCTGCCCACTTTTGGATGGGGTCATTTGCTTTTTTGGTGCTAAGTTTGCCGAGCTCTTTATATATTTTGGTGATTAGTTTCTTGTCTGATGTATGGCATGTGAAGATCTTCTCCCATTCTGTGAGGGGTCTCTCTGTTTGTTTAAAAGTTTCTTTGGATGTGCAGAAGCTTTTCAATTTGATGTAGTCCCATTGGTTTGTTTCTGCTTTAGTCTTCCTTGCAATTGGGTTTGTTTCATCAAAGATGTCCTTGAGGTGTATGTGGGAAAGTGTTTTACCAATGTTTTCCTCTAAGTATTTGATTGTTTCTGGTCTGACATCTAGGTCTTTGATCCATTTGGAGTTGATTTTTGTTTCTGGTGAGATAAAGTGGTTCAATATCATTCTTCTGCATGTTACAACCCAGTTTTCCCAGCACCATTTATTGAAGAGAGCCTCCTTTTTTCCATTTAATCCTTTGGGCCCCCTTATCAAAGATTAGATGTCCATAGGTGTGGGGATTTATTTCTGGGCTTTCAATTCTGTCCCACTGGTCTGTGTGCCTATTTTTGTTCCAGTACCATGCTGTTTTGATGATGATGGCTTTATAATATAGTTTAAGGTCTGGGAGTGTGATGCCTCCATTTCTGTTTCTTTTCCTCAAGATGGTTTTGGCAATTCTAGGTGTTTTCAGGTTCCAGATAAATGATTGTAGTGTTTGTTCTATTCTCTTAAAGAAGCCTGGTGGAACTTTGATGGGTATTGCATTAAATTTGTATATGGCTCTGGGGAGAATATTCATTTTGATGATATTTATTCTTCCAATCCATGAGCATGGGATATCTTTCCATTTCTTGGTATCAGTTTCTATTTCCTTGAGTAGCGACTCATAGTTTTCAGCATACAAGTCTTTCACTTCTTTGGTCAACTTTATTCCTAGGTATTTGATTGATTTTGCTGAAACAGTAAATGGTGATTTCTGGATGTCTTCTTCTTCAGATTTAGTGTTTGCATAAAGAAACGCCACTTATTTTTGTACACTGATTTTGTAGCCTGATACCTTGCTATATTGCCTAATAACTTCCAGTAGTTTTCTGCTGGATTCTTAAGGTTTTTCTATGTATACTATCATATCATCTGCAAATAGTGAGAGCTTGACTTCTTCCCTTCCAATCTGTATTCCTTTGATTTCTTTCTCTTGCCTGATTGCTATGGCAAGAACTTCCAATACTATGTTGAAGAGTAATGGTGACAGTGGACAGCCCTGTCTAGTCCCCGATCTGAAGGGGAATGCTTTCAGTTTCTGTCCATTGAGTATGATGTTGGCTGTAGGTTTGCTATATATAGACTCCACTATCTTGAGGAATTTCCCATCTATTCCCATTTTTTTTGTAGAGTTTTGAGCATGAACGGGTGTTTACTACAACCCTCTTACATGCCTTTTTTTTTTTTAATTATTTTTTCCCTTTTGTTGTTCTTGTTGTTTGTTTATCATTGTCATTGCTGTTATTATTGTTGTTGTTATTACTGTTGTTTTTGTTGCATAGAATGGAGAGAAATTGCGAGATGAGGGGAAGACAGAGTAAAGGAGCTTAAGATAGACACCTGCAGACTTGCTTCACCACCTGTGAAGTGACACCCTCTGCAGGTGGGGAGCCAGGTGCTCAAACCAGGATCCTTAAGCCCTTCCTTGAACTTTGCACCATGTGCACTTAACATGCTGCACCATCACCTGGCTCCCTTTTGTTCTGCTTTCTATCTTAACTCTTTTTTTCAGCCATCAGGTTCCAGATGATATCATGATGCCAACCTGAGCTCCTTGGGCAGAGGACCCTACCAAGTGTCCTAGAGCCCTGCCTCCCCAGATCCCTGTCCCACTAGGGAAAAAGAGAGACAGGCTGGGAGTATGGATCAACTTGACAACGTCCAGTGGGGAAGCAGTTACAGAAGCCAGATCTTCCACCTTCTGCTCCCAACAATGATTGTGGGTCCATGGTCCCAAAGGGATAAAGAATAGGGAAGCTATAAAAGGAGGGGATTGGATATGGAGCTCTGGGGGTGGGCATTGTGTGGAAATGTACCCCTCTTATCCTGTAGTCTTGTCAATATTTCCATTTTATAAATAAAAAATTTCAAAAAAAAAAATTAAAAGGAGAAATGGCTGCCAGGAATGGATTCATCATGCAGGCACCAAGCCCCAGAAATAACGCCAGTGGCATTTAAAAAAAATATTGCATGTAGTAAGAAGAAGGTGGTCCCCACATTAGAGATTCCCTATCATGCCCCAGAAATTAAGTTTTGTAGACCAAAATCTTTTTTTAATCTGTTTTTTAAATTTCTTTATTGGGGAATTAATGTTTCACAGTCGACAGAAAATACAATTGTTTGTACATGCATAACATTTCTCAGTTTTCTATGTAGAAATACAACCCCCACTAGGTCCTCTGTCATCCTTTTTGGAACTGTATTCTCCACCCCCCCACACACACACCCCCCACCACCCACCCCCAGAGTCTTTTACTTTGGTACAATACACCAACTCCAGTTCAGGTTCTACTTGTGTTTTCTCTTCTGATCTTGTTTTTCAACTTCTGCATGAGAGTGAGATCATCCCATATTCATCCTTCTGTTTCTGATTTATTTCACTTAACATGAAGTTTTCAGGGTCCATCCAAGATCGGCTGAAAACAGTGAAGTCAGATCTTGGTTTCCCTTTCTTCCCACCACACTTCCTCCTTTCCTTTTCTCATTGTTTCCTTGAGGTTAAACACCCCTCCTTAAAGCATGTGTGTGTGTATATATAGTATGTCCTAACCACCATAGGTGAATAGTTATAGATTATTAATTTTGAAAACATAAATATGTAGGTCATCTCTCTGAACATTATTGCACAAACAACCAGATTTCACCTCAAACTCGTAGCTACTGTAATAAGAATCAGTAACAGCAATTTGCCTACAAGATCACAGTGCCACTATGGGGGCAAAAAGACCATCCATCTGTAGTTAGAGTCCCTTCCAGCTCAGTAGGCATCACTGTTAAGAAAAAATATAAAATTTTGTAGTGAGAACTTTCATTACACAGAAACATAAATTCTCTCATGGAAGTGGGCTCAGAGTATTCCCAGGCCTTAGCATCTGCCCCTGCAAAATGTGTTGTTGAGAAAAATGAAAGGTCATTGTACTAGACTGGTGCATACTTCCTTCCTAGACTCCACCTGGGTATTTCTATTAAGGTATAACATAAGGAATAAGACAGTTTTGTATATCCTATATTTCTGAAAATTAAAATGACACTTAAAGGGAAGTTCCTCAGGCATTAACTCATCATACATGTTAAATATTCGGTGGGATGTTTTCAAATTAAAATAAGGTCCCTAAAGGGGAGACTGCCATTTTACTAAATGAAATAAAATGAGGATATTGCTTGCTGTGAAGTCTTTGAAGGACTGTATGAGCTATGTAGTATCAGTAAGACCACATTGTCATTCGTGCTCCTGTTAGATAACTTAAAATGCTGTTCAGAAGCAGTGAGTAAAATTGCTAATTCTCACCCCCTGTGGACTTAGGTAGCCAACCAGAGCTCCCACATCCAGGCCACTGTTGAAAATTCTGTTGAAACAGAATTTTCAGCACCAGTAATTTTTTTTTCTTATTTCCTGATTTAGTCCCAGCCCCAAGATCACATTATTGTAACTTTTCTTTGGCAGCTTATTTCCTTTCAGTAGTTGTTTGTTATAAAAACCAATGGGAAATGAATAATATATAAATTTTTAAAAGTACCTCATTTCCACTCCCTTATTATGGTCCACTGTGCTTTTAGGAACACGTGTTAGTGGAGTGTTTGCAGTATTCGTTACTTGAACTTCTAATTTATGAGCTTGTAAAAGGTACACCAATCACCAACACACTATTAAAATGTACTCTGAGGATTTTCCTCTCCATTTTTATTTCAGGTGAAAAGGATACTCTTAAAAGTAACATCTGACCACTTCCATAAACTGTCAGGTTGGGTTGACACTTTGGTCATTGGCATTGATATGTGGATAGTAGTATTATATGAAGCTATTTACTGCATGAAATGCCAACCTTGCCAGTTTTTAAATGTTAACAGCCCTATGGTGAAGATGAAAGGTTTATGCACTCCATCTAAGGATTTCAGAACTTTATAATCTTGGCATGGAAATGGCTTGATTATTTTAATAAGTCACTTTTACTTTTTTTTGTAGCTGTAGATCTTTATGAAGGATATAAATTCAAAAAGAAAACTTTTGTGAAAGTATAGTTATAAGTGAGTTTGAAAAATTGACTTTAATATGGTAGATTTATGTTATGGTAGTTTTGGTGGAGAACAGTTTTCTCTGTTGAGCCTAGGTGGGGGGAATGAACCAAAATAAATTTAAATGGATTATGTGGATTTGTCTAAGCAATTTCAAAACATCCAACTACATTTATAGAAAATCCTAATTGACCCACTATATAACTCAAATGTATCTTCTTTAGCAAATTAGAAAGAATTGCCCATGGCCCAGCTTATCCTAATAGACTTTGGCTAAATGTTGTTAAAGTTTTAGTTCATTACATAATTTTTATTTATGATATGTAAAATTACTTCTAAACATTTTCAACTCAAAATAAACCTTATATTTAGATATTATTCCTTATGTTTATTTTATCTTAATCATTTAAGTGCTAATTTTAATATTTTAGGACAATCTGAAAATCCTTACATATGACATGGTTAAATATGAACAAATTATTCACAGGATTGCATGAAATTTTTTTTTTAATTTTTCATCTTTATTCATTTATTGGATGGAGGCAGAGATCAAGAGGGAAGGGGAAAGTAGAGAGGGAAAGACAAAGAGACGCCTGCAGCACTGCTTCACTATTCACAAAGCTTAGGTGGAAACCAGAGGCTCAAACCTGAATCCATATGCATTGTAACATGTCATGCATGAAATCTGAATAACTAATACCATTATCTCTGTTAGGAATCATTATTTAAGCAATTGCATATTAAGAGAAAAGTTATGTGAGCACCTATTTGGAGTTACTTGTGGTTTCAGGAAACGATGAAATGTATTATAAAAGTTCAAAGGTTTGATAGAAATTTCTGTGACTATGGATAATATTTGTCACAATTTTTATTAATTTCTTTGGAGAAAATAGTTACAATAATCATCAAGTGGTGACCTGATAAAAATCTTGAAATAGTCTAGCAAATACAGAAGATAAGCTTCTACTCCCCTCCTAGCTCAAAGATATGTAAAAAAGCAAATCAAAAATTACTCATTAGTACTTTCAAAAGTAATCACTTTATCTTTTGGTATAACCATTTGTAGATTTTTTTTCTATAAATAGTCTACTTTTAGTGGTGCTATATTCAAATTTATAGTACAATTCCATTCAATGTTGTTCTTATATTATTAATATTTTTCTGTGTGATTTTAAATAGTAATAATAATATGGATATGTCAGGCAATTCCTTATAAGGAAAAATTTCTAGAATTTTCCATATGCATATCCTCTTCAGAAAAATGGCACTTCATGTCTATTTTCCATTTTCTAACTGATGATTTTGTTGAGGTATATATTCTAGATAAGATTCTTTCAGAAAGATGTAAATTAAATTTACATAGTGATTATCTTTGGGGGTGGAAGTACAAAATCTTGATGGTGGGAATGGTGTGGAACTATATACTTATTATCTTATAATCTTGTAAGTCACTAATAAAACAATAAATTAAAAATCCATGTGAGATATCACTACATTCTTATCAGGAATACTAAGTTTAAAAGTATGTTGGTGAAGAGATGGAGAAACTGGATCACTCATACTAACAGCAAGGAGAGATGGTACTTTAGGAAATACTGTGATCTCTATTAGAAATAAAGAGAAACATTTTTTTCATATGTTTGTTGGTCTTTTGGATATCTTCTTTGGTGAGCATTCCGTTCATATCCTCTCCCCATTTTTGGATGGGGTCACTTACTTTTTTGTTGCTGAGTTTCATGAGATCTTTTCTCATTTGGTTACTAGACTTTTGTCTGATGTTGGCATGTAGAGATCTCCCATTCTGTAAGGGTTTTATGTTGGGGTAGTGGTTTCTTTTTAATCTGATGCAGTCCCACTGGTTTGTTTGTTATTTTTTTCTTCCTTACAATTGGATTTGAGTTATTGAAGATGGTTATAAAATAAAGATGAAAAAGAGTTCTGCCAATATTTTCATCCAAGTATTTGATAGTTTCTGGTCTAAGTCCTTGATCCATTTGATGTTTACTTTTTTATGTGGTGAAATGTATGTAGTTCAATGTTATTCTTCTATATCTTTCAACCCAATTTTTCCAAAAGCATTTGTTGAAGAGAGTCTCCTTTCTCCATTAAGTTGTTTGGGCCCCCATGTCAAGATTAGATGTACAAAGTATGGGGAGGAGCTTATTTCTGAGCTCTCAATTCTATTCCACTGGCCAGTGCATCTGTTTTAGTTCAAGTACCAGACACTTTTGATTATAATGGCCTTATAATATAGTTTGAAAACTGGGAGTGTGTTGCCTCTGATGGGATCCCAACAGGATTTGGGACAATTAGCATATGAATGACATCAGATTGTAAATGAAAGAGGAAATATCACAACAGATACCGCAGAAATTAAACATATCATGAGAGGCTAGTATAAACAACTATATGTCATCAAGCTAGAGAACCTGGAAAATGGGTGATTTCCTAGATAACTATGAACTTCCAAAATTAAATAAAGAGGAACTAGATAATATGAACAGGCTCATCACAGCCAACGAAATTGAAACAGAAATCAAAAACCTTCCCAAGAATAAAAGTCCTGAATTAGATGGTTTTACAAATGAATTCTACAAAAAAGAACTAATACCTCTACTTTCAAAAGTCTTCCAGAAGATTGAAGACACAGGAATACTCCCTTCCAGCTTCTATGAAGCCAACATCACTTTGATACCAAAAGCAGACAGGAACACAACCAAAAAAGAAAACTACAGACCAATATCTCTGATGAACATAGATGCTAAAATATTGAACAAAATTCTAGACAATTAGATAGAGCAGTATATTAAAAAAGATTGTTCATCATGACCAAGTGGGGTTTATCCCAAAGATGCAATGTTGGTTTAATATACATAAGTCAATCAACGTGGTCCACCACATCAACAAAAGCAAGACCAAAAACCACACGGTCATATCAATAGTGTAGAGAAAGCCTTTGACAAAATCCAACATCCCTTTATGATCAAAACACTACAAAAAATGGGAATAGATGGAAAATATCTGAAGATAGTGAAGCCTATATATAGTAAACCTAGAGCCAATATCATACTCAGTGGTTAAAAACAGGAAGCATTTCCCCTCAGATCAGGTACTAGACAGGGATGCCCACTGTCACCGTTACTATTCAACATACTGTTGGAAGTTCTTGCCATAGCAATCAGGCAGGTGCAAGGAATTAAAGGCATACAGATTGGAAGAGAAGTCTAACTCTCCCTATTTGCAGATAACATGATAGTATACATAGAAAAACCTAAGGAATCCAGCAAGAAGCTTTTGGAAATCATCAGGCAATACAGTAACGTGTCAGGCTACACAATTAACACTCAAAAGTCAGTGGAATTCCTTTATGCAAACACTAAGTCAGAAGAAGTTGAAATCCAGAAATCAATTCCTTTTACTGTAGCAACAAAAAACAATAAAATATCTAGGAATAAACTTAACCAAAGAAATGAAAGACTGAAAATTATGAGTTACTACTCAAGGAAATTGAAAAAGACACAAAGAAGTGGAAAGATACTCCATGTTCATAGGTTGGAAGAATTAACATCATCAAAATGAATATACTACCTAGAGCCATATACAAATTTAATGCTATCCCCATCAAGATCCCAACCACATTTTTTAGAACAAATGCTACAAATGTTTATCTGGAACCAGAAAATACCTAGAATTGCCAAAACAATCTTGAGAAGAAAGAACAGAACCGGAGGCATCACACTCCCAGATCTCAAATTGTATTATAGGGACATTGTCATCAAAACTACTTGGTACTGGAACATGAATAGACACACTGACCAGTGGAATAGAATTGAGAGCCTAGAAGTAAGCCCCCACACCTATGGATATCTAATCTTTGACAAAGGTGCTCATTTTCCCCATTAAATGGGGAAAGCAGTGACTCTTCAAAAAATGGTGTTGGCAAAGGTGCCCAGAATATTAAATGGGGAAAGATGAGTTTCTTCAACAAATGGTGTTGGAAAAAATAGGCTGAAACATGCAGAAGAATGAAAGTGAACCACTAAATTTAACCAGACACAAGTAAATTCCAAGTGGATCAAGGACTTGGATGTTAGACCAGAAACTATCAGATAATTAGAGGAAAATATTGGCAGAACTCTTCTCCACATAAATTTTAAAGATGTCTTCAATGAAACCAATCCAATTACAAATAAGACTAAGGCAAGAAATTAAAAAGCTTCTGCACAGCAAAAGAAACCAATACCCAAGGAGACCTCTCACAGAATGGAAGAATATCTTTACATGTCATACATTAGGAAACAGTTTAATAACTAAAATCTATAAAGAGTTTGCCAAACTCAACAACCAGAAAACAAATGACCCCGTCCAAAAATGGGGAGAGGATATGGACAGAATATTTCCCATAAAGAGATCCAAAAGGCCGAGAAACACATGAAAAAAATGCTCCAAGTCTTTGATTGTCAGAGAAATGCAAATAAAGACAATGAGATACCACTTTACTCCTGTGAGAATGTCATACATCAGAAAAGGTAACAGCAGCAAATGCTAGAGAGGTTGTAGGGGTCAAAGGAATCCTCCAGCACTGCTGCTGGGAAGGTGAATTGGTCCAACCTCTGTGGAGAGCAGTCTGGATTACTCTCAGAAGGCTTGAAATGGACCTACCCTACGATGCTGAAATTCCTTCCTGGGGATGAATCCTAAGGAAACCAACACACCCATCCAAAAAGATTTTTGTATAACCATGTTCATAGCAGCACAATTTGTAATAGCCAAAATCTGGAAGGACCCAGGTGTCCAGCAACAGAAGAATGGCTGAGAAAGTTGTGGTATATGTACACAATGAAATACTACTCATCTAATGATGATTTCACTGTTTTCAGCCCATTTTGGATGGAGCTTGAAGAAATCATGTTAAGTTAAATAAGTCAGAAGCAGAAGGATGAATATGGGATGAGCTCACTTATAGGCAGAAGTTGAAAAACAAGATCAGGCGGAGCCAGGCAGTGGTGCAGAGGGTTAAGCACACATGGAGCAAAGTGCAAGGACTGGCTTAAGGCAAACCAGATCAGAAGAGAAAACACAAGTAGAACCTTAACTGGATTGGTGTATTGCACCAAAGTAAAAGACTCTGGAGTAGGTGGTGGGGAGAGTTCAGGTCCTGGAAAAGGATAACAGAGGAACTAGTAGGGGTTGTATTGTTATATGGAAAACTGAGAAGCAGTTTAATTTATAATAGTTAAAGTTCTAAACATCCCATCTATCCTTCAGCAGCTATATGGATAAACAAACTGTGTGTTTATTTATTCCATAGAATTATAGTAGAGAGAGAGAAAGAAAGAGAGAATGAAAGAAAGGAAGGAAGGGTGAAAAAAAGATCACTATTGGTATAAACCACAAGTTCAATGAATCTTTGTGGAATTATGCTAAGAAAAAAGTCAATTTCAGAAGGCTGCATTGTAGATGATTCATGGTTGGCAGGGTTTAAGATTTAAGGAATGGGGCAGTAGGGAGGAGGATATGATTATGAATGGACAACCTGATGGACCATCGTGCTAACATAGAACTATCAGGTGTCTTGACTGATGAATTTAGTGGGAGATACACAACTTTACACATGTGGTATTTTAAAAAAATTTCTTTATTTGGGGATTAATGGTTTTCTCTTGACATTAAATACAATAGTTTATACATGTGATAATTTCTATATTCTAAATACACATATATATAAACCTAAGTAAATAATTATTGGGTTGTGAATAAGATCTGTATGTTGGTGTTAATATTCTGATTGTTATATAGTCACTACAGTTTTCTAAAGTGTTACCATGGAAGAAAACTGAGTAAAATGTACATGGGATATCTATTATTCCCAAGAATTACATATATAATTTTAACAAAAACTACTCCAACTTTTCTTACCAATTTGAGAAACACATGATAGAGTACTGAGCATAAAAAGAGGTCAACCTTAAATGTGAAAATTTTGCAAGTATAAGAACTACAAATATACTGAAGTCTGAGATATGAGTATAAATTATTCCTAAATCCCAAAGTGACCACAAAACTGTATGTGCTTTCAATAAGGGTGTCCAGAAAAATAATAAACCAGAAGTCAAAGCATCAACTTCTATTAAAATTCAGAACTGCTGTTGGTGAGATTTGTGAGCTTGTTATATTTTTGACCCAGTGAATTTCCAAATTGCACACAACTCAAGTGGTCAAAAGCATTACTCTTCCTGATCTTAGGTATCAGAGGTATAGAGTTGGAGCTGGAAAAATAACTGAAAATGAAAGCAAAGCTTTCAGAAACAAAAAGTCACATAGGGAGAGAACCTTGAAATATGAATATGAGACATGCCCAAATATTTGGCTGACAATTAAATTATGCAAGAGCAAGGATACACATTAAGTTTGAGTCAAAACTGACATTTAAAAAAGCAGTCAGTATTTCAATGTTCTAAGTCCAACATCAACTACTCTTTACCAGTTCTCATGATAAGTCCATTTTTGATCACATTGTTGTTTCTCATATTTTTCTTTTTGGCTTATCTCACTCAATATAATACCTTCAAGTTGTTCAAAGATGTGGCAAAGGAGAGGACTTCACTTTAAAATGACTAAATTTAGAATTAATAAAAACTAAACACATATTGAAAAATAGGTCAGTATTTCTTACAATTTACATATATACTTGTTCTTTTGCCCCATACGCTTCTTTCCAAGAAAAATGCAATATTTATCCAGTCTAGGGTATGTAGTGATATTGTGGATATTCACTACAACATTATTTCAGTTTCCCAATCAACAGTAAACCAAAATTTCCATCACCTAAGAATGGGATAAGTTTGGTGAATCCAAACAGTGGAGTACTTACTATTCAGTAATAAAAAGGAGCAAATTACTGATAGGTACAGTGATATAAATGACTCTCCAAATGTTAATACTCAACATAAGAACCTAGATCCAAAAGATTAAATACTTTATGGTTCTGTTTAGATCAAATTCTAAAAGAAGCAAAACTGTAGTCACAAAATAGTGGTGGTTGCCAGGGGTGAAGGGATTAAAAAAATGGTTGTAAAGAATAAGAAAAAACAAACTGAAATGATGAAAATAGTCTTAGGTCAGTAATATTTACATGGTTGTGTATTTAATAATAACATACTGCACTTAAAATTGGTACCTTTTGTTATATGTAAATTATACCTCAATGAAGTATTTACACAATTACAAAATAATGACCTCTTAGTATTTGATGTTTATGCTCTGATTTAATTAACATTAATCATAATAACATTCACCAATTTCCCACTGGAAGGTTTATATGACCTGAGCTTATCTTTTTTTTTAGTTATAAGTATCATTATCAATTGCCCTGTCAACCTCAGTAGCATTATGGTGGTAGTGCAAATAACCAAGTTTGGTTATTAAAAATATATCACTTGGTATCCATAGGAACCAATCAATTGGAAATAGGGTAGGTAAATTATAGGGTCTTGGTTTAAACAGTTGGTATACTGGGCTGGGCTTCAGTGCATCGGGTTAAGCGCACATATTACTAAACAGTTATAAATCTGTTAATTTTGTACTTTATTTCTTTCTTTAGATAAACATTTGTTTATTCACTTTGGATAGAGAAAAATGAGAAGAAAGGAGAGCCTAAGGGGAAAAGAGAAACACCTGCAACACTGCTGCCCTGCTAGTGAACTTTTTTCCCCCGCAGGTGGGGACTGGGGACTGTAACCAGTCTTTGCACATTGTAACTTGTACACTCAACCAGTTGCACCATCACCAGGCCCCTATTTGTTCCCTGTTGTAATTTAACTTAAAAAGGTGTTTTGTGGGGGCTGCTGCTGTGTATAAAAGGATGCACAGTGGGGAGCTGGGAACTGGTTTAAACAATACAAGGTTTATTAGGGTGAAACAGGTAAAGGGCAAAATAAGCACTTATTGGGAGTCCGGGGGTAGTGCAGTGGGTTAAGCACACGTGGCGTGAAGTGCAAGGACCAGCATAAGGATCCCGTTTTGAGCCCCTGGCTCTCCACTTGCAGGGGAGTCGCTTCACAAGTGGTGAAACAGGTCTGCAGGTGTCTAACTTTCTCCCCCTCTCTGTCTTCTGTTGGAGAATTATACAGATGCAGGTTTTGCCACACCCTGTGCCCTTTTCAACCAATCCTGTCCCAACATGTCACTCCTGGTGGTTGCCCAACAAAGCCCTCCCACTTCCGCCCTCGTTCTATCTCTCTCTCGGTGGCTCTGGCCTGAGCCCCCTCCCCCCCATCCAATAATAAAGATTTGTGTATCCCACTTGCTCCGGACCTCCTCTCCTTCTCCTCTGATGGCAGCGGCCAGAACTCTCGAAATCTGTAGGGGTTCCGGGGGCAGGGAGAAGGGCACCCGCGAAACTAGCAGGGGCCATACCACAATCTCCCAGTGGCTGAGGGGGGTGGGTGAGACCAAAACCAACGTGAAGCATACAACAATTCCCCCTTTTCTTTTTAACTAACGGGATCCATATGCTGGTCCTTGCGCTTCATGCCATGTGCACTTAACCCACTGTGCTACCCCCGACTCCATTTTTTCTGTCCTAACCAGGACGACGTAAATAACAACAACAATAATAACTACAACAACAATGAATAACAAGGGCAACAAAAGGGAATAAATAAATAATTATATTTTAAAAATAAGCACTTATCATCAAGACTTAAGAGTATGCTAGGTCCATAAAGTCTGAGTATAGTTATCAAAAGTTTAGTCCCATAAAATAAACAATTATCACCTCTGGTAACAGTTGCTCATGGCTATAGAGGGGTCTAAATGTTTACCAGCTAGCAGAGTCACATGTGTTTAGTTCCCAGGAGAAGTAGCCATGGTGGATACCTGGTACCCTCCGCTGAGATGCTTCTGACTAAGAGAAGAAGCAGCAGCCAAAGAGAGCGACCTGTTCAAAGACTTGTGCTTCATACCTTCCCTTCTCTTAAGTGTCTTGCCTCAGGGTGATGTCATTCATATGCTAATAGTCCCAAACTCCTGTTGGGGTCACAACAGTTCCATATGATATAGAGAGAGAGTCCCATGTGAGAGAGAAAGAGAATTATGACTGAGCATCATTCTGGCACTTGTAACACTGAAGAATTAATAAACCTCAGGCATGAAAATCCCATGCTCTAATAGTTGAGCTCTTAATGATCAAATGAAGAAAGTCATGAAATTTTTTATCATAGTGTATGAAGTATGAATCCTTAATACAAAATAGTTGTTACCTTGGTGAAATGTGAAATTTCTCCAAAGAGAAATGCATATCAAGCCAGTAGTAGTCAAGTATTGTTTCTCCCTACCAACCTGCCTGTCCCCTTTATTCATATAACAAAACATTCCATTTTACCTTTGACAAATGTTCTTTTCCCAATCAATGGAGTCCTGGTGATTCAATTAATGTCATGTGAGTACTCAGGTAGGGGCAATTGTGATAGTTGATCTCTATCCTACAGTAATTAGATCAGTAGGGGCCCTTAATCCAACCCAGGCCAATTAGAAACACAGTGATTGTAAAAATGGGTTACTGTTCCTTGTAATTTTCAGTGCCCTGTGGAAAAGCTAGCCTGACATTCAGAAGAGTTGAAAAATGTGTGAAGCAGAGACTGTGGAATGCTTGACCTTCTGGAGTCACTTGGACATAAGACTTTCCCATTTCTTGAGCGAATAAAAAGTTTTCAATACTCACTTTTTCTAAATAACATCTAAAATATTAAACTAGAAATATTACAAGTAGAGTAAAAGTATATAAATAACATGGGACAAGAACTAAACACACTATTCTAACAATAAGAAGAAAAAGATGGGGCAGAGCCAAGATGGTGTGAGCTCCAACAACAACTCCTGGAAAGGGTAGGATACTTGGTCTTCAGCAGGACAGTGAAAAAGGGGTCCTAGGTGTGACACCAAGGAGGTGACTATAGCTCAATTTGGGTTAGAAAACAGAAAAAAAAGCAAATTTTTAAAATTATTTCTGAAGCACACTCCCCACCCCCATAACTAGACCCCAGGTGCTGGAGAGCTGCTATTAGCTGGCTCCCTTCTGAGCTTTTTTCTTTACCAAGATTCCTGGCTCACCAGAGGTGTCATTCCAACCCTTTTCCTTTCTGATTCCCTTTGCTTTTTTTTTTTTTTTTTTTCCTTCCAAGTGAATTACTGGATCATATGGAAGGTCCATGTCTAGCCCTGTGAGAGTTCTCCAGACTGCTCTCTAGAGAGACAGGACCAATTTACATTGCCACCAGCAGTGCAGAAGAGTTCCTCTGTCCCCACAGCCTCTCCATCATTTGTTGCTGCTTTCCTTTTTGATATATGCCATTCTCACAGGAGGTGGTATCTTAATGTTGTCTTTATTTGCATTTTTCTGACAATCAGTGACCTGGAACAGTTTTTCATATGTTTGTTAGCCTTTTGGATCTCCTCTGAAGTGAATGTTTTGTTCATATCCTCTGCCCATTTTTGGATGGGGTCATTTGCTTTTATGGTGCTAAGTTTGCTGAGTTCTTTGTATATTTTGGTGATTAGTCTCTTGTCTGATGTATGGCATGTAAAGATCTTCTCCCATTCTATGAGGGGTATCTTTGTGTGATAGTTTATTTGGCTGTGCAGAAGCTTTCCAATTTGATGTTTTCCCATTGTCTTGTTTCTGCTTTAGTCTTCCTTGCAATTGGATTTGTTTCATCAAAGATGTCCTTGAGGTTTAGGTGGGAAAGTGTTTTAACAATGTTTACCTCTAAGGATTTGATAATTTCTGGTCTAACATCCAGGTCCTTGATCCACTTGGAGTTGATTTTTGTTTCTGGTGAGATAAGGTGGTTCAATTTCATTCTTCTGCATTTTTCAATACAGTTTTCCCAGCACCATTTATTAATGAGAACCTCCTTCTTCTTTAATACTTTGGGCTCTTTTATCAAAGATGAGATGTCCAGAGGTGTAGGAGTTTATTTCTGGGATTTCAATTCTATTCCACTGGTCTGTGTGCCTATATTTGTTCCAATACCAGGCTGTTTTGATGATGATGGCCTTGTAATATAGTTTGTGCTCTGGGAGTCTGATGCCTCCATATCTGTTTCTTTTCCTCAAGATGGTTTTGGCAATTCTAGGTGTTTTCTGGTTCCAGATAAATGATTGTAATTTTTATTCTATTCTCTTAAAAAATCTTGGTGGAACTTTGATGGGTGTCACATTAAATTTGTATATGGCTCTGGGGAGAATATCCATTTTGATGACATTTATTCTTCCAATCCATGAGCATGGGATGTCTTTCTATTTCTTGGTACCATTTTCTATTTCCTTGAATAGTGACTCATAGTTTTCAGCATACAAGTCTTTCACTTCTTTGGTCAGCTTTATTCCTAGGTATTTTATTGATTTTGCTAAACAGTGACTGGGAGTGATTTCTGGATATCCTCTTCTTCAGATTTAGTGTTTGCATAAACAAATGCCACTGATTTTTGTACATTGATTTTGTAGCCTGACACCTTGCTATATTGCCTAAAAACTTCCAGTAGTTTTCTGCTGGATTCTTAAGGTTTTTCTATGTATACTATCATATCATCTGCAAATAGTGAGAGCATGACTTCTTCCCTTCCAATCTGTATTCCTTTGATTTCTTTCTCTTGCCTGGCAAAATGTAGACATATAAATCACTAGTTAATTAATATGAGAGGGGGAAAATCAATTGTATGTCTCAAAGTTTTTCAAAACACAAACTGAATCTTTTTAATATATAGGCTGTGTATTTGATATGCGGACTCTCTCAAAAGCCTAGACCAAGTAGATTAGAAGCATCCAATAGCACAGCTATATACAAGATACTGGGTACTGTACAGCAAACCCTAACAAAAGAACTTTTCAAAGTTAACTCAATTACCAAATAATGTGATGATAACATTAACTATCGATTGTCTTTTTGAACCCTAAGACAGCAGGAACCTCACATCTCCACTATAGAGCCCCTACTTCCCCCAGTCCTGGAACCCTTGGATAGGGCCCACTTTCCCGTATGCCTCTCCTAATCCATATCAAATAATATTGCATCCGCCGACCACAACCTAACCAACGCAATGATTGCCACCTCAACATGCTTCACCTCAGACTGTGTCCAGAGACTTCACGTGTGGAATGACAACCCTTCAGCTTCATTACTCGGGTGAGACCTTTCCTTTCATAGTATACTCTAATTTCATCTCAGGTGGTTCACTTTCTAACAAAGTCCCAAAACCTAGATATACACCAGTTTCTATGAGAGACAGCATATGTTCACACGTATCCATAAACTACTGCAAAATATATACCTGAAAGCAGAAGTACACTAGAGTTTGCAGTGAGTACCTCCCTAACACTTCCTCTCCACTATTCCAAGGTTTGGGTCCATGATTGCTCAACAATTTTTTTGGCTTTGTATGTTAACTCTCTTTTCAATCACCAGGTTCCAGATGCCATCAGGATGCTAGGCAGGCTTCCCTGGATTGAAGACCCCACCAATGTGTCCTGGAGCTCAGCTTCCCCAGAGACACACCCTACTAGGGAAAGAGAGAGGCAGACTGGGAGCATGGACCGACCAGTCAATGCTCATGTTCAGTGGGGAAGCAATTACAGAAGCCAGACCTTCTACCTTCTGCAACCCTCAATGACCCTGGGTCCATGCTCCCAGAGGGATAGAGAATGGGAAAGCTATTGGGGAAGGGGGTGGGATATGGAGATTGGGTGGTGGGAATTGTGTGGAGTTGTACCCCTCCTACCCTATGGTTTTGTTAATTAATCCTTTCTTAAATAAAAAATTATAAAAAAAGAAAAACAAGGCTAGACATGGACCTTCCATATGACCCAGTAATTCCTCTCCTAGGGATATACCCCAAGGATTCCATAATGCCCAATCAAAAAGATATGTGTACACCTATGTTCTTAGCAGCACAATTCATAATAACTAAAATCTGGAAGCAATCCAGATGTCCAACAACAGATGAGTGGCTGAGAAAGCTGTGGTATATATACACAATGGAATACTATGCAGCTATTAAGAACAATGAACTCAACTTCTCTGACCCATCTTGGATGGAGTAAAAGGACTTTTTTTTTCTTTTATTTTATTTATTCCCTTTTTGTTCCCCTTGTTGTTTTATTGTTGTAGTTATTATTGTTGTTGTCGTTGTTGGATAGGACAGAGAGAAATGGAGAGAGGAGGGGAAGACAGAGAGGAGGAGAGAAAGATAGACACCTGCAGACCTGCTTCACCACCTGTTAAGCGACTCCCCTGCAGGTGGGGAGCCGGGGTTCAAACCGGGATCCTTATGTCTGTCCTTGTGCTTTGCGCCACCTGCGCTTAACCCGCTGCACTACAGCCTGACTCCCTAAAAGGACTTATTTTAAGTGAGCTAAGTCAGAAAGATAAAGATGAGTATGGGATGATCCCACTCATCAACATAAGTTGAGGAAGAAGAACAGAAAGGGAAACTAAAAGCAGGATCTGACTAAATTGAGAGTAGGGCACCAAAGTAAAAACCCTGTGGTGAGGATGAGGGTGGACATTCGGCTTCCCAGGGCGGCCAGTGGGGGTGGGATTGGGTATGTAGGATGGGACACAGTCTTTTTGTGGTGGGAATGGTGTTTATGTACACTCCTATTAAATTGCAGTCATATAAATCACTATTTAATTAATATGAGAGGGGAAAAATTGATTGTATATCTCGAACTTTTTAAACACAGACTGAGTTTTCTTAATACGTAGGCTGAGTCTTTGATATGTTGACTCTCTCAGAAGCCTAGACCAGGGAGAATATAAAGCAACCGGTGGCACAGCTATATACAACATGCTGGGTATTATACAGGAAACCCTAACAAAGGGACCTTTTAAAGTTAACCCAGTTACCAAATAATATGATAATAATAATAACTATCCATTGTCTTCTTGAACCCTAAGACAGCAGGAACCTCACATTTCCACTATAGAGCCTATATTTCCCCCAGTCCTGGAACCTTAGGGTGGGGCTCACTTTCCTGCATGCTTCTCTCAATTCATATCAAATAATATTGCATGCACTGATCGCAACCTAATCAACACAAGTGCCACCCCAGCATGCTTCACTTCAGACTGTGTCCAGAGACTTCAGGTGTGGAATGACAACCCTTCAGCTTCATTACTCAGGTGAGACCTTTCCTTTCATAGTAGTCTCTAATTCCATTCCAGGTGGTTCACTTCCTAATAAAGTCCCAAAACCTAGATATAGATCAGGTCCCCTGAGACAGAGTATATGTTCACACGTATCCATAAACTAGGGCAAAATATATACCTGAAAGCAAAGGTACACAATAGTCTGCAGTGAGTACCCCCCAACAATTCATCTGCACTATTCCAGCCTTCAGGCCCATAATGGTTCAGAAATTTGTTTGGCTTTGTATGTTAACTCTGTTTTCAGCCACCAGATTCCAGATGCCAGCAGGATGACTACCAGACTTCCCTGGACAGATGACCCCACCAATGTGTCCTGGAACTCTGCTTCCCCAGAGCCCCACCCTACTAGGGAAAGAGAGAGGCAGACTGTTAGTATGGATCGACCAGTCAGTGCCCATGTTCAGTGGAGAAGCAATTACAGAAGCCAGACTTTCCACCTTCTGTAACCCATAATGACCTTGGGTCCATACTCCTAGAGGGATAGAGAATGAGAAAGCTATGGGGGGGTGGTGGTGGGATGTAGAGATCTGGTGGTGGGAATTGTGTGGAGTTGTACTCCTCCTATCCTATGGTTTTGTCAATATTTCCTTTTTTAAATAAATAAATAAATTTGAAAAAGAATTCAAAAGATGAAATTGGAGGAAAACAACAAAAGAATAAAGATATTCTATAACTCAAGTGGAGGAAATAATTTATAAAGTGGCCAGAAAAATATCTCACTTAGTAATGCTGCTTTGCCATGTGTTCCACCCAGGTCTAAACCTGCTCCCACTAAATTAAAAAAAAAAAATATATATATATATATATGAAGTTATCTCCTTTGTGTCATCTTGGATTAAAGTCAAAAGCATCATGTTAAGTGTAATAAGCCAAAAGGAGGAAGACAGATGTTTAATTATCTCCTTAAAATGGAACCTAATAATTAGGAACAGGGAGGAAGAAAACAAAGTGAAACTTGAAATGGACATGATATATTGCATCAGAGCAAGGAACTCAGGAAAGGTGGGTAGGCAACAGTGAAAGAGAACTGTAGGGCTGCATACATAATGAAATTATATGCACGTGACAATGACTGTACTGTAAAACATTAAACCCTCAATAAAAAAGTAAAAAAAAAAGGGGGAAGTAATAATAGTTTCTATTTTCTAGGAATTTTGTAGGCATTATGTGAAAGAATATATGTATAAGGCTTATAACAGTGACTGAAACCTAGCTAATGTTATACAGATATCTTACTGCCATGCATTTCCTTTGTTGAAAGTATTTTTGATAAGCTGAGAAGTATATCAAACAAAGGCTTAAAATATTTCTAACCGCTATTGTCATTTGTCATTGGATTAATGGCTTAATTAAACTGAATGGCTGAGATACATTAACTCTTTTTTTTCTCTTTTTAATATTTATTTTTTCCCTTTGTTGCCCTTGTTGGTTTATTGTTGTAGTTATTATTGTTGTTATTGATATCATTGTTGTTGGATAGGACAGAGAGAAATGAGAGAGGAGGGGAAGACAGAGAGGGGGAGAGAAAGGCACCTGCAGACCTGCTTCACTGCTTGTGAAGCAACTCCCCCTACAGGTGGGGAGCCAGGGGCTCAAACCGGGATTCTTAGATACTTTAACTCTTATGTACAGAAGGAACTCATGCCTGATGCACCTCCCCCAACCTGCATCTTGTCAAAGACAGGGCTACAATATGGGCCCAGTGAAACTGAATCTTGATAGGTCATAATCAAAATCCACATAATAACATTGTTTACCTTACGGCATCATGAAATCTGAGTCCTCATAGGTGATTTACTTAGGTAACTATAATAGTCTCTTCTGTGAGGGAAATCTTAACAACAAAACTTAATCATATAAAAGAAGCCTTTCTAAATAATTGTAGTTTTCTCTGCTGTCTGAAATAGCAATGTGAACAGAATTTTATGTTGTGTGTAAAATACCTGAGGGTTATCATTTTTGCTATTACTAAACCATGGGAATGACAGTGGTGTCGTAAGATGCCCTTACTGATACTGAAACTGTACTTTTTTGAATAGTGTCAGGTACTATATGATTTTTCTATCCTTCCCTTGTGTTCAATACCATTCTTGTTGGAAGTATATTCTAATGGTTCCATCCCTTTTCCTTTTGATTCTTATACAAGTTTATGTACTGGGAAATTAACTCACTAAAGTTGTTCAAAACATATCTAAAAATAGAGCAAATAAGTCATGAGTAAAGACACTCATAAGAGTAAAACATATTTAGTTGGTTTATATTTTTTAATTTTTATTAATAAAAAGGAAACACTGACAAAACCATAGGACCAGAGGGGCATAACTCCACATAATTCCCATCACAAGAACTCTGTATCCCATCCCCTCCCCTGATAGCTTTCCTATTCTTTAACTCCCTGGGAGTATAGACCCAGGGTCATTATGGGGTGCAGAAGGTGGAAGGTCTGGCTTCTGTAATTGCTTCCCTGCTGAACATGGGTGTTGACAGGTTGATCCATACTCCCAGCCTGTCTCTCTCTTTCCCTAGTGTGACAGGGCTCTGGGGTGGCAGGGCTCCAGGACACATTGGTGGGGTCGTCTGCCTAGGGAAGTCTGGTTGGCATCCTGGTAGCATCTGAAACCTGGTGGCTGAAAAAAGAGTTAACATATAAAGCCAAAAAAATCGTTGACTATTCATGAACCTAAAGGCTGGAATAGTGCAGATGAAGATTTGGGGTCTCTGTTTTGGAGATATCTAATAGGCCTATTTTAGTTATATTCCAAAGGGCCCATGACTATACTAGCTTTTTCCTGAGCCTGACATCTGATATGCACGTGGACCCAACGTACTGTTTGGGGAGATGATGTCATGGCTGGAAAAGGGGCTAGAAATCTTGATAAGGGAAGAGAGTAGCTCCCAAATATGGGAAATGTGTATAAATATTGTTGACTATAAACCCCATTGATTTGAACTGATCTGGGGCCCATATTCAGCTTAGGAACCTGTGTGACCTCAACATCTCTGTAGGTCTGAGCTTGCATTCTGTGGTCATGAGTAGGAACATTCCAAGTTGCCCCAATTTCATGACCTTACTTGGTTTATTTTTAACACTTTGTCCCTCAGAGTTATTGTGGGGTCTTATTTACTATAATCTCCCACCTTCGGTTATATTACAGATATGGGCTTGCTTAAAAGGATTCTCTATATAAATTATGTATTATCATAATGTGTTCTGGCAACTTCGTGGTAGGACTGGATTTAATATTATTTTATTTTTTAATTTTTTATTTATAAAAAGGAAATATTGGCAAAGCCATAGGATAAAGAGGGGTACAACTTTACACAGTTCCCACCATTAGAACTCTGTATCCCATCCCCTCCCCTGATAGCTTTCCTATTCTTTAACAACCTCTGGGAGTATGGACCCAAGGTCACTGTGGGATGCAGAAGGTGGAAGGCCTGGCTTCTGTAATTGTTTCCCCACTGAACATGGGCATTGGCAGGTCGATCCATACTCTTAGCCTGTCTCTCTCTTTCCCTAGTGGGGAAGGCCTCTGGGGAAGCGGAGCTCCAGGACACATTGGTGGGGTTGTCCGTTCAGGGAAGTCTGGTTGGCATCATGCTGGCATCTGGAACCTGGTGGCTGAAAAGAGAGTTAACATACAAAGCCAAACAAATTGTTGACCAATGGATTACTATGCAGCTATTAAGAACAATGAAACCTAACCCTTCTCTTACCCATCTTAGATGGAACTAGAAGGAATTATGTTAAGCAAGCTAAGTCAGAAAGATAAAGATGAGTATGGGATGATCCCACT
Organism: Erinaceus europaeus; assembly: GCF_950295315.1. Classification (NCBI taxonomy): domain Eukaryota; kingdom Metazoa; phylum Chordata; class Mammalia; order Eulipotyphla; family Erinaceidae; genus Erinaceus; species Erinaceus europaeus. The sequence continues at coordinate 21,011,991 of NC_080173.1, read as the reverse complement.
CATAAACAGAAGTTGAGAAAGAATAATTGAAAGGGAAACTGAAAGCAGGATTTGACTAAATTTGGAGTTGGGCACCAAAGTAAAAACGCTGGATTTAATATTTTTAAAGCAGGTGATATGTGTAATGTTAGTAACACAACATTTTGGATTACTTGATGTTTTCAGGAACATATTATAAGTGACTTTGTTTTTCTCTTGCAGCCATCAGGATCCTTTCTTTATCCTTGTTCCTTTTCATTCCAAATATGATGTGTCTTGGTATCTTTAAATTTGGGTTAATTCTGTTTGGGACCTTCTGAGTTTCTTGAACCTTTATTTCTTTTATGTTGTCTAGACTAGGGAAGTTTTCAGCTATTATAGCAACATATTGTAAATCAAAGATAAAAACTTCCTCAATAATATCAGCTGTAACTGACTCTGCAGTACATTTTCAGTATTATAGAAATTTTATTTCAGAACAAATGTTAAGATTTCTTCTCAGACTTAGGTGTTTAAATTTATACTGCTATCTTGCTATATGTGCAAAGTAGCAGGTACTTACAGGATTTAAACCCATATTAACATTTGCACTAAATACTTCACTAGGCACTCCTAAACTGCAGAGAATAATAATAATAATATTAATAATTAATATTATTATTTAATATTAATAATTAACATTAATAATAATGGCCTGTTACTTTTGGTCAACTATTAGCAATTTGCATCTCTGTTAGGATAAAATGCAATAAACCATTATTTTGTTGTTAAATTTCGGCAGCTCTTGCCGGCCAGGTTGGCTTCGCAGTGGTGAACAGAGACGCGGAGACAACGGCTGGGCAGGGAAGCTGTATTTCTTTATTCAGGAATAACGATTCACAAACTAAGACAAACTAATCACCAAACAGAACTTTGTTTGTCTCTTTGTGGCGGCACAAGCACTCCCTCTTACTCTGTAACTCGGGAACTCTCCAACTCTGGAACTCTGGAACTCTCATACTGGGGAACCCTCTGAAACTCTCCCACTCTGGAACTCAGGAACCCTCTCCTGGGGCCAAGCGGGCCCGCGAAATTAACTGGACTGATCCAATTCTCTTGGTGGGGGAGGGCTAGAACAAACCAATGTAAAGCATATGACAATTTGAAATGAAGAATAAGAGAAGTTCACTGACACTGCCAACTTGGTTTGAGCTCCTTTTTATTTTTTTCTCACTATATGGGCTCTGGGCAGTAACTATGGGGGTTATAAATAATGATATTTTCACAAATGCTGGCATGATTTCCAGAGAGACTTTTACAATATGGAGAAGTCACAACTCTTCTAGGTTTAAACCAAGAGATGTTATCTTGCCTCCTCTACCTTAATACTTATTTTCTTTTAATAGAACTTATATACCTAACTATCCAGGGGAGTATAGATTTCTAAAGTACAGTTTCATTTGCACGAGTTTTACAAATAACCTCTGTTAACACTCAGGAGATGTTAGGAGGCTTCTGTTTGAAAGTTGAGATAAAAATATGTCCCTTTAGTGGATGGTTATATTTTATTTATAACAGTAATTTTGACTCAAATGACCCATATCAAAACATAGATTTAGTAGTTGAAAGATAGTAGATTTATGGATCCCTGCAGGCAGGAATAGAAAGAATATACCAATAGGTGCTGGAGGGCTATAGGACATGGTATTTTTCCCAAAATTATTAGGAAGAGAATAGATTCAAGGAAAAATTGTTCCAAACTTTCCCCCACCTGTACTTTCCTGGATATTCAAGTTGTCATTTCAGTTGTCTTTTTATCAAATTTATTATTTTTTTTGAAAAGCATTCAGTGTTTTATAGGCTCTTATCTAGTGAGAAATAAGCCAAGTGCTTTTGTTTATTTTTGTACTGATTACTGTGTCCGCAGCATATAATTCTCTGAATTTCATTTCTTAATGTTCTAAGAAAATTTGCTACTCATCTGTGACAAAACCAGTGTACACAGTACTCAGCCAATTTAAAGTCCAGATAAGAAACTCTTCTTGTCCTCTAGAAATCATCTGAAGGTCTCTAGTTAGTTGAATTGCTTCTTCATGAATTACTTAAGAGATGAGATATCTTGGTTCTCTTTATCTCTCCTAGTCCTTCCTTCCTGCCCTTCTCCAGGCCAGTACTTTCTCTTCCCTTTTCACTATCTTCTTCCTTCCCTCTCCCATTCTCCTTCTTTCTCCTTTTTCTCTTCTAGCTCCTTGTTCTCTTCATCCTCCCACATTAGTTCCTGTTAACAGTGCTAAAAAATATGCCCCAGACTTTAAGCACTTTGAAATTTTTGTGATAGAAATGCCTCCTGGATTTAATCTGATTATTATTATAAAAAAGAACTGTGAATTCAATTTCAAATAATGCAACTAGCTACTACATTATTGACTTTATGTCTTCAGGGCTTAGCTAGCACTATCTGAAGTAGGTAGTAAAATGAAAACAAAGAAAACTAAACAAACTAAATTTTTTCAGTATGCATTGCCAACTTAAAACTATTTTAAAAATTTAGTAATTGTATCACTAATTCTCTTTTTGTGTACTGGATGTTGAAAAGAGTTTAAATGAAATTATGGTACATTGCTGTATCCTTTTTATTTTTTATTATTATTTACCATTGCTGTATCTTAAAGAGTAATTATTATTAATTACTAAGTAATTATTATTATTACAAAGGGCCTCTCATGCCTGAGGCTCCAAAGTCCTATGTTTAATCCCCTCTACTACCATCAAAACACCAGAGCTGAGCAGCACTCTGATGTACTTAGCATCTACATTTCACTTCAAATTATAGATTGAATCTTCATAGGCATTCTTAGAAACACATATGCTAATATCAATAAAAAAATACTTAAACTTTTTTTATTATGCCTCCAGGCTGGGGCTAGATGCCTGCACCATGAGTCCACTGCTCATGACGGCCATCTTTTTTCCATTGTTGTTCTTGCTGCTATTATTGTTGTTGGATAGGACAGAGAGAAATGGAGAGAGGAGGGGAAGACAGAGAGAGGGAGAGAAAGATAGATACCTGCAGACCTGCTTCAACTCCAGTGAGTCCCCTGCAGGTGGGGACCCGGGGATTCAAACCAGGATTCTTGCTCAGGTCCCTGTGCTTCGTGTCACATGTGCGCTTAATCCTGAGTGCCACTGCCCGACCCCCCAAATGCTTATACTTTTGAAAGGAAGTAAACACTTAAACAGCTTGATCTGAATTCAAGTCCTATTCTTTATGTTCTTTCAAACGCTGGGACCAATTTCATATTAAGTTATGAAAAAGCTTGCTATCACAGTCACTCAATAGCATTAATCTTGCTTCAGGTTCTGTTTTAAAACCTGTATTTACCAGTAGGATGTGGTCTTCAGGATGAACTGTAAAATGCAAAGGAGTCGGTTGGGGATCAAATGTACATACACAATATATATACATACAGATTCAATAGCTCTGAGAAGATAACTAAAAAAAAAATAATGGGACATATGATTCCCCTTATAAAAACAAAGGGAGGTTGTGGGGGTAGCTAGCATGATGGTTATGCAAAGAGATGGATGCCCGAGGCTCTGAAGTTCCAGGTTCATTCCCCCACACCACCATAAATCAGAGCTGACTTGTGCTCTGCTAAACAAAAAAAAAAAAAAAAAAGAAAGAAAGAAAAGAAAAACTAAGGAGAAGATAAATTTAATTTTCACTACCTATAACTTTATTTTTTTTTGCCTCCAGGCCTTGGTGCCCGCACTATGAATCCACTGCTCCTGCCAGGCATTTTTTTTGGATGTTCTTGTTATTGGATAGGACAGAGAGAAATTGAGAGAGGAAGGAAAGACAGAGGGGGAGGGAAAGACACCTGCAGACCTGCTTCCGGTGGGGAGCCAAGGTCTCAAACCAGGATCCTTACAGCAGTACATGAGCTTTGCACCATGGGTGCCTAACCCGGTGAGCCACCGCCTGCCCCCCTATAAGTATTTATATTTTAAAAAAAGATTAGAAGCACCTTCTTCTGTATAAGCAATCACAACATTAAGTTGGTATTAAAGCTGACTTCCTCAATTAGATGTCTCCTAATTATATATCAAGACTGAAATAGGATACCCCAATAACTTAGCTAGTATCTATTCTGCACAAGCTGATTTAAATAGTTTATTTCAAATGTAACATAGAATGACAAAATTACACTAGTGATTAGGATCTAAGTACTGGTTTTTGTAGTTGTAAGTCTACAGGAGCTCCACTGAGAAAAGAAAATGTAGATGCTTCTGATGCAGACACAAAAGTATCAGAACTCTTTTATAAAAAACAACTATAAGTTTGAGAGTTGTATGTTTTATTGGAATCTTAGGGAATGTAGGAACATAAATAGAAATATTACACCATATTTCATGCTCAAATTGCAACTAATGATCTGAGTTTTAAAGTGCTTTTTAAGTGGGATATAAAAATACTCATTTTGCAGTCTTCAGATCTGTTAATCAAGTTAGGCCTATGAGAAAAACAAGTAGCATTACTACATATTGCTCTGGCACTGTGATGAAAACACTACTCCATCTATTTTGTGGTAGAACTAGACTTTCATTGTGTTCTATAAATGAATCAATAGTGAATTTATATAAAAAAAGGCTTTTTTAAGAAAGACCACAATTTTGCTATTAAATAATGCTACCCTTTGATTATGTGGGAGATAATAGGAAAATAGCATGTAAATTGATGTAAATATCACAGCATTTTGTTCCATTTCATTTTCTTTATCTCCCTTCCTTCCTCCCCTTTCTCTTTCTCTCTGTCTCTCTCTCCCTCCCACTCTCCCTCCTTCTTTTTCTTTCTCTTTCTTCCTTCCTTCCTTCCTTCCTTCCTTCCTTCCTTCCTTCCTTTCTTCCTTCCTTCCTTTCCTTCTTTCTTCTTTCCTTTCTTTCTTTCTTTCTTTCTTTCTTCCTTTTCTTTCTCTTTTTTCATCTTTCTTTTTAAAAAATATTTATTTATTCCCTTTTGTTGCCCTTGTTGTTTTATTGTTGTAGTTAATATTGATGTTGTTGTTGGATAGGACAGAGATAAATGGAGAGAGGAGGAGGAGACAGAGAGGGGGAGAGAAAGACAGACACCTGAAGCAACTCTCCTGCAGGTGGGGAGCTGGGGGCTCGAACCGGGATCCTTACTCTGGTCCTTGAGCTTTGTGCCAAGTGTGCTTAACTCACTGCACTACCACTTGACTCCCTTTCTTTCTTTCTTTCTTTCTTTCTTTCTTTCTTTCTTTCTTTTCTTCATCTTTCTATCTTGCTTTTCTTCATCTTTCTATCTTTCTTTTCTTCATCTTTCTTTCTTTTCTTCATCTTTCTTTTTTCTCTTCTTCATCTTTCTTTCCCTTCCTTCGTTCTCTCCTTCCTTCCTACCTTTCTCTTTCAGTGCCGGGCCTTCAAGTATATGCAGCTCTGCCACTCCTGATATGACTTCATCATTATAATTTGTTTCAGCTAGAGAGGTACCACAACAATGTTCAACCATGCCTGGAATCTCTCCTGGTGCCATGGTGCTGCCATGTGGTGCTAGAGCTCAAACCTGGGGCCTTACACAGAGTAAGACATGTATCCTACTCAGTGAGCTATATACCAGTCCCTTCATTTTAACTGTTAATACCAAGTTTTATTAAAATACAAATTTCATTGAGAAATGTACACTTGAATTGTAAAATTCAATATATTTTTACAAACTGAACATGTATGAGAATAGCACTCATGAATGAACACATTACAAGTCCCTTCATGTTCCTTCCAGAGAGTTACCCAATAGAAAAATTGCTGTTCTGACTTTTGACAGTACAGGCTAATTTTACCTACATTGTGTTTTATATGAGGGAACCAGAGAGCACATATTTTTTTAGAAGTCAGACTTCTTTATTCACACTGAGTGTTTAAGTTAATTCACAGTGCTGCATGTCATTGCAGATGGCTTATTCTCATTGTTGATGAGTGAATATACCAGATTAATCCTTTCTACTGGAAGGAGCATTTAGGTAGTTCCCATTCTGAGTCTGTTAAAAGTAATGTTTCTATGAGTACTCTTTTTTTTTTTAAATTTTTTTGTTACCTTTATTTATTTATTGGATAGAGAAAGCCAGAAATTGAGGGGGAGGTGAGAGAGACAGAGAGACACCTGCAGCCTTGTGTGCAGCTGGGGACCGGGGGTTCAAACCCAGGTCCTTGTGCACTGTAACGTGTGCTCAACCAGGTGCACCACCACCCGGCCTTCTATGAGTATTCTAATGCATGTCTTTTTATGAAGCTCTGTACATTTTTGTGGTGATTGTACCTAGGGATAGAAATTTTGGGTCATGGATTGTTCTTAATTCCACCTTTGGTAGGAAATGTCCATTTTCAAAGTAGTTTTCAGTTCACATGTACATTATAAATACATGAGAGCTCCATTTTAACAAGTATGTCTAAATATTTTAATGATGTGGTTTTCTACTGCACTGATCATTTGGAGAAAGTAATGATTTTAAAAAGCCCTGATTCTTAGAGGAATGGTATAATCCATCTTATTAGAGTAACACTAACACTTACCTCCATGCATATAAAAATACAAAATAGTTTTAACTTAAACTTGATGATAATGCATGAGTTGATTTTTCCTCCTGATTTATCTTTCTAAATTGTTAGAAGTGCTCAAAATGTATTTTATATTCACTTAAAGAAACAAAATTAATGCAGCAATGTCTACTTCTTTGTATTCAGTTACTTTTTGTTTTCTTTCTTTTTTTAAAAAATATTTATTTTATTTATTCCCTTTTGTTACCCTTGTTATTTTATTGTTGTAGTTATTATTGTTGTTGTCGTTGTTGGATAGGACAGAGAGAAATGGAGAGAGGAGGGGAAGACAGAGAGGAGAGAGAGATAGACACCTGCAGACCTGCTTCACCGCCTGTGAAGTGACTCCCCTGCAGGTGGGGAGCCGGGGTTCCATCCGGGATCCTTATGCCAGTCCTTGTGCTTTGCGCCACCTGCGCTTAACCCGCTGCGCTACAGCCTGACTCCGTGTTTTCTTTCTTAAATGTTTAAAATATGACTAAAATTGGAAGACCACTCTTTCAAAACAATCTTGTGTATTAAATTTTTAAAAATATTTTTATTATTAATAGTTCATTATAAGAGCATAACATCACAATGTATAGTTCCACATCAGACTCACCACCAAAGTTCCGCATCCCCACCCTCCAACGTCCCAAAGATAATTACAGTAGTTCTCACAATTTTTACAGTTTTCTTGCTTCTGTTTTATCTGGATTTTGTTGTTGTTTCAAGTTCATGTAAATCAGATCTCTAGATTCCACATATGAGTGAAACCATCTAGTAGTTGTCTTTCAAGCCTTTACTTATTCTGCTAAGCATAATCACCTTTAATTCCACCCATTTTCTCCCAAAGGACACAATATCATCTTTTTTGATTGCAGAGTAATATTTCATGGTATATATCTCATAACTTCTTTAGTCAGCTGTCTGTTGATGGATATTTAGTCTGTGTTCACTCTTTGGTTATTGCGAATAATGCAGCTATGAACATAGGGGTGCATGTGTCCCTTCTAATTAGTATTTGTGTGTCCAATGGATAAATATCTAATAGTGGTATTGCTGAATCACAAAGTACTTTAATTTATTTAATCACTCTCCATACAGTCTGCCAAAGAGGCTGTGCCAGTTTTCATTCCTACCAGAAATGTAGCAGAGTTTCCTTTCTTCTGCAACCTCTCCAATACTTGTCATTTCCTGATTTGTTGATGGAAACCATTCTCTCAAATGTGAGATGGTTCTCAGTGAAGTTTTAATTTGCATTTCTCTAATGATAAGTGGAGCATTTCTTTATGTGTCTATGGTCCATGTGCATCTCTTTAGAAACTGTCTGTTTTGTCTTTTGGCCCACTTTTATTATTGGGTTATTTTTGCTTCATTTGTAGATCTGTATTGATTCTATATTCTTTTTGTTTTAATAGAAGGGAGAGAAATTGAGAAGAGAGGTGGAGATAGATGAGGAGAGAGAAAGAGACCAGAAGACCTGCTTTGCTGCTTGTGAAGAAGCTTGAACCCTGATCTTGTGCAGGTCCTTGCACTTAGTACTATGTACATTTAAGCAGATGCACCATGGCCTGGCCCCCCAATTCCGTATAGTTGCTTGATATCAGTCATTTGTCTGATGTGTGTTGTGAAAATATCTTCTCCTATTTGCTTGATTGCCTGGTTATCCTTGTGTAATTTTCTTTCAATATGTAGAAGCTCTTTAGTTCATGTAATCTCATTTATTTACTTTTGTTTCATTTCCAATACCAGTGGGGTTGAGACTCCTAATACGTCTTTGATGTGAATGTCCTGAAAAGTTTCACTGACATTTTCTTCTATAAATTTTAGAGTTTCTAGCCTAATATATATATAATAATACAGTGTGATTTGAGCTTGGTGTATGGTGTTAGGTGATGGTCTGGTTTCACTTTACTACGTGTGGCTGTCCAATTTCCCCAGCACCCTATACTGAAGAGATATTATTTACCCCACTGAACAGTTTTGACTCCTTGGTCATAAATTAGAAAGCTGTACATTTATAGGCTCATTTCTGGGCTTTTGATAACTGCTCCATTGATCCAAGTGTCAATTTTTATTCCAGTACCCTGTTTTGATTACTACGGGCTCGCTCTGGGTCCTCCTCCCCACTGGCCAGCTGAGCAGAGAGTCAGAGCAGCTCCTTGGGAGGGAGTCCTGGGGTAGCTCCACGTGCTGAGGGCAAAGTGCGCAGACAGGGCAGTCAGCTCTGGGAAAGCCTCAGTAGGTCAATTTGTTTATTAAAAGAAAAAGCAGATAAATATAGGCCATAACTTGGGGGGAAAGATTTGGGTAATCCATTAACCCAAACACAGAGCAACACAATGCATAGTTACATTTTGACCAACAGACTGTTTGATTATAAGCTTTACATTGTACATTTTTCCAGAGGTAAATTGCAGGCACTTTAGAGCATCAGGGGAGAGGAAAAGGGGGGCAGCTGAGTAATCAGGATGTTTGCTGCTCTTTTAAGGTTAACATAGTAATCCATGTCTTTTAATTATAGAAGGAAGCGGGCGAGGTGGCATGTGTAGAAAGGCGCCTATGTCCAGGGATCCAGCCGTCATAAATTCCAGAGACCAGGCAACCTTCCCTTGTCCTGAAGGGACAGTTCGGGGTCAACTCACTCTAACCTCATGGAAACAATGGCCTGGACTTTCTGGGACAGTGGGTCCATTCTCCAACAGATTACTACTGCTTTGTACTATACACTGAAGTTGGGGAGCATGATACCTCCGTATTTTTCTATTTTTCTCAAAAGTGCTTAGGTAATTCATGGCCTTTTGTGGTTCCACACAATTTTTTTTGACAAGTTGTTCAATTTGCTTAATAAATGCCATTAGGATTTTTATAGGGATTCCATTGAAATTTTAGGTTGCTTTTGGTAGAATGGCCATTTTAATTTTCATTCTTCTAATCTTTTATCTCTTTCTCTGCCTTTAACTACCATCACCACTCACTGATTCTCCAGGACAACCCTGGAACAACAGAAATTATAGTAAGAGATCATCTATTCACAAACTTGATAGCAGTAGCATTTTTAAAAGTCAGTGTTTCTCAGTTACAATTTTTGTGTTACAGAAGAATTTATATATCAAGGGTATTTTAATTTTCAGATGATATTAATTGTTTTGACCTGATTGTCCATGTATGTACAATTTTAGTAACCTCAGTAAGATTCTAGACTTGGAAGCATGAAGTCACAAATTCAGTCTCTACAATCCCATGCATCAGAGTTATGCTCTGATTCTCTAACTCTCTATTCCCTATTTTGTATTCCAAATTAAATAAAATCTTTTTTAAAATCACAAATATTATGGCAGCTATCACCTTCACCTGCCTCTCAGCAAATCTCTCATGGTACAAAGTAACCCCAGTGTAGGCTTCTAGGCCATCAATTCACTAGGGTCAACCAATAGGATCATGACATCATAAAGCATAAAATCAGGACGAAAGTAAGTAAGAATACAAACATAGATATATAATGTTTTGGGTATTGGAATATTAGAAACAGAATATAAACTTCTTTGTAAGTTATTTAGAGAAGTGAATTATTCATATAAACAAGACATTGAGAAAAAAGTGTCATTTAACTTTAGAATTATTAAACTGATTTGATATTTGACATGTAAAGTTAATATTTGTGTCTAGTATGGCCAATTCTTTGACATCAGAATGTGTCTAAATGTTTCATATTTATAAGTGCACATAGAAAAATTAATAAACTAGAAGTTGTTAGGAATAAAAATAATTCAACAGAAAGTCTCAATTCACTAGGAAGATATAAAAATTCTAACATATATAGATTACTAAAGTAGTTGTTTGATATATACTACTAGAGTTACAAAGATAATCCTGTTCCTACTATTGAGAGTTTCACCAAAACAGCTAGATTTAATGCCTTAAAAGACAGTGAATTTTCCATTTCTTATCTTTTATTTCTTTAATTTTTTAAAAATTCTCTTTATTTATTGAATAGAAACAACCAGAAATCAAGAGGGAAGGGGGAGGTAGAAAGAAGGAGAGAAAGAGAGACACTTGCAGCCTTGATTCTCCACTTGAAGCTTTCCCCCTATAGGTGGGGCCCCAGACCAGGGGTTTGAAAAGGTGTCCTCGCACAGTGTAACATGTGTGTTCAATTAGGTGTGCCACCACCTGGCCCCAATTTTCCTTTTTTTTTTTCCTCTAGCACTCAATTCAAGGATAAATACCTTACTCCCTTTGACCTTCTCTCTCCTCTACCTCTAGATCACATACAATTAAATCAGTTTGTTTTCATAACATGATCATGGTAAAAAATACTCTTAGCTCACTAGTCCTGGTTCTTTGTAATTAGCTGTTTGATATCTCTGTCATGCATATTTCTCTGTATTGTTAGAGTGTTGTATAGTCCATAAACCACTGGTGCCACAAATTGTAATATTGACCTGCATAGCAATCTACCTAGTAGCCAAACATCAAGGTTAATTTGCTTTTGTGTAAAGAAATTATCTCAAAAAAGTTATAATGAGTTGTCCAAGGCCACAAAACTTGTAAAGGACATAAAGGACTGAAATCTGCAATATCTGACATCAAGCCTTGCTTACTTTCACTGCTTTATAGGAACCTTTTAATACCTTCAGTTTCCTTGATGAAAATACACACTTTTCTGCAAATTGAGGCACCAGCAGACAGGGGTCAACCTCTTTTAAATGGTTTTTTTAATATTTATTTATTTTCCTTTTTTGTTGCCCTTGTTTTTATTGTTGTGGTTATTATTGTTGTTGTTGTTGATGCCATCATTGTTGGATAGGACAGAGAGAAATGGAGAGAGGAGTGGGAGAGGAGGAGGGAAAGATAAATAACTGCAGACCTGCTTTACAGGGGCCAACTTCATAAGAAATGCTTGTGTCAGGGACATGTGCTACCAGGTAACTATCAGCAGTCTGTTATCTCTAGGGCAACAACTGGAATCCAGACAAATTCATAATTTTGGAAACATTACCAATGGCTTCTGAAAGAAAACCTATGTCTTTATTGAGTTGTCAAATTATGTTTGGTAAGAAGATTTGGAGGAGAATGGGAAGGGACTTGTCTTTACCAACAGTAACTTGGGAACATCATCAGCTATTCCATGCACCAATAAGAACTTACAGAACCTACACTCCAGCACTCTTACCATGTACTTATTTGAACATTAAGTTACTGTGTAAGATAAATTGATGAATAAGCTTACTGTAATTTCTTTAAAACTTCTTCACAAGCAATAATTAAGAAATGGAGATTTATCTCTGTTTAGAACATTACCTTTTGTCCTTGTCTGTGAAATCCTTTCAAATAATCTTGAATTATTTGAAGTAACACAACATTTTTAACCAAATAAAGCATTAAAGGTTTCTGAAGTAGTTCTTTGTTGGAAGAGTTCTTTTTCTATGATCTAGTGTTATAAGTAATCTTTACTTATTTAATTTTTTATTTACTTATTTTAGAGACACAGAGGCCGAGAGAGTGAAAGAGGTCACAGTACTAAAGCTTTCTTCAGTGCACTGAGTCATAGGCATGGCAAAGCAGCACACTCTACAAGTGATCCATTTTGGCTGCTTTAGTTTTAGGGATTACTGCTTAACTACTAGCCTAATTTATGTTCTCAATACCACCAGTAGCTGGCTGTGTACGTACCATTGGACAAAGTACTTGAGATCTCTAGTCTTCAGGATTTTCTCCTATGGAATAGGATCAGCAATAGGAATTTTCTTTTAGAATTTTTGAAGATTAAACAGGTAATTTGCAATGCTTAAAATAATAACTAGCACTATTAGTTGTTTAGATTCTAACATCCTGTTACCAGTTGTCTCTCAGGTCTTTGGCATGACCTGAGTATGAACTTTGGCAAGTGACTTCATCTTTGTTGATTTTTTCATCTCAGTTATATATAGGTGCAGTTGATTTGTTTATCTGATCACTATGTATTTAGAGATCAGACTTGAGGCAGATTGCTTAGGTTTTAGGTTTTTAGAGTTAGTCACAGAGCATCTCTAGAATCTTATGTTTTTTTCTATTAAATTTAAAATAAGATAATTTATAAGACTGTTCTAAAACATTAAGTGAGAAAATGGTTGTGAAGCCACTTGAAATTGTGCCTTACACATGCCAATACTTAGAAAGTAGTAATAACAAAACAAGGACAACACTGAAATCATGAACTAAGGTTTATTATCCATGTCTCCATTGGTCTGAAAGTGTTGACTCTGGAAACATCTAATAAGAAGATTTAAAAATCAAGCTATGGATACCTTTCTGCTCTTCATCATCTATCTTTAGGATGTTAGTCCCTGACTCCTGCTGTGCAGCTCAGTCTGCTTGGCTTTGAGCCTTCCCTCCCTGAAGAGACATGTTTGGGATGGAGCCAAAGTTCATTCTCATGCGGTGGGTATCATGACTCACAGCTGCTCCCAATATGTTGCCTAGAACATATTCTCCTTGAGAGAGTTTTTTGTCATTTATGTAGTAGTTGGTGTAGGTGTCCCTCAAAAGGCCCATCTTCATGATTAAATTTGACATGTTTCATAATTGGAACTCCATCTCTTCATATCCTTTTCCCCATCCGACACAAGCTTTTCTATCTCTACCCATATCTATACCTGCAAACCTGTCTTTCAACCAAGACTGTAAAAACTGAAGTCTATTAAAGTTCTAGCTACAAGTATTTCTCACTGAACAGCTAATTAGAAAGTCTTTCCTTTATGGAAATTTCTCATAATTCTTAAAAAAAATCTAAAATTTCAGACAAGAGATCTCACATGCCTATATTGCCATATATATCATTCAGGTTCCAGACACAAACACCATTGAAGGTGTTATGACAACAGAGAAAGCTTTGATTTTGTGATCTCTCTCTCTCCCTCTCCCTCCCCCTCTCCCTCCCTCTCTGTCTCTGTCTCTGTCTCTCTCTGTGTGTCTGTGTTTCTATCTGAATGAAAAAGTGTACCTGGGCAGTGAAATTGTTTATTCATGAGGTCCAGTTTTATAGACACACACACACACATACACACACACACACACACACTACACACACTTTAAACTCTCAGCTATGTCTTATAATGTTCTAAGCTTGTGATCTGTTCTATGCCTCTGATATTATCTCCTCCTTCTATGCTTTAGTTAAACATACTATTTGTTGCTTTAAGATTCCAAGTTCATTATCATTACTTTTTTAATATATTTATGTATTTATTTTCTCTTTTGTTGCCCTTGTTGTTTTTCATTGTTGTTGTAGTTATTATTGTTGTTGTTACTGATGTCATCATTGTTGGATAGGACAGAGAGAAATGGAGAAAAGAGGGGAAGACAGAGAGGGGTAGAGAAAGAAAGACACCTGCAGACCTGCTTTACCACCTGTGAAGCGACTCCCCTGCAGTTAGGGAGCCGGGGGCTCGAACTGGGATCCTTACGCTGGTTCTTGCTCTTTGCGCCACATGTGCTTAATCCGCACCTAATTCCCATCGTTATTTTTTTTAACTTGGAACTTTCTGTTCAATTCTTCCTGGAATTTAAAAAAAATTTATTTATTTATTTATTGCTTTTTTGTTGTAGATATTATTGTTGTTGTTATTGATGTCATTGTTGGATAGGACAGAGAGAAATGGAGAGAGAAGAGGAAGATGGGGAGAGAAAGAGACACTGCAGACCTGCTTTACCTCTTGTGAAACGACCCCCCTGCAGGTGGGGAGCTGGGGCGCGAACTGGGATCCTTCTGCCGGTCCTTGCTCTTCATGCCACGTGCAGTTAACCCACTGTACTAATGCTGGACTCCAGGAATATGGGTTTTTAGTTTTTTATTGGGGAATTAATGCTTTACATTCAACAGTAAATACAATAGTTTGTGCATGCATAACATTTCCCAGTTTTCCATATAAGAATACAACCCCCACTAGGCCCTGTGTCATCCTTTTTTGACCTGTATTCGCCCCCCCATCATCACCTCCCACCCAGAGTCTTTTACTTTGGTGTAATACGCCAATTCCAGTTCAGGTTCTACTTGTTGTGTTTTCTCTTCTGATCTTGTTTTTCCACTTCTGCCTGAGAATGAGATCATCTCATATTCATCTTTCTGTTTCTGACTTATTTCACTGAACATGAACTTTTCATTATCCATCCAAGATTGGCTGAAAACAGTGAAGTACCATTTTTTATAGCTGAGTAGTATTCCATTGTGTATATATACCACAACTTGCTCAACCACTCATCTGTTGTTGGACACCTGGGTTGCTTCCAGGTTTTGGCTGTTACAGATTGTGCTGCTAGAACATATGTGTACCCAGATCTCTCTTCCACAGAGGTTCTCAATTACCCTAGGGGACATTTGGTGCTTGCTTGCTGTTGGTAGAACTCAGGAATACAGCTCCGCATCCTACAATGCACAACTCACTTGCCACAACCCAGAATTATCTGCACAGTATATTAGTAGTGCTGAACTTGTGAAATAGCTTCTAGAATATGGTCTTATTTTATTTCGTTTAAGTAACATAGTGCTTACTGAAGCTATTTCATTTAGTCACTCATTACTTCTTTCCTCCCCTTTTCATTCGCTCACTTTCCTTGCTTCCTTTTACTTTTTTTTATTTAATTTTTTATTTCTAAAAAGGAAACATTGACTAAACCATAGGATAAGAGGGGTACAACTTCACACAATTCCCACCACCAGAACTCTGAATCCCACCCCCCCCCCCATAGCTTCCCTATTCTTTAACCATCTGGGAGCATGGACCCAGGGTCATTATGGGATGCAGAAGGTGGGAGGTCTGGCTTCTGTAATTGCTTCCCCACTGAACATGGGCTTTGACAGGTCGATTGATACTCCCAGCCTGTCTCTCTCTTTCCCTAATGGAGAAGGGCTCTAGGGAAGCGAAGCTCCAGGACACATTGGTGGTGTTGTCTGTCCATGGAAGTCTGGTTGGCATCATGCTAGCATCTGGAACCCTATCCAGAGAATCCCCAGTCACAAGCTCTTGTTTGTTGGAGCTCACGTCAGCCGCTGCTTGCAAGTTGCGATCTTCTACTTTTTTCTTTATATCAAGCTGAGGTGTCACCATTCCAGGCTGACTTATTCAGATAGAATGAGTCAGAGACAAGAGCTTTCTCAACTACAGCTTCCTCAAATGCAATACTGTTGTGCATAAATTTGGGCCATGTACATAGTAAAGTAAATGCACTGTCTAGGTAAGCAGGTAAGATATTTTACAGGCTCCATTCATAATTTTAATATTTTTAATTCATATATCATTATGATTTAAAATTATGTACTTTTTTTTTTTACAAAGAGTGAGTGAAAAAGACAGAGAGGTAAGTGAGAGAGAGCAAAAGTGAGCTAAAGAGAGAGAGAGAACAGATACCTGCAACACTGCACCACCACTTTGTCAAGCTTCTCCCTACAAGTGGGGACCACAGACTTGAATCCAGTTCCTTGCACATGGTAATGTGTGGTCTGGGTGTGCCAATACACAGAATACATTCAGTATTTTCGTTTTTTAAATTTCTTTATTGGGGGATTAATGTTTTACATTCGACAGTAAATACAGTAGTTTGTTTGTACATGCATAACATTTCTCAGTTTTCCACATCTTAATACAACCCCCCACTAGGTCCTCTGTCATACTTTTTGGACCTGTACTCTCATCTCCCCCTCCCCCATAAATCTTTTACTTTGGTGCAATACACCAACTCCAGTTCAAGTTCTACTTGTGTTTTCTCTTCTGATCTTGTTTTTCAACATCTGCATGAGAGTGAGATTATACCATACTCATCCTTCTGTTTCTGACTTATTTCACCTAACATGATTTCTTCAAGCTCCATCCAAATAGGCTGAAAATGGTGAAGTCACTGATTTTAATAGCTGAGTAGTATTTCATTGTGTATACATACCACAACTTGCTCAGCTACTCATCTGTGGTTAGACATAAATTGTGCTGCTAAGAACATAGTTATACAAAAATCTTTTTGGATGGGAATGTTGGGTTCCTTAGGATATATCCCCAGCAGAGGAGTTAGAGGGTCATAGAGTAGGTCCATTTCTAGCCTTCTGAGATTTCTCCAGACTCTTCTCCAAAGAGGTTGGACCAATTTACATTCCCACCTGCAGTACAGGTGGGTTACTTTGACCCCAAAACCTCTCCAGCATTTATTGCTGCTACCTTTTCTGATGTATGACATTCTCACAGGAGTGAAGTGGAATTTCATTGTTGATTTTATTTGCATTTATCTGACAATCAAAGACTTGGAATATTTTTTCATGTGTTTCTCAGCCTTTGTGGTCTCTTATTTTTTAATTTTTAAAATTATTTTTATTATTTATTTTTATTATTTTATTATTATTTTATTCTTTATTATCATTTATTTATTATTTAAATTATTATTTTTTAAAATTTTAAAGTCTAGAAGACTTTTAAAAGTAGAGGCATTAGTTCTTCTTTGAAGGTTTTGTAGAATTCATTTGTAAATCCAGCTAGTCCAGGACTTTTATTATTGGGAAGGTTTTTGATAACTGTGTCAATTTCATTAGCTGTGATGGGCCTGTTCATGTTATCTAGTTCCTCTTTACTTAATTTTGGAAGTTCGTAGGTATCTAGGAAATCATCCATTTCTTTCAGGTTCTCTAGCTTGGTTGCATAGAGTTGTTTATAGAAACCTCGCATGATATGCTGAATTTCTGCAGTGTCTGTTGTGATATCTCCTTTTCATTTATAATCCAATTTATTTGGGTCTTCTCCCTTTTTTGTTTTGTGAGTCTGACTAAAGTTCTGTCAATTTTGTTCACTCTTTAGAAGAACCAACATTTACATCCATTGATCTTTTGTATGGTTTTCCTATTTTCAATGTTATTTATTTCTGCCCTAACTTTAGTGATTTCTGTCCTTCTGGTTGCTTTAGGGTTTCTTTGTTCGTCTTCTTCTAGGTCTTTAAGATGTGCAATCAGGTTGTTTATTTGTGCTTTTTCCTGTTTCCCAATGTATGCTTGTATGGCTATGAACTTCCCTCTCAGTACTGCCTTAGCTGTGTCCCAAATATTTTGATAGTTTGTGTCTTCATTTTCATTGAACTCTTAAAGCATTTTGATTTCTACCTGTATTTCCTCTTTGACAGAGTAGTTGCTAAGTAGTGTATTGTTGAGCTTCCACATTTTGGGCCTATTACTAATCTTTTGTTGTTTGTTCAGTGTTTGTTTAATTCCACTGTAGTCTGAGAAGATGCTTGGGATGATTTCAGTGCTCTTGAATTGGCTGATGCTGTCTTTGTGGCCTAACATATGGTCTATCCTTGAGAATGACCCATGAGGACTTGAGTAAAATGTGTATTCCAGTTTCTTAAGGTGAATGACTCTGAAAATGTCCAATAGTTCTAGTTTATCTATCTCCTCATATAGCTCTGTCTTTATTTATTTTCTGCCTGGATGATCTGTCAAGTTGAGAGAGTGGGGTGTTGAAATCCCCTACTATGTGTTGCTGTTAATATAATATAACCAGGACAGAATGAAATTGAGAGTGTTGATGGAGAGAGATATAGAGAGGAAGAGGAAGAGGGACACCTGGAGTTCTGCTTTACATTTTCTGAAGCTTCCCCCTGCAGGTAGTTAGCAGGGGCTTGACCCTGGTTGTAATATGTGTGCTCACTGCCTGGCTTCTTGAGCTTGCCTATTTTTCATCTTATCTGTGTCATTCTTTATATATTTGAAGATATGTCTCTAGGTTTTTATAATTTTGGATGTTGATAATTTTAAACTAGTTTTAACTGATGAAAACAGCTTTTTACAGTAAATGATGAACATTAAAATATAAATTTGGACATAAAATTAACTCACACTAATAAAAATAACATGTTTTGTTTTTTACATATTGGTGACCTATAAAAATGCTTCAGTACCTGGATGTACACAGATGTAACAATGTAAGGAGACATGGAAAGATGTGAATATCTGAGAGCATATCCAGATATACATAGATACATATGTCTTTGGTTAACAGTTATTTGGCAAGAATACATTCCCCTAAGAAAATAGTATCTGGTACTGTAATATTTATTCAGAAAGTTTGGGAAATGAATTTTGTTTATCAGTTATGGTGAAATTATTTAGATAATTTTCTCAGAACACATTGATAGGCAGAGAATCATTCTTTCTACATAGATACCAAGTTGGATTCTATGGGACTCACTTTTAAAACATGGCCACCAGGAGCAGTGGCTTAATCACACAGACACTGAAACCCAATGATGACACTGAAGGAAAAAAAAAAAGAAAAACCTCACTGAAAGAAGGTAATTCTTATTGCAAGATCTTAGAAATACTTGATTATCTGTGAGTCGTCTCATAAAAACACTGCAGTCTTAACAGTAAAAGGGTATGTGACTGGTGAATTAATGGTAGACTTTAGATATAATTTTTCCTTGTATTTTATCACTAAATATAAACTATGCTGTAAAATAAATAAGTCTATAAGTGCTGCATTCAGATTAAATATATGGTATTTTTTGTGTTGAAGTTTGGTAAATAATTTAATAAATCTTCTACAAAATCCCATGGAATTCCAAATAAATCAGTAGATTTTCAGCTTAGCTGTTTAGTACTCCTAATGAAACCTTAATGCCTAACAGCATCTACTGTTTACATTTGCCTGGGGTCTCTAAAACATTATGAGATGAAATGATTTTTCTGGTCCTTGGTGTATGGCTGTCATAGAATTAAAGTGTTTCATGAATTTCATATTTGAGCGAATGACTTCCATTCTTCAGTCTCTTGTGGGAAGAGAGAAATAGGTGGAGCTGTGCTCAATAGTATGCTGTCTTGTCTAGATTGAATTTGTTATGAATTGCATGCTTCTCAATTGTACTCTCATGCATCCTTAAAACAAACCACATATTCTATGGGACACATATTTTGTTCTTTGTTGAACACTGAGAGTGTATAAATGATAATTTAAGGGCCATGAAACTGAAGTTGGTATAATGCTACAAACAGTATGTTAATTTTCTTTAGAAACATGAAAGAAAGCTTGTTTTGAAAATCCTTAAAATTTAATAAGAGCTCCTTTTATGGCACTATAGAAAAAAGAGCTCTACTGAAAAAGTAAATATGTATCCATTAGCCTTTGTTAAAATGTACTCAGATTTCCAATTATAAAATTCTTGTAAAGCCAATGACTTCCTCCTTTTAAAATCACTTAAAACAAGTGGTAAGAACTGTATTTTTTTTAATTGGGGGAATGTTCATGTATGCAGAATGAATTTCTGTCTAAATTTAAGAGACTACAAAGCTTAAGCATGTTTTTACTTGAACATTTGGGTGTCTTCAAGAGGAAAAGTCAAGAGAACAGGAGAGCAAGTTCGTTGGTCTCTAAGAAACTATCTTTTCTAAAAGCTCAGATAACTAAGTTCACTCAGCAAATCTTCTGTAAAGTCCTCCTTGGGCTACACTTTGTTCTAGTCTCTGAGAACACAATGGTGAACATGCTTGCCAGATGGATTTTATCTTCTATTGGAGTGATAGACAAATCAAACATAAAAATTGCTATGTACTGTATTGCTGTGGAGTTATTGTAGGCATTACAAGAGAAAAAAAATCAAGGTCATGGCCAAAAAATGATAGGAATGTGAACTAATTTCCCTGGGTTTAAATTTTTCACATGGGGTTATACCTTATGGTTTCAAATTGAACAGGGATTTAAAGCAGAAGACAAAGAATAATTACATACATATTCAAAGACATTGGGCTTAAGGTTAAGAAAAAAATTACATTTTCATAGTAGATCACAGAAAAAGTAGACAATCT
Source organism: Erinaceus europaeus (assembly GCF_950295315.1). Taxonomy (NCBI): domain Eukaryota; kingdom Metazoa; phylum Chordata; class Mammalia; order Eulipotyphla; family Erinaceidae; genus Erinaceus; species Erinaceus europaeus. Next base: position 20,991,623 of record NC_080173.1, on the reverse strand, counting down.
AACCTATTATGGCAGCGGAATTTGAGTCCAATACTAAACCTAATGCTCCCCTCAAGAAAAAAAGGAGGAATATGTAAGCATTTCATGAGGCTGGCTAGCTATCAAGTCTAAATACCACCCAATTGTTCATTAGAGAAATGTATTATTGAATTTTCTCTTATACTGTCTCTCTGGACCTTCTTAGTCTTTATTATTATTATTATTATTTGCTTGCTTTATGTTTATATATGAGCAGAATGTTTTAGAATGTAGGAATGCCCTGAGAAATTCCTCTTTGGGAATTTCATAAAAGCTAGGAGCCCTGTGCCCATAATATGTACAACCATAATTTTGTCCATAGTATCAGGGTGTCAAGGAAATGCTAAAGATCAAGTAAATATCTACCTTCCATTTATTACACTGTCATTAAAAAAAAAAAAAAAACTCTTCCCACTGTTGTAGGCTTGCTTGGGTTTTAATTCTTGGGTCTAAAAATAACACTCAAATAATCATTGGGACATTATTATTATAACCATATGCTCTGAAAGTTAGTAACTTCTCAGAAAAGAGAAGTACCCAAACAAGATATAGGTACCACTGACAGTATGTTTATAGATTGGATGAGTCAGCTCTAATATAGCACCTAGGTAAGTCCATAGTCATTTATATCTATACTAAGTGCCTAGTTTTAATTTTATTCACTTTTATATATTGCTATGCAACACAGAAAAGACTTAGGCATTTTTGTAGTTCTTTCAGTAGGTGTTTGATGTATTTAGATGGTCCCACATTGGGTGCATAGATGTTAATAACTGTTAAATTTTCTTGGTTGATTGATACTCTAATCATTATGTAATGGCCTTGCCTAGCTTTTATTACTTTATTTAATTTAAAGACTTTTGTGGCTGTTCCTGTCTTTTTTTTGTGATCCATTATCCTGTATGATAGTTTTCCATCCTTTCACTTTAAGTCTGTATTTGTCTTGTTGGGTCAGATAGGATTCTTGCAAGCAGCATATGGTTGGGCCGTGTTTTCGATCCATCCTCATCCACTCTGTGCCTTTTGATAGGTTAGTTTAAGCCATTGACATTTATTGATATTATGGATTGAATGTATTGCAGTGCTATTATTCAACAGTTTTTTATTTGCTCTGATATATGGCAAGTATTAAGTATTCTTGTTTGTAGGAGGTCTTTTAGAACCTCTTTCAGGGCAGGTATGGTGATGGTTGCCTCATTTAACTGTTGTCTGTCTGAGAAGGTTTTGATCCCTTCATCTAGTTGAATGAAAATCTAGCAGTATATATTATCTGCCACTTTGCAGTGGCCAGACGCAGCAGAGAGAGGGAAAGAAAATCCGGAGCTCCGGAGCAGAGAGGGAACACAATCCTTTATTTGCATATGGGCACCTCAGGGTTGGGTCAGAGCACAGTGGTTTGGCCATGTGGAGCTAGCCAAAAATGGCCATCCCCCCTACGCACACCACCCCTCTGCCACCTGGGAGAGAGAGAACAAGAGGGCAGAAGTAGGAGGGCTTTATAGAGCAACAACCAGGAGTGCCATGTCATGTCTGGACAGAATTGGTTGAAAAAGGCACTTGAGGATACCGTATTAACTCGTGGGAAGTGGCACTAGCCTGAGGGGACATCTGCACAGCAATTATCCTTGGTTGAAACCCTTTTTCATTCAAGGCTTGATAGATATCTTGCCATTCTCTTCTGGCTTTTTAGATTTTGAGTGGAGAAGTCTTATGATAATCTTATGGGTTTTCCCCTGTATGTGACTTTTTGTTTTTCTCTTTTAGCCTTTAGGATCATTTTTTTATCCTTACTTCTTTTCATTGTAACTATGACGTATCTTGGTGTCTTCAGGTCTGGGTTGATTCTGCTTGGGACTCTCTGGGCCTCTTGAATCTTAATGTTCTTTCTGATATTCAGGTCTGAGAAGTTTTCTTCTATAATTTCCTCTAGAATGTTTACTTCCCCTTCCTCTCTTTCTTCCTCTGGAAGGCCTATTATATGAATGTTATTTCTTTTGAGATCATCCCATATGTCTCTGTTGTTGTTTTCAGTGTCTCTCAATCTCTTTTTGAACTCCTTTACCTCTCTTTGTTTTCTCTAGCTCATCCTCTGCCTGGCCAATTCTGTTTTCTGCTTCTATTAGCCTGCTTTCCTTTCCCTCAGCTTCTTTCTTCAGTTCAGTTATAGTATTAGCTTGTTCTGCTAATTGACCCGTTAGTTCAGCTATTTCAACTTTCAGTTCTCTAATTACCTCAGGTTCGCTAGTATTTTCCTTTAGGGTCTCGTCTGCTGTTTCCCTAATTCTGATAGCCCTTTCCTCCATAGTTGTCTTCATTTCTGTGATTATTAGATTTACTATTGCTTGCATACTTTTATTTTATTTATTTATTTATTTAAGAAAGGATAAATTAACAAAACCATAGGGTAGGAGGGGTACAACTCCACACAATTCCCACCACCCAATCTCCATATCCCATCCCCTCCCCTGATAGCTTTCCCATTCTCTATCCCTCTGGGAGCATGGAACCAGGGTCGTTGTGGGTTGCAGAAGGTAGAAGGTCTGGCTTCTGTAATTGCTTCCCCACTGAACATGGACGTTGGCTGGTCGGTCCATGCTCCCAGTCTGCCTCTCTCTTTCCCTAGTAGGGTAGGTCTCTGGGGAAGTGGAGCTTCAGGGCACATTGGTGGGGTCTTCAGTCCGGGGAAGCCTGGCTGGCATCCTGATGGCATCTGGAACCTGGTGACTGAAAAGAGAGTTAGCATACAAAGCCAAACAAATTGTTGAGCAATCATGGAGCCAAAGCTTGGAATAGTGGAGAGGAAGTGTTAGGGAGGTACTCACTACAAACTCTAGTGTACTTCTGCTTTCAGGTATATATTTTTGCAGTAGTTTGTGGATACGTGTGAACATTTGCTCTCTCTCACAGAAACTGGTGTATATCTAGGTTTTGGGACTTTGTTAGAAAGTGAACCACCTGGGATGGAATTAGAGTATGCTATGAAAGGAAAGATCTCACCTGAGTAATGAAGCTGAAGGGTTGTCATTCCACACGTGAAGTCTCTGGACACAGTCTGAAGTGAAGCATGTTGAGGTGGCAATCGTTGCGTTGATTAGGTTGCAATCAGCAGATGCAACATTATTTGATATGGATTGGGAGAGGCATATGGGAAAGTGGGCCCTATCCAAGGGTTCCAGGTCTGGGGGAAGTAGAGACTCTATAGTGGAGATGTGAGGTTCCTGCTGTCTTAGGGTTCAAAAAGACAATCGATAGTTAATGTTATCATCACATTATTTGGTAATTGGGTTAACTTTGAAAAGTCCTTTTGTTAGGGTTTGCTGTATAGTATCCAGTATCTTGTATATAGCTATGCTATTGGTTGCTTCTGATCTACTTGGTCTAGGCTTTTGAGAGAGTCCGCATATCAAATACACAGCCTATATATTAAAAAGACTTAGTCTGTGTTTTAAAAAACTTTGAGACTTATAATTAATTTTCCCCCTCTTATATTAATTAACTAGTGATTTATATGACTACATTTTACTAGGAGTGTACATAAACACCATTCCCACCACTGAAAGACTGTGACCCATCTTTCCCACCCACTCCCACCCCCCACTGGCCCAGGAAGCTGCATGTCTACCCCTCACCACAGGGTTTTTATTTTGGTGCCCTACTTACAATTTGGTCAGGTCCTGCTTTTAGTTTCCCTTTCAAATATTCTTACTCAACTTCTGTTGATGAGTGGGATCATCCCATACTTATCTTTATCTTTCTGACTTAGCTCACTTAACATAATTCCTTCTAGCTCTGTCCAAGATGGGTCAGAGAAGGTGGGTTCATTGTTCTTGTTAGCTGCATAGTATTCCATTGTGTATATATACCACAGCTTTCTCAGCCACTCATCTGTTGTTGGGCACCTGGGTTGCTTCCAGGTTTTAGCTATTATGAATTGTGCTGCTATGAACATAGGAGTACACACCTCTTTTTGGTTGGGTGTTATGGAGTCCTTGGGGTATAATCCCAGGAGAGTAATTACTGGATCATATGGAAAGTCCATGTCTAGCCTTGTGAGAGTTTTGCATACTTTTCTTATCTATGGTTATTTCTGACTGATTTGGAGTTTCTTCTGGGCTCCTGTCTTGATTCATTGTGGTAGCAGTTTTATTTGCTCTTGATTTAACCATTTTTTTGTTGATGTGTTTTTTACTTTTCTGTTCTGTCATTCTTCAGCTGTTGTGTTTTGAGTAAAAGCCATGCTATACTTAAATACCTTTATGACAAATGCAGCCACATACCTCAGAAATTATAACAATAGTAACTGAATAAAGATTGATGCTGTTTAACCTATACCAGTTAGCCAAACAACACCTCTAGTCCAAGAAAAAAATAGCAACCAAATCCAAAAGAAAAAGAAAGAGAAAGGAAAAAGGGAAAGCAAGAATAGACAATTATGCAAATCTGCTGCCCACTGTAAATTCTAGGGATAGCATGAGGAGAAAGGGAAGAAGAGAAGAAAGACACACACACACAGAGTCCACTCTGAGTCAAGTTTCTTCCCCCAAATAATTCACAAACAAGTATCAGTGAATGCAGAAAGCAGAAGAAGAAGGAAGGAAAAAAAGAAGATAAGAACAAGAAAAAAAAAAGAGCAGTGAAAAGAAAGAGTTTTTTTTTTTTTTTTTTTTGAATTAGCTAGCAAGAGGGGAAAAGGGGAGAGGGGAGGGAAGAGGTAGAGTGAAACAAGTTCCTCTCACAATGGAGAGAGGATATTCAGTCACCTAGTAATGGAAAAAACAATAACAGTTTATTTTGGTCAACCAGAAGAAGGAGGGGTAAAAGGGACATGCATATATATAATAGTAATAATAGAATAGCGTGAAAACCCTACAGTCAGTCTGCAGCTTGGATGGCTCCTGATTGGCTCAGGCAGCCTGAGCAAGGAGCTCACTGTAAGAAGTATCCAAAAAAAAAAAAAAAAAAAAAAAGACTTAAGTGACAGTGTCAGTATACTTAAAGTATTTTTCCATATCCTAGAAAACTGAATTAGCTAGATAATAAAATATAATAGGGAACATATAGTTAAGAAAATCCCACTGATCCATTATTAAAACTTAAATCATGGAGAGAACTATGAAGAATTTTGAGGAAAATAGCACACCAATCTAGGTGGACAAATATCTTAAGTGCTCAACATGAGTTTTTAATAGTTTGATTTGGCATCCTTACGAGAAGTTCAAATTATATCACCCACTGAGATTCATTCACCCACATCCACATTTACCAACTGTACCTGCCTTAACAAAATTAAGTAAATCAGAATAAAAATGCTCATTGTGACATGATATAAGTTTATTATTTATTTTCCAGCAGTTCCTTTCCCATTCTTTTTTTTTTCTTCATTTTTTTTACACTTATTAAAAATGTATTGAAATCCAAGTAACAAAGAGTAGGGTGTTATTAGTATAAAAACTACCATGAAAGAGAAATAAGGACTCTGCATGGGGCTGAGGTAACCAGCTGTAAATGCACTCTTCTGTTTTAGAGTCCCACAATGGTAATACTCAGCAGGAGAGAGGAATATATTTTTTTTCTAGAATACAATGCCCTTTAGTAGGAAGTTCTCTTCAGGTACATTTGCATAAGCACTTGTTTTTGTGGGTGGATATTTTTATATATTGTAGGATTATTTATTGAAAATTTAAAACTCATGAGATGTTCTTAACTTGAGCCCCATTTTACCAGAAGTTGACTAGATGTTCAGAAAACTTTATTTATGACTTGCTAGTGTTCTGATTACTGCTTAGGAGGAAAACAAACCATAGTTTAAAAGTATATATTCTTTAGGCTCACCTACATGTAAAACAGTTTGTAACAAATCAGTGCTTAGGATTAAAGGTGTCTTTCATTGTGACTTGATTTGGATGTACATTTGAACCACAGTATTCTGTTCTCTTGTTACATTAAAATATTGTGCTTTAATTCCCTCCCCTTCATTAGTTGGATTACCACAAAATGAGATTTAAAAAAAAATTGCTCATGGTAGAAAGTTCTAGTGAGGATTAAGTTCATTAACACATATAAAACACATGGAACAGTAGTGTTTATAGGCTGTTTTCAATGAAGCTGCTGGCAATTGGGATACAAGGATCATACTTTTTCTTTCTTGATTGGCATATTCTTTTATTTCTTCTTATAGGTCAGTCCGGATTCAGTTGCTATTCAAATATTCAGAAACCTGAAGAAATTTGCAGGTTCAATGCAATTCTTGTTAAATTCTAAAGGCCACTTTTCACACAAGTGGAAAAGAATCCTAAATTTTTTATGGAACAATTAATACAAAAAAAATAGGCAAAATGGTATTTTTGACTAATTAAGATGAGGGTGGGGGTACAATACTGAAGTTACCACACTCTGGGATTTTAATATATACTAAAAACTATAGTAACCAGAATGGACATTTATTGGCATAAAAACAGACATACAGATCAATGAGACACAATAGATAGCCCTAAAATAAACATGAATAGATTAACTTTTAATGATTAACTTTTCTTGATTCTTGATAAAGAACTCAAGAATATATGATAGGGATATATAGTCCTTTCAATAAACTGTGTTTGAAAAAACAGGATTGCCACCTACAATGCACCTACTCCGTGTAGTTTATAACACACATGCACACTCTCAACTCATAGCTGGCAAGACAGCTCACCTGATAGTGTGAACCATGCCTACTATCTAGATTCAAGCCCGTACTGTACCACATGGAACATTACATTACAGTTTCAGTTCAAATTATTTCAACCACTAAGACTCATTCATCTATGCATGCATTTACCAGTTGCACCTGCCTTAACAAAATTGACTGTTTTATTTTTCTTTTTTCTCTCACCCTCTCTCTAGCTAAAAAACTCAGCCTGGAATAGTGAAGTCCCAGTATGGACAAAATGGATTAATTAATTAAAGACAAGGACATTTTAAAAAAGAGTGGTAAGTTACTTAAAATTAGTCTTTGCAATGAGTTTCTTCAATTTGACACCAAAATAAATAAATAAACAGGAGTGTATCAAACTAAACAAACAAATAAAACTTCTGCAGAACAAAAGGAATCAACAACTGAACAAGAAAAGCAATCTACCAATTGAGAAAAAAAGTCATACATTTTATAAGGAATTAATTCTGTTTTGGTGTGGTCATTAGGGATATATGTATTTGGGATATATGTGTATGTACTTATATGCAGTACTTTTTTCTTTTCAGTTTGGGTAATGCTATTTATTTTATTATTTAATTGTTCTAGTTGGGACTTCTAATGTCTTGGTGAGTAAGCTTTGCATTGTTGAGAGATTTTTTTTTTAAATATTTGTATTTAATTTTGAATAAAGACAGAAAAAAGTTGAAAGGGAAGGTATGTATACATACACACACACACACACACACACACACACACACCTCCTGCACTGTTTCACCACTCATGAAGTTCCCCCTGCAGTCGGGGACTAAGGGCTTGAACTCAGGTCCTGTGCACTGTAATGTGTGTGCTCAACCAGGTTTGCCATCACCCCCAACACTATTAAGACTGATGTTAGCTGTGGTCTTGATTTATGTGAGATTTATCCTGTTGAGATGCTTTTCCATTTTATAATAAACACAGAATTTTGTCAAATGCTTTTTCTGTATCTGTTGAGATGATCATAATCTTTCATTTTATTAATGTGTATAACATTCATTGATTTGCCTATGTTGACATATATCCTACTTGATAATTGTATATGATTTTTTCAAAAGACATCTTTTAAAATATTTATTGATTCCCATATCTTGGCTTTGTATTTTATTGTTGTTGTAGTTATTATTGTTGTTATTGATGTCATTGTTGTTGGATAGGACATACAGAAATGGGGAGAGGAGGAGAAGACAGAGAGGGGTAGAGAAAGATAGACACCTGCAGACCTGCTTCACCACCTGTGGAGCGACTCCACTGCAGGTGGGGAGCTGGGGGTTCCAACTGGGATCCTTATGACAGTCCTTGGGCTTTGCACCAAGTGCGCTTAACCCGCTGTGCTACCACCTGGCTCCCCTTATCTTTTGATTTTTGATTCAGTTGTTATTAAATTAGTCTTTCATTTATTCTTCCTCCCTCCTTTCCTCCCTTCCCTTTTTTTTTTTTTTTAACCACCAGGATTATTGTTGGGGCCTGGTGCCTGTATTATGAATCCACTGCTCCTGTTGGCCATATTTTTCACCCATTTTTTAAAAAAGATTTTATTTTATTAATGAGAGAGATAGGAGGAGAGAGAGAAAGAGCCAGACATCACTCTGGTACATGTGCTGCCAGGGATTGAACTCAGGACCTCATGTTTGAGAGTCTAGTTCCTTAGCCACTGCGCCAACTCCCGGACCACTGTTTTTTTTGAGCCTCAGGCATGAGAGTCTCTTTGCATAATAACCATAATGCTTTTAACCCCTGACCCACCACTGTTTTTTATATAAGTATTGTACTACATTGTAATCTGATTCAGATAGTTAAGAACCCAAGTCTTTTATTTATTTATTTATTTATTTATTTAATCTTTATTTATTGAGTAGAGACAGCTAGAAATCTAGAGGGAAGGGAGTGATAGAGAAGGAGAGAGACAGAGAGACACCTGAGCACTGCTTCACCACTCACAAAGATTTCCCCCTGCAGGTGGGGACTGGGGGCTCGAACACAGGTCCTTGTGCATTGTAATATGTGCGCTCAACCAGGTGCACCACCACCCGGCCCCAATCTTTCCCCCCATTTTTATTGGATAGGACAGAGAGAAATTCAGAGAAAACAGGAAGACAGAGTGGGAGAGGGAAAGATAGACACCTGCAGACCTGCTTCACAGTGTGTGAAGGGAAACTCCTTGCAGGTGAAGAGCCAGCTGGGGGCTGGAACCAGGATCCTTGCACGGGACCTTGCGCTTCGTACTATGTGCGATTAATCCGGTGCGCCACCGCCCAGCCCCAATCAGTAGTCTTTTCTTTAGTCTACACCTATTTTTATTTTTTCCTGTTTTCTCCTTGAAATTGATTTCCTGTTTCATACTATTATGACTGTAGAAGATGCTCTGTTTGGCAGTCAGGCTTTAGCACAGTGGGTTAAGCACACGTGGCACAAAGCCAAGGACCAGCATAAGGATCCCGGTTCGAGCCCTGGCTCCCCACCTGCAGGGGAGTCCCTTCACAGGCGGTGAAGCAGGTCTGCGGGTGTCTGTCTTTCTCTCCCCCTCTCTGTCTTCCCCTCCTCTTCCCCTCCATTTCTCTCTGTCCTGTCCAACAACAGCGACATCAATAACAACAATAATAATTACAACAGTAAAACAATAAGGACAACAAAAGGGGACATATAAATATTTTAAAAAAGAAAAAGACATAAGAAGATGCTCTGTTAAAAGCTCACTAAAACTTAAAATCACTAAAAACTTATTTTGTGTTTAACATAACATTATGGAATATAATCCCTGGCTCTGAGAAAAATATACATGAAAAGAATGTGTATTCTGTTGATTTTGAATGGAATATGTCTGTTGAGTCAATTTGTTTTAAAGTTTATATATATACAGCTATACCATCTTTCTTTTAAAACTTCACATTACTTTTTTGAATTTCCAGATATAATGAGACAAATAGGCAGAGATAGAGTGACAGAGATAGTGCACTGTCAGAAAAGTCATAACATGTTTTTCTGTTTTTCAAAGCAAAAATCCATCACGACTTTTCCAATGGCCCAAATAAATAGACAAAGAAAAGCCATGGTGTAGAAGTTTCCATCAGTGTTGTAGGGACCTGACTCAAACCTGAGTTATGTGCATGCAAAATAACACCTTATCCAAGTGAACTAGACACCATTTATTTTAGCCGAAAGCTAAAAGAATGCATCACCAGTAAGCCGGTCTTATAATAAATATTAAATATTAAAGGTACTTTTAAAGAAACCTAGTAAGGAAATGTTGATTTACATGGTTGTTTTTGTCATAGAGGTATAGTTTCACAACTCTTTTTTCAATATTAATTTTTACTAGTGATTTTGTCATCGTTTACCAGATTATATGATTGTGGCCACTTTTAAAGGGTTGTTTCTGTATTGCACTCTAGAGTGTGAACTGGTCACAATGACCTTTTTTTTTTCTTTTTCTGAATTAAAACTTTTTAAAATTATTTTTATTAAATTTATTTATTAGAGACAGCCAGAAATTGAGAGGGTAGGTGGAGATAGATAGAGAGAGAGAGAGAGAGAGAGAGAAGAGAGACCTGTAGCACTACCTCACCAGTTGCCATGCTTTTCCCTTGCAGGTAGGGACCAGGGGCTCGAACCTTGGTACTTGCCCATTGTAATATGTGTGATCAATCATAAGTGCCACCACTCAGCCCCTAAAACAAATTTTTTATTATCTTTGTTTATTTACTGGATAGAGACAACCAGATATCAAGTGAGAAGTGGGTGTGATAGGTAGAGAGAGATACACCTGCAGACCTGCTTCACTACTTGTGAATCTTTCCCCCTGCAGGTGGAGACTGGGGCATTAAATCCTGGCCCTTGTACATGGTAACATGTGCATTCAATCAGATTCACCACCACCAGACCCATGAATTAGAACTCTTTAATAAAAAAAAATTATGAATGGACGGCAAAGTGTGTAGACACTGAAAATTTACAGACAAGTTCAAACTTGTAATCACTACAGTTCAGAAAATACACCAGTGGATAATGGGATGGTGGTAAGCATCAGAAAGGGATTATGGATAACTTTGCATGGTTCTTTTTTAATATTTTATTTACTTATTGGATATAAGCAGAGAGAAATCAAGAGGTTAAGGGAAAATAAAGAGGGAGAGACAGAGAGAGACGTGCAGCACTGTTTCATCACTAGTGAAGTTTCCTCTCTATAGACGGGGGTGTTGGTCTTTGTGCATTGTAACCTGTCTGCTAAACTGATTGGGCCACTTCTCAACCCCAAATCTGCATTTTTCTAGCTGTTTCCTTGCTGTCAGTCTCTGAAGAAAGCATGGCATTGATTACTGACTGAGTCTGGATAGTGCTGGCAGCAGACCCAGTGATAATAACTTGCCTATCAGCTGATCCTACTACTGGGTTCAGAAGTTGAATCTGCTCCCTAGTCATCTACAGGATCTCATTGATTCTGGCATATTAATGTGTAATTATGCATGCAGTCAAAACATTTGGAATAGTGAACTCCAGAAAAGTAGTTGGAGCAGATGCATACAAACCTGCCCAATAGCCATTCACCTCTGGGGAGCTGAATTCAGTGTCACTGAATCTTGTGTTGCCTTGAGCCATGGGAAGTGAGACTGTTGCATTGCCAACTCACTTATTGCAGTTTGGTTAAATCTAGTTGTGAAATGGCATATTGTACTTGAATGGTATAGTCTTGATTACCTGCAAAGATTACTGGAGAACTAGTCACACCCTTATGACCACAGCTTTGTTTCATACGCTCAGTGGTGTACCGTAAAATGCTTAGTTGTAACTGCTCAGTTGTACTGGGGCGTATATCCCCTGACACATGGACCTGAGCCCCTGAACTCTCTCATCTTTTCTTGATCTTGTCACTTTTGCCAGTGAGAGCCATGCGGATTAGCAGGGATCTTTACTGTTGGTCATAGAGCTACGGGTGTTTTCTTCTTAGACTTTGAAGATGGCATTAGTGAGTATGATCAAGGCAATAATTATCTCTGGACATTTCCCTTCTGAGATGTGTACCATTCTGTACTCAACTTCTTCACTGATTTTCCTTTCTTTGTGGCGATACTGCCAACTTCCTTTCCATGCGTACATAGATGGATGATAAGAGTGACAGTTAAACTACCTTCAGTCATGCTGAAGGTGTCGTGCTGAGTTCTGTGGAGCTGGGCATTGGACTGTCAAATATTTGATAACTGTTGGGCGGTAAATACCGAACACTTCAAGGGGCAAAAGGGGAGCAGGTGGGAAGGGGAAGAGTAGGAGGACAGGGAATTGGAGCAGAGCAATAGGAGAGAGCAGGAAGAGAAGGAGGGAACCCCATGCAGTAGGTAGAAGCGGAAGTGAGAAAGAGACCCCAGAGTGGGCCACTTGTCCAATGTCAGTTTTTTATCTAGTGTTGAATTCCCCCCCCCCCCAGAAGAAAGTGTTCCATATGCCTTGGTAGATTCAATGTGTCTGTGAGAGGAGCTGAGTTCAGAGCATTCCTACAATCCTATCTTGATTAGAAACCCAAGATACTTATTTCTTAATTCTATTAATCTTTTCATCAAATATATATTTTCTCTTTGTAGTGCTCATTATATTCTCACTTGTCTGTTTCCTGAGTTTGGGCACTTGTGGTTTATGACCAATGAATAATTTTACTTTGAAACTGAAAGTGAGTAGAACTGGAGTAGGAGTTATAATTAGGAGAACAAGGGAGAAGAAAATAATATTTTATCCTTTTCCCAGGTTGATTGTCCATAAAGCCCAACCATGACTTTTGTTATTCAGCATTTATCATTTACCACTTACCAATGGAAGTGCCTGGTAATAGAGAATGTTGTGATTGAGGACTAAACATTTCAAATCTCAGTTCACTGATCTTTGCAAAACCAGTTTGTGCTTTCCTAGAGATAGTTATGCCTTACCTTGCATTCTGTCAGTATATAATACTCTCTATCAGTATCTTGTAGTATCCTGCATGTCAGTCTTTGACTGTTATAAATGTTTTACTTGTTTCTTGTGAGTACATGTGTGAGATTTGTAGCTATTTTTCAGATAAAATTAGTTAAGATAATAACTCATGTAATCTCATCTTTCCTTTATGGAAATTTAGAAAGGACAATAACTTCCTAAGGGATCATTTCTTCTTTTTTAATGATTTTATTTATTTATTTTTGGATACAAACAGAAATTAAAAGGGAAGGTGGAATTGAGAGGGAGAAAGGGTACCTATAGTACTGATTCATCACTTGTGAATCTTACCTCCTGTAGGTGGGGACTAGAGGTTTGGACCTGGGTCCTTGAGCTCTGTAATATGTGCACTCAACTAGATGCACTACCATCCAGCCCACAGTAAATCGTTACTTTTAATGTTATTTTAATTCATTCTTGTTATTGCAAGGGCTTCACTGTTTAGGGATAATTTTTTAGATAAAAAGACACAGATAGAGACAGAAATGTGGAAGGAGAGATACCACAAACCCAGTGCAATAGAGGCTAGGTTCGAACCTAGGTTATGCATATGGAAAAAAAAAACTTCTTTACAGTTAAGCTATCCTAACAGTTCAAATGAAAAAGTCCTTGGCCAATATGGCTTCCACTGTCAAACTTATATTTTGTATAATGGATTTACTAGAAGACATGTTGGTTTAGTCCACACTATGATGGTGATGTTTTAAATTTATATTATTTGACCTTTGATTTATTTGAAATTCAAAGAGCTTTAGCAAAAATGAGTATTTGAGCTTCTGAAATATTGGAAAATATCACAAACCAGATTTCCTTTCCAATGATGAGCGCATAGACTAATGCTTAGTAATAATGGGTCCAGAAGCTTTTCAGTTGGAATTATCACAATATCATTTTAGATCATATGGAACCTTCAATAACTAGCCACTTCTTGGTCCTTGACTTAGCTGCTTTTGCTTCTCATCTGCTTCATTAATTTATGCTATTATTCTAGCATTCTAAAGATTTTAATTTTAATTATCCAGAATATTGGTTAAACAAAACACCCCTTTAAAAGTCAAATTACGTACACAACAAAAATTTAACAGAATTCAGAATGTTTCTCAAATAGCCAAGAAATAATAATTTTGTATTTTGAAGGAAGTTGGGAAGATTGTACAAACCTACTATCAAAATGATGGGCCAACAGGAAAATAAGGTTCACACAGAGCTATGAAGAAGGTATGCTAATAGATTCCCTTTAAAATGTTGAATGTATTATTCTTTTCTAAATACTACTATTTTTGGTCATTATTAGCCTTAGTATATTGTCTTATTCTTCACATTTGAATCTTTCTTCTAATGTAAAATTTAGACTTTTAAAATAAAAATATAATATATATCCTAACTTATTTTAAGACCTTCTAAAAGGTCAATTCTGGAAATTATCTGAGCATTTTAACAAAGTACGTACACCAGAGTTCTCATTAGCTACTCAAAAAGTTTTAATAGTCAAAGAATTCTTTTTTTATATATATTTTATTTTATTTATTTATTCCCTTTTGTTGCCCTTGTTGTTTTATTGTTGTAGTAGTTATTATTGTCGTCGTTGTTGGATAGGACAGAGAGAAACGGAGAGAGGAGGGGAAGACAGAGAGGGGGTGAGAAAGATAGACACCTGCAGACCTGCTTCACCGCCTGTGAAGCGACTCCCCTGCAGGTGGGGAGCCGGGGTTCAAACCGGGATCCTTATGCCGGTCCTTGTGCTTTGCGCCACCTGCCCTTAACCCACTGCGCTACAGCCCGACTCCCCAATAGTCAAAGAATTCTAAGTTAGGATTAGGATGGAAAAATTACCCTTCTTAGGCTTTGGAAAGCAATTTAGGAAACTAACAACAACCTTCAGTTGATTACCTAGAGGGTGCAGCATAAATGTCAGCATGTGACATTGCCTGTTGTACTGGCTCCATATCCAAGTTAGTGGAGGGTAAGCTGAGGCTACAACAGAGGCACTGTAACTATTTTTTTCACTGCTTAAAATACATTTTGTATTAGTGATTCACAAAATTATAAAATAATAATGGTGTAATCCCATACCATTCCCACAATCAGAGTTCTGAGTTGCCATCCCTCTGTGTAGGAACTGCAGTAGTTCTTCCAAAGTCATAGATATGAGTTGAATCTAGTTATCTTTCTATCTATCTATCTATCTATCTATCTATCTATCTATCTATATATCTATCATTTAATTATCTATCCTCCCAACCCCTATATTTTCTATAGACCTGCCTTCACTTCCTTTCTTTTAAAAATGTTTAAGTATTTATTTTCCCTTTTGTTGCCCTTGTTGTTTTTATTGTTATTGTAGTTATTATTGTTGTTGTCGTCATTGTTGGATAGGACAGAGAGAAATGGAGAGAGGAGGGAAGACAGAGAGGGGGAGAGAAAGATAGACACCTGCAGACCTGCTTCACCGCCTGTGAAGCAACTCCCCTGCAGGTGGGGAGCCAGGGCTCAAACTCGAAGTGGGATCCTTAAGCCAAGTAGCATATAACCCACTGTGCTACCTCCTGACTCCCCTTCACTTCCTTTCTAAGTCACACACCTACACCTATTACTACTTCTAAGTGTCCTTCCTTTTTCCTCTTCCCTCTCAGATAGGAGAAAGTGTGCCTGTCTTCCTCTGATGTATTCCAGATTCACTTCCTTTTCAGTGATGGTATAAAAACAATGATTTCTGTTGGAAAATGCTTCTTTCTTGGTAGAATTGGAGTCCAGAGCCCTCTGGTCATCTTTCCCTAGTTTTTACCCCCTCTGGGTTAAAGGAAGGAGTTCTAGCTTTTGTAATTGATTCTCTGCTTGACATGGACATTGGCAGGACATTTCATGCCCCCACCCTATTTCTATCTTTCCCTAGTAAGTTAGGGCTCTGGAGAGGTGAGGTCCTGGTATATGTTAGCAACATAGTCAGCCCAGAGAGGTCAGGATAGAATCATAGTAGCATTTGTGACTTGGTGGCTGAAAGGTAGTAAAATATTAAGCAGGACAACACTTTTAATAAATAGGAACCAAAGAGTAGGAATAGAGCAGATGAGAATAGAGATCCTGGGGTGGAAAAAAAAACCAGGATGTCTATTTTTGATATGCTCCTATAGACCCATGACTATTAACCTTTATTTGGGCTTGATAGCTAATGTGAACTAGAAATATTATCTGGGAAGATGGTGTCAGAGTTGAGAATAGAACTTGAAAGCCAGATTATGGCAGAGTAGTTCTCAAATTTTAAAAAATATATTTAAATACAATTAACTGTTAACCATATCAATCTAACCCAGACCACTTCATAATTTCTTTATCCAGTCATCTATGAGCATTTAGGATGCTTCCACTCCTTATTCCTAGGTATTTTTTTAATCTTTTTTTTATCTTTATTTATTTGTTCAATAGAAACAGTCAGAAATTTAGAGGCAAGGGGGTGATAGAGAGGAAGAGAGACAGAGAGATACCTGCAGCACTGCTTCACCACTTGTGAAGCTTTACCTCTGCATGTGGGGACCTGGGACTCGAACCTAGGTCCTTGCACACTGTAACATGTGCACTCAACTAGGTGCACCACCACATGGCCCACTATTCCTAGGTATTTTATCATTTGGGCTTCAGTTATTAAATGGGATTGCATCCTTCAGTTCTCTTCCCTCTGGCACATCTTCCATATAAAGAAATGCCTGGTGGCTTCTTCTTCTTCTAGCGTTTGCCCTTCTTCCGTAGCCAGTCAACAGCGTCAGGTTGAGCCTGATGTAAAGTTTCGAGACCTCCTTTGAATCTGGAGAGGTGGCAGTCGTTGACTATGTGGGTCATAGTCTGTCTATAGCCGCAGGGGCAGTTCGGGTCGTCTCTGGCTCCCCAGCGATGGAACATAGCGGCGCACTGGCCATGGCCTGTTCCATAGCGATTGAGGAGGGCCCAGTCATAACGTGCTAGGTCAAAGCCGGGTTGACGCTTGCAGGGGTCTGTGATGAGGTGTTTGTTCTTTACCTCAGCTGACTGCCAACTCTGTTTCCAAGAGTCTGGAACAGAGAAGTTCAGTGTAGGCGTAGGGGACCAGATTGGGTGACGAGACGTCAAGCGTTGGACAGGGTGGGCAAAGATATCTGCATATATTGGCAGGTCCGGTCGAGCGTAGACGTGGGAAATGAACTTAGATGATGCCGCATCCTGACGAATATCTGGCGGGGCGATGTTGCTAAGAACTGGCAGCCATGGAACCGGGGTTCCAGAAATTATCCTCATGGAGGAATATAATTTGGAATCGACCAAGTGGACATGGGGGCTACGGAACCATACTGGGGCACAGTATTCTGCAGTGGAATAGCATAATGCCAGAGTTGATGATCATAGTGTGGAAGCGCTCGCTCCCCATGAGGAGCTGGCCAGTCTTGCAATGATGTTATTCCTCGTGCCCACCTTTGCTGCAGTTTTTATGAGATGTTTGTGAAATGACAGAGGTTTCCGCCCAGGAAGATCTACCTGCGAACAACCCCTGGCCCTCTTTACTTACATTGAAAATGGATTCCAGAAGAATTTAAAGACGGGTGCTGTCTTTGTTGATCTCACAGCAGCCTATGACACGGTTTGGCACCGTGGTCTCCTAGTCAAGATCTCAAGATGCCTGCCTCCATGGGTGGCCAACACTATATTGTTTCTTCTCCAAAACAGAAGATTCCAGGTGCATCTGGGTGACAAGTCTAGTAGATGGAGACTTGTCTCAAGTGGCCTCCCCCAGGGCTCTGTTCTGGCTCCTACACTATTTAATATTTACATCAGTGACCTCCCAGAAACTTCTTCAAGGAAGTTCATCTACACCGATGACATCTGCTGTGCAACTCAGGCATCCAAGTTCGACATCCTCGAGGAAACACTCACGAAAGACATGTCTCTGATATCTGATTACTGTAAAAAATGGCGACTAATCCCTAGCACTGCAAAAACGGTATCATCTGTTTTCCATCTACACCATGCCTCGGCCTCGGGTGAGCTTAATGTGCAGCTTGGCGATACGAGAATCCGGCATGAAGCCCAGCCAGTCTGTCTTGGCGTTACTCTCGATCGCCTGGTGGCTGAAAAAAGAGTTAACATCTAAAGCCAAATAAATTGTTGCCTAATCGTGAACCTAAAGGCTGAAATATTACAGATGAAGATTTGGGGGGGTCTCTGTTTTGTAGATAGCTAGTAGGCCTATGTTAGTTATATTCCAAAGGGCCAATGACTATACTAGTTGTTGTTTTTTTTTTCCTGAGTATGACATCTGATATGCAGGTGGACCCAAGTTATTTTCTGGAAAGATGATATCATGGTTGGAAAAGGGCTAGAAAGATGGGTCAGGGAAGAAAGTAGCTCCTAAATATGGGGAAGGTGTATTGTTGACTGTAAACCCCATTAATTTGATCTGGGGCCCATATTCAGCTTAGAACCCTATGTAACCTCTGCATCCCTGTAGATCTGAGCTCACATTCTGTGGTTATGAGTAGGAATGTTCCGAGCTGACCCCACCAATGTACCCTGGAGCCCCATTTCCCCAGAGCCCTGCCCCACTAGGGAAAGAGAGAGACAGGCTGGGAGTATGGATCGACCTGTCAACACCCATGTTCAGCGGGGAAGCAATTACAGAAGCCAGACCTTCCACTTTCTGCACCCGAGAATGACCCTGGTTCCATGTTCCCAGAGAGATAAAGAATAGGAAAGCTATCAGGGGCGGGGATGGGATATGGAGTTCTGGTGGAGGGAACTGTGTGGAGTTGTACCCCTCTTATCCTATGGTTTCTGTCAGTGTTTCCTTTTTATAAATACAAAAAAAAGAAAAGAAAAGAAAAGAAATTCCACAGATTTATGAATCTTGCTTTTGTAATCTGCTTCTTCACTGAATTTATTGATCATTTCCAGTAGTTCTTTTGTTTTGTTTTTTTGGGGGTCCTCTAGGTATAATGGCACATTATTTGCAAATAATTATAATTAAACTCCATCTTCTCCAGTATGAATTCTTTAGCTATCTCTCTTTGCTGTCTGATTGCAATGGTAAGGACTTCTAAAACTTCACTGAGTTGGAGTGGTGAGAATGGACATAAACAGGGTGAGCTCTTGGACAATGAATTTTCTGTCCTCATGGAGCTTGGAATCTGGCAATTTGCACTTGGTAGCACTCTTCTTCCCTAACCTAGAGGCCCTCTGAAATCACTCTGTTTGTGGACTTATGTGGAGTTTCATACTTTAGGCATGATTGGTTAGCTCACTGGCTATTGGGTTCTGAGTTTTACCTCCATCCTTTTTCTCCTCCCAGAAAGTCGCAGGGCAGAAATAAAAATTCCACCCTCTATTCATCTAGGTTTCTCTAGCAACCAGTTTCATTCTCATGTGTTTTCCAAAAGTTACTTTCATTAACTATATCCATTAAGGATAATAAGTTAACCATTTACATTTTTATGATATTAAGAATCTTTCTCAGAAACTGAGGAAAATGATCAAATATTATGACAAAAGATTATCCATTTCCTTTATCACTCAAGAAACTCCAGAGATTGGGGAGAGCCATGGAACAAAGGATGCTCATTGCTCTAATGGTTCAGGAACTTCAAAATTCTTAGAAGTATGAGTTAAGAACTATGGATGAAAATCAAATATATATATATATATATATATATATATATATATATATATATATATATTATACTTTTTGTTATCAGGATGACCAATACTGCAATCAGATAATCAAAACTTTTTTCAATGTTACATTAAGCCCTATTTTTCAGTAAAAATTGAGATAAACTCTCTGAAGTTAAAAAAAAAATAAACCAAAAATCATGTAACTATGAAAATAGTTCAGCTGATAGAATATTGGACTCCCAATTATGAAGTTTCTGGTTTGATTTCCACCACTATTATTAGAGTGGTCCTCTGCTCGATTGGGTCTCTCTCTCTCTTTCATATAAAAATCTCTTGCTTTCTCTCATGTATAATAAAATTAATCTGTCACTAGAAGTCCAATGTGCTGTCCACTGCACCACAGAGCTACCTTAAAACCAATCTGTAAAATGAAAGAAAAACAAAAGCAAAATGGTTTCAAGTGTGTAGTTTAAAGATATGACAACCCCTTCCTGATACAGCCTGGGCAGAACTGGTCAATAGAGTTTACACAGTGGCTCCCTCCAATATATACCCTGATGAGGTTTCTCTGCCATGTTCTATGCATGCACTGCATCGGAATTGTATGTTCATCTACTGAACATGCCAATCTTTCCCTCTGATAAATATGTATGATTGCTTTCTGGAAAACTCCAAAATATATAGATTAAATTGTCACCCCACTATATTCAAATCAAACCAGATCCCTATATCTTCCTTTTTTGAAGTTTATTTTGCAGTGTCTGCTCTCTTAGATAAATTTCACAAGTTACTTTCAGGTCCATAAACAACTTCTTTACTATTCCTAAGCTATTTCTGTTGTCTTTTGTGAAAATACATATTTCTTTTAAAAACATTTTTATTTATTATTGAATAGAGAAAGAGAAATTGAGAGGTGAGGGGGAGATACAGAGGGAAAGAGACAGAGAGACATCTGCAGCCCTGCTTCATCACTTGTGACACCTTCCCCTTGTAAGTGGGGACCAGGGGCTTGAACCTAGATCCTTGTGCACTATACTGTGTTCACTCAACCAGGTGGGCCACCACCCAGCCCGTAAAAATATAATTTTTATACAATACAACACCACAAATATTTTTGCTTATAGAACCTAGGCCTCCCATAGGTATGATTTCACTATTCACAGGTCAACTTGTTTTTTCAGATAAAGAAAGAAATAAAAGAAAAAAAAAAAACATTAGACCTACTTCCAGTGTCATGAAACTCTCATGTGGTGTGGAGTTAGAACCTAGACTGTGTACACGGCAAGACATATGCTCACCTGGTGAATTATCTCTTGATCTAGTTTTGTTTTCAACTCCATAGTTACCACAGTTTTTACAATATGCCTGGTGTGTAGAAAGAATCCAATACATATTTTTGAGTACATAAATATATCCAATCATTAATAACATCATTTCACTGTTAAGAATTATGATATATATATTTTTTATCTTCCAAGGTTATCATCAGGGGTTGGGACCTATACTGCTTCATGCTCCTGGTGGCCACTTTTCTTTCTTTTTGATAGTGAGAGACAGAGAGAGATAGAATGGGAGGGGAGAAGACAAACAGAGAGGAGAGATACTTGCATCTCTAATTCACTGCTCCTGAAGCTAACTGCTTTACAGGTGGGAACTGGGGGCTTGAACCTGGATCTTCATGGACAATAAAGTGTGTGTGTATTCTAAGTGTGCCACTACCTGCCCCCATGATTGCTTATCTTTAAAGCACAAAAAATATAAGTTTTAAAAACATCCCTTGAAGCAGAAACCTAGAGAGAGAAATAAAAACATTTCCCTGAGAAAATATAGTTTGAAACAAATGATAAGCTTATGGGTAGACAGGACTCTATCTGGGAGAAGGATTCAAGAACATTTTCCAGCTGGGAATCCCATTAGATAAATAACTGATCTGGAAGAAAGGAATCACAGAATCAACAATGGAATTAAAGCAAGAAACAGAATAAAAGGCTGTCCTGTACTTGGCTTACCAAGTCTCAATTTATTCCTTCATTCAACATTGAGAGACAGCATCCTATACCCCTAGAGGTGCTATGAGAAGCTGGGCACATAATCAAATAAGCTTCAGACAGACTGATGAAAGGCAAAGCAAAGCAAAGTCTAGTAATAACATTTATAATACCTCCTTTATGTCGTATGCTTTACATTGGCTTGTTCTAGCCCTCCCCCTCCAAGAGAATTGGATGAGTCCTGTTAATTTCACGGGCCTGCTTGGCCCCGCCCCAAGGGACCCTGGGAGAGGGTTCCTGAGTCCGAGAGTTCCTGAGTTCGCCAGTGACAGAGTTTCTGAGTTCTGGAGTTCGAGAGTGCGAGGGTGCGAGAGTTTCTGAGTTCGAGAGTAAGGGAGAGGGTTCCTGAGTTCCAGAGTAAAAGAAAGAGTGCTTGCGCCGCCGCAAAGAGACAGCAGAGTTCTGTTTGGTGATTAGTTTGTCTTAGTTTGTGAATCGTTGTTCCTGAATAAAGAAATACAGCTGCCCTGCCCAGCCGTTGTCTCCGTGTCTCTGTTCACCACCGTGAAGCCAGCCCGGCCCGGCAAGAGCCTCCGAATTTTAACAACACCTTTATACATGGGAGGGACTCTCAAAAGCTTTATCATACCGCTTGGTTTCAGATATCACATTTGGAAAGTTCACATAAGACAGAGAACATTTGGTAAGAGTTGGGAAAGATCAGTTAGACAGATTATCAGAGAAAGTTATCGTAAACAGAGGTGTGAAGATTTAGTTTTTGCCTTCTCGCTGGGAAAGAGATAAGGTGATCAAACTTTCTCTGGGCTCTCACAGACAGAGAGAAATTTACACGTATTCTTTTCTTTGTTTCTGCCTCCAGGGTTATCGCTGGGACTCAGTGCCTGGATTATGAATCCACTGCTCCTGGAGGCCATTTTCCCCATTTTTGTTGCCCTTGGTGTGACTTTGTTGTTGTTATTGTTGTGATTGTTGTAATTGCTGCTGCTGTTATTGGATAGGACAGAGAGAATTCGAGAGAGAGGGAGGGAAGACAGAGAGAAGGAGAGAAAGGAGATACCTGCAGACCTGCTTTACCACTTGTGGAACGACCCCCCTGCAGGTGAAATGGGACCTTGTTCCAGTCCCTGAGCTTCATGCCATGTGCGCTTAAACTGCTGCACTACCACCTGACCCCTAAATATCATTTTCAAAGGCAACCTTCTTACAGTTCCTCCCATGATATTAGTCTTCTGTCTAAAACATATTTGGGGGCAACATATTTATACTCCCCTACAATTACTTGGATATCTAAGTGCCAATCTTGTTCACAGGTCTCTGAATTTATGGAACTTGTACTCTAGTACACAATTAAATATAGGCGATTTTATGCTTTCACTGCAGTTACTGTTTTCATGGTACCTTTTTGATGCTTGAGCTTGAGGATGAATAAGGGCCCACCATCTGATGCTACTGTCACACTGGCTTTAGCAAAAAGGGCACTATGCTCTTTGTATACTCTGAACCCACAATGGAGGCAAGGCATTATTATTAAAACTTACTTCTTCCTACCTCTAATGAGAGATAACATTTGTTTGTGTGTGGTGGGTGGAGTGCTGGGGAGGTGGTGGCATGGTGTGGGGGTCAGGGGAGCTGGCCAATCAGGAGCTGCATTATGGAGCAAGCAGGGA
Organism: Erinaceus europaeus; assembly: GCF_950295315.1. NCBI lineage: Eukaryota > Metazoa > Chordata > Mammalia > Eulipotyphla > Erinaceidae > Erinaceus > Erinaceus europaeus. Next base: position 20,968,626 of record NC_080173.1, on the reverse strand, counting down.
GGGTCCTGAAGTCTTCACATCTTCTAGTCTCCTGGATCATGATTTACTGGATCCTTATGAGCTTCCTGTGAATCTTCTCCTGAAATCAAGCCTATACTTGGTTTTAGTCATTCTTTATTACTTTGAAGGTAAGCAGGTATAGGTTGGGGTTAGTCGGAGGCTTCAGTGGTTGTCCTTGAATTTCCCAAGTTGAGTTTCAGCATATTAACTGGTGGAAGAGTACTGACATTTAAGGTCAAACCAATTTGTCAATTTCAGGTTACCTTTTCCCTTCTTCCTCCTGGGGCTAAGGTGTGGGAAGATGATTTCAATCTCTCTTTGTGTTCACCTCAAAGAAAATAAATGTCCTTTCATCTGATCCAGGCACCATGTAACACAGGTGTTTAGAGACAACTAGGAATTCACCAAAGTGGAAGCCTGCATTGAAATGTCAAGGGTTAAGTTTATTGTTGACTAGGGATTATTACAAAGGTCAGTACTCAAGCATGTATCCTCTGAGTAAAGGGCTTAAAGAAGGAGCTAATGATTCGTGAAGTAGGGGAATTTGTATGGTTTTGAAATTTATACACAAGCTTACATTTCTGTTTGGCTGTTTGTAAGCCCTGCAACTTTGAAAAAGGTACTTAATCTATCTGAGACTTTTGTTTCTCATCCAGTATTTTAGGGTTGTGAAATTAGCACAGGTAAGGAAATAAGCATTTAGCATTTCAGCTGTACTGGGGCAAGAAGGACCAGTGCTTGTTTCCTGAACATTTAAAAAGCCTGTCACTCATTATCTCAACAAAGAATTGAGGAGAGAGCATGATTTTCTGGAATTTTAAACTTTATTTGGGAAAATTGAGAACATTCACATGTTAGGCAGAGAGAGAGAGAGAGAGAGAGAGAGAGGATCCCTCAGAGCTCTCTTACTCACATGATGATGGGGCATTCACTTAGGGCTGGGAGGCTGATTGAGAGAGTGAAAACGAGAGAGAGAAAGCCTTAAAAGCAGCTCACTCACATGGTGACCTAAGCTGAGAGAGAGAGAGAAAGAGAGAGAGAGGCAGGTAACTGAGAGCTACTACTCATATGTTGACCTGGGCAGACAGAGAAAGCCACGCCCATAGGCCAAGCTTATAAAGTCCAAGCCTGGCTCCACCTTTCCAAGCCACTTCTGTCACCACACCCATTTCCTGGGAGGTATCCTGGGGTACTTCATGTCCCTCAACACAGTACTCAGTTTAACATTTAAGAAATAAGCATTTATGCATTTAGCAGCTCTTTCACAATAAACATTCAGGAAGTTTCTTAGAGAAAAACACAAATTCAAATGTGCATATTCCAAAATGTAGTCATTTGTATCATATATATATATATATATATTTTATTATTTTTATTTACTTGATAGAGACAGCCAGAAATATAGAGGAAGGGGGTTATAGAGAGGGAGAGGGACAGAGGGACACCTGTGTCACTGCTTAACCACTCATGAAGCTTTCCTTCTGCCCGTGGGGACTGGGGACTTGAACCTGGGTCCTTGCACATTGTAACATGCATGTTCAACCAGGTGCACCACCACCTGACCCCCTCATTTGTTTTTATTTAGTTGCATCAAGGAAGGAAAGATGTGGAGACATGAAGAAAACATGAGACAAAGGTCTGAAACACTTCCAAATCAAGAGACAGACTGGTGTGCCATGAGCAAAGACAATTACAAACTTGTCCTATCCTTTTATTTTTCAACAAAAATTTGATCCGTTAGGAGATTTGTTATGAAACACTTAAACAAGTTTCCTAAAGTACTTTAAGCAAGTAAACCACAATATTAAAACAGAAGGTTTCATCTTGGTATTGTTAAAATTAGGCAGAATGACTTTGCAGCCTTTGTCTTTTAACAACTCACTTAAACCATGTTGTTTAAAAAGACAGCAGTGAATTGAAACTGAACAGTAAACTGTGCTCTCACCATCTGTCTTGAAAGAAGTATGACACAGGAGTGGGTGTCATTCAGACTGTTTGAGGAGGAAAACCATTTATAAGTTTTTCCAGTCTTGGGTTGTGTACTCTGTACAGAGTTGGAACCGAATAATTAAAACTACTTCCTAAGGTTATTTCCACGCCTTGAATTTCACCAAGAATGTTTACACAGTCAAATTTAAGTCAGCCGCTGATAATTCAGATAACATTGTTTATTACAGTATTAACATTCATTACAGTATTAACATTCATTACAGTATTAACATTCAGAGCCTCCTAGCATCTTTACAAGCCATGATTCTCCTTCAAATTTTTCCTCATTGATCACTGAAATTTGAATAGAATGTGGAGAAATAACTTGAATCATCAGTAGTTAACAACTATAATGTGTGCTAATCTGGTAGCTTTTGTAAGACTACAGTAGCCACAGTCAGATTTGAGAGAGGAGAATAATAAAGCCTATTTAAAAAAATATATTCTGGGCCTAAACAAAGTGCTCTTTCTTTTAGAGCAAAGCTGCCATTTATGTCACAAAGACTGAAGTAGGAAATCAATGGAAAGTCTATGTGCCTTGTATCCCCTTTTGCTAGATTCTCTATCAAGTTGTCAAGATCATCAGGGTGCTGGCTCACTTCTGACTAAAGATAGAGATATTTTCTCATAGGTGAAGTATTTGATATGCACTTTTTTTCTATTCTGGAAATGGCCTTTTTAGGTTAGATATGTAGGTCTGCATTATGGATGGCACAGTACCTGCTTTTATATACTGATTGCTGCTCTCTTTCTCCTTGTTTCTTACCTTAGAGCAGAGATATTCAGTCTACATAGGCATCTTTCTGCCAAATCACCTTTGCTTAGTCTTTCTCTTGTTATAACTTCACAACATATCTACAGTATTGGATTAGACTGTACTTAGCATGCATTTGATAATTTATTGAGCCATAGATTTTTTTTTTTAATTTAAAGGCAATACAGAAGAATTCTATGTTAATGCCAGTTCTAGGGGGTTGGTTTTATGAGGAGACATAATTTGACTCAGAATAGTCCCTCTTCTTGTAACACTGTACTGTATTTTAATAGCGTTCCCATATATTATGCAAAGGGAATATTTCACAGACTTGTCACAGATGGCAGTTGGAAGTGACTATTGGATTGATCACTCTGTGAAATCCCCTTAAAAATGATGAGCTTGATTTATTTCCCATGATCCCTAAGATGAGGAGCAGAAATCATAGAATTAAAAAAATAATAATAAGAGTAATGCAGAAGTGGGAAAATGGAGCCATCTGTAAAGAATGACTGGGTGAAAGTGTCTGCCTATATGGTTCCTGAAAGACAGAATTTCATGACTTCACTTACATGTATTAGTTTTAAACTACGTAGCCTGCATTATGCTGAGGAAAATTGGAGGAAGGGGAAGACTGGTATTTTTTGAGATCTTTGGCACCTGTTCTATTCCTTTGGGGTTGAGTGTGTCTCACTAGCAAAACTGTCAAATGCTCCCATCCTAGTTTTCTTTCTGAGGTTCTGTTAGATCCGTTTTGAAGCATCCCTCAAACAGCATGTTTCATGGAATCCATCTTCTGTTGCAGGCACCATTCTCATCTCCCAGTTTAGCAGATCATGGCTCTCTGACCTCTGTTTCTGAAAAGCCAATCCTTTCCCCATTTTAACTTATTACTCTTATCTCCAAATTTGGTCATCATTGATATTTCCGTGGTGTTTAGTTGATTTACTGAATGCAGTATAAATATATAGTGAATGTAATTTGGCTGAAAGAAATTCAGTAACATTAGTTGAAGTAAAAAGGCGGGTTGTTGATAGGATAGAGACATTACTAGAAACTGGACCAGGGCCTCATAGCAGATGAAACTAGAGAGTGAGCTTGAGATAAACAGCTCTAAAAGTCTCAGCAATAAGACTCTACAGATTTTACTCAAGTATTTTGTCAATATTATTTGACTGCTCTTTATATGTCCTTACATTTTAACATTGCACAAACCCATCCAATATTTCATAAATTCCAAATTTAAAGTCTTTGGAAATAAATGTGTTGACCTGACTCACCTATTTTCTTTATTTCCTAGGTCAACAGCCAGCCTGTGGTTGATCCTTTTTTGATTCATATCCTGATTTCTGAGCCAATCAGATGAAATGAGATGGGGCTGTTTGGCAGTAGGTAGCACTGAGGATAAATCACATAGATTTTAAGTGTTAACCTAGGCACAGCTTTAAGAAAGGGGTGTGTTGGGGCCAGGTGGTGGCAAACCTGGTTGAGTACACATGTTACAATGACCAAGGACCAGGGGTTGAACCCCTGGTCCCCACCTGCAGGGGGGAAGCATTGCAAGTGGTGAAGCAGAGCTGCAGGTATCTCTCTTTCTCTCCCTCTCTATCCCTCTTTTCAAATTCTGGCTGTCTCTATCTAGTAAATAAAGATAATCGAAAAAAATGTTTTAGGTTAAAACATGGGGAGGGGTGAGTAGCACACTGGGTTAAGCACACATGGTGTGAAGCTGAAGGACCTGCACAAGAATCCAGGTTCAAGATGCCGGCTCCCCACCTGCAGGAGGGACACTTCACAAGCGGTGAAGCAGGTCTTTCCCCCTCTCTATCTTCCCCTCCTCTCCCTTCTGTCCTATCCAACAACAACAACAAATAACAAAATGGAAAAAATGGCCACCAGGAGTAATGGATTTATAAAGCAGGCATGAAGCCCCAGCAATAACTCTGGAGGAAAAACAAACAAACAAACAAACAAATAAATAAATAAAATTTTAATAAATTTATTTAATAAACTAATAAATAAAATTTAGAAAAGGGATGTGCAATCATATTTGTGCCTGAGAGCTTTATGGAGTAACTAAAGTGGTACTTTATAAAGGTAAAAGTTAAGGATGGGGTTATTGGATGAACAAGGGGGTTTTCACTTACAAAGAAGTCATCATGCGTAAGCATTTTTTATTCCCTATTCTTGACAATTATAAAGTAAAAGACTCAATATACATGTCTGTGTATTTGTAAGTGTATGCACTCACATATTCTCAAGACTATGCAGTAAGATAGGAATCAGGTAGTATAAACTTTTAGTGCCAAAGGAGGCCTTAGAGATCCTTTGGCCCAACCCACACATTTCATCGATGCAGAAATCCAGACTCATAAACTCTACAGAGCTAGCTTAAGGGCATACATCTATTACGTGGCAGATCAGAGCCTCAGACCTCTTGAGTCCTTATCCAATGAGCTTTGATAACCCAGCTCTATTATACTTTTTTCTCCAGCTAGAAAGTTTTGGTTAATTGAAACAGGTACAAGTATATATCATGTGTTGTCGTCCAATGGTTAGCTGATTACTTTATGGATCTTGGTTCAAATTTCCTCACTCAAGAGGGTTTCCTGTTTATTGCCTAAAGTCAGCCCTACTCCTTGTTACTAGTCTTTCTTTCTTTTTGAAAAGATTTATTTAAGAACTCAGGCAAGGAAGAGAAAGGGAGTGAGAACAAGAGTACTAGTCTAGTACAAGTGATGCTGGAATTGAATTCAGGACATCATGCTTGCAAGTCTAGAACTCTAGGCACTTCACAACCTCCCTGACTAACCCCCCCATTTTTGTTACATCATTATTTTTCTTTTACTAAAGATTTATATGACCTTGTCTCAATTTTACCCAGTAAAATAGGAGATTCCATTGGAGTAGAAGATTATTTTCTTCTTTATTTCTGCTCTCACAGCTTCAGTAATTGTGCTCAGCACATAGTAGGCACATGCAAATAATTAGTCATACTTGTGTACACTTTCTTAAAAAATTTATTTATTTATTTAAGAAAGGAGATATTAACTAAATCATAGAATCGGGGGTACAACTCCACACAATTCCCGCCATCCAATCTCCATATCCCATCCCCTCCCCAATAGCTTTCCCATTCTCTATCCCTCTGGGAGCATGGAACCAGGGTCATTGTGGGTTGCAGAAGGTGGAAGGTCTGGCTTCTGTAATTGCTTCCCCGCTGAACATGGGCATTGACTGGTCGATCCATACTCCCAGTCTGCCTCTCTCTTTCCCTAGTAGGGTGTGTCTCTGGGGAAGCTGAGCTCCAGGATGTATTGGTCCAGGGAAGCCTGGCCAGCATCCTGATGGCATCTGGAATCTGGTGGCTGAAAAGAGAGTTAACATATAAATCCAAACAAATTGTTGAAGAATCATGGACCCAAAGGTTGGAATAGTGGAGATGAAGTGTTGGAGGGTACTCACTGCAAACTATAGTGTACTACTGCTTTCAGGTATATATTTGCCTTAGTTTATGGTTACGCGTGAACATATGCTGTATCTCCTGGAACCTGGTCTATATCTAGGTTTTGGGACTTTGTTAGGAAGTGAACCACCTGGAATGGAATTAGAGAATACTATGAAAGGAAAGGTCTCACCCAAGTGATGAAGCTGAAGGGTTGTCATTCCACACCTGAAGTCTCTGGACACAGTCTGAAGTGAAGTGTGCTGGGGTGGCACTCGTTGCGTTGATTAGGTTGCAATCAGCGGATACAATATTATTTGATAAGAATTGGGAGAAGCATACGGGAAAGTGGGCCCTAGCCTAGGGTCCCAGGACTGGGGGAAGTTTAGGCTCTATAGTGGAAATGTGAGGTTCCTGCTGTCTTAGGGTTCAAGAAGACAATGGATAGTTACTGTTATCATCACATTATTTGGTAATTGGGTTAGCTTTGAAAAGTCCCTTTGTTAGACATACAATCAATTTTCCCCCCTCATATTAATTAAATAGTGATTTATATTACTACAATTTAATAGGTGTGTACATAAACACCATTCCCATCACCAAAAGATTGTGTCCCATCCCACCCACCCGCCCCCATACCCACCCCACCCCTGCCAGCCCTGGAAGCCACATGTCCACCCTCTGGCTCACCACAAGGTTTTTACTTTGATGCCCTACTTTCAATTTAGTCAGATCCTGCTTTTAGTTACCCTTTCTGATCTTTCTCAACTTCTGTTGATGAGTGGGATCATCCCATATTCATCTTTATATTTCTGATTTAGCTCACTTAACATAATTTCTTCTAGCTCTGACCAAGATGGGTCAGAGAAGTTGAGTTCATTCTTAGTAGCTGCACTGTGTACACTTAATGAATAGTCAAAAGTAATATCTATTTGGGGAGAACATAAACTTTTATGGTTATATATGCTACCTTATTTAGTTTTTTAAATTACTTATTCATTAATGATTGTAGGAATAAAGAGAAAGGAGAGAGAGAGAAGAGGAAAACAGAGGAGAGGAGAAGAGAGGATAAGAGAGGAGAGGAGAGAACAGAGAAGAGAGAAGAGGAGAGGAGAGGAGAGGAGAGGAGGGGGAGGGAGACGGGAAGGGAGAGGGGAGGCGGAGGGGATAGGGAGGGAGAGTGGGAGGGGAGGGGGAGGGAATAGAGATGGGAGGGGGGAGGGGAGATGGGAGGGGGGAGGGGGGAGGGGAGGGGGGAGGGGAGGGGAAGGAGAGGGGAGAGGAGAGGGGAGGGGAGGGGAGGGGGAGGGAGAAGGGAGGGGAGAGGAGAGGGAAGGGGAGAGGGGAGGGGAGGGAAGGGGAGAGGAGAGGGGAGGGGGAAGGGGGAGGGGAGGGGAGAGGAGAGGGGAGGGGAGGGGGAAGGGGGAGGGGAGGGGAGAGGAGAGGGGAGGGGAGAGGAGAGGAGAGGGGAGGGGAGAAGGGAGGAGAGGGGAGAGGAGAGGGGAGGGGAGAGGAGAGGAGAGGGAAGGGGGAGGGGAGAGGAGAGGGGAGGGGAGAGGAGAGGGGAGGGGAGAGGAGAGGGGAGGGGAGGGGAGAAGGGAGGAGAGGGGAGAGGAGAGGGGAGGGGAGAGGAGAGGGGAGGGGAGGGGAGAAGGGAGGAGAGGGGAGAGGAGAGGGGAGGGGAGAGGAGAGGGGAGGGGAGGGGAGAAGGGAGGGGAGGGGAGAGGGAAGGGGAGAGGAGAGGGGAGGGGAGGGGAGAAGGGAGGGGAGGGGAGAGGGAAGGGGAGAGGAGAGGGGAGGGGAGGGGGAGGGGAAGGGGAGAGGAGGGGAGGGGAGAGGAGGGGAGAGGAGAGGAGAGGAGGGGAGAGGAGGTGAGGGGAGAGGAGGGGAGAGGAGAGGAGAACCAGGACATCACACTGGCACATGCAATGCTGTGTATCAAACTCCAGGTCTCAAGTTTGTAAATCCAGTGCTGTAGTCACTTAGCTGCCTCCCAGGCTATGCTTTCCAATTACTGAGGTCATATCACAGTTAATACCTCTATGATATTAAATTTCTCTAAAGGTCTGTACATATGTTTGTATGAACACATCACTGAAACAAACCCTGTAATTCACAGCAAAGGAAATCAGAAACAGCTGATTCAGATGTGACTTTACTGCTGTGGGTGTATTCTACATAAACTGTGACTGTGTTCATGACAGAGTAACTTGGCTTAGAGATGCTATACCCCAAATATCTTCTTTGTGCATGTTCCAGTGACTCTGACGGTAAGAACTGTTCATTCTTATTTCTGTCTCTTGGCAGCCTGCAGATGCTTCCTGTTAGTGCTTCTGGCAGGTTACTGGTGGGGCCTGTCTTTATTGCCCTATCTATCAAATCCTATTTATTTTTAAAATAAACTTTAAGTATACTGTAAACTCCCTTCACAAACAGATTTTTCCTCCCCTTTTACACTTGACAAGCCTCTAAAAGGAATAGTAACTCTGTCTCATAAATATTTGAACCTGAACCTTTTAGGAAAGAATTATACTTAAGATACTCAAGAACAGGGATGGTCTTAGTTTGTTGTTTTTTTTTTTTTCCTCCAGGGTTATTGCTGGGCTTGGTGCCTGCACCATGAATCCACTGCTCCTGGAAGCCATTTTTTCCCCCTTTTGTTGCCACCTCATTGTGGTTATTATTATTGCCATTGTTGATGTTGTTCATTGTTGGATAGGACAAAGAGAAATGGAGAGAGGAGGGGAATACAGAGAGGGGGAGAGAAAGATAGACACCTGCAGACCTGCTTGACTGCCCGTAAAGCGACTCCCCTGCAGGTGGGGAGCCAGGGGCTCGAACCGGGATCCTTATGCCGGTCCTTGCGCTTTGCGCCACGTGCGCTTAACCCACTGCGCCACTGCCTGACCCCTTAAGGTCTTAGTTTAAAACCTCCCTTCAAACTAGCCTTTCTCCTCCTCTTTCTCTCTCTCTTTTGTCTTTTTCTTTTTCATTACATTACCACATTCTTGCTTTTATATAGTCTTCCTTTTACTCCTCCCAATCATTTTGCCCTCAGCTCAATTCTCTAGTCAAATTGCAATCTCAGTTCCTTCTTAAAAAATTTTTTTTTATTTATAAAAACGAAACATTGACTAAACCATAGGCTAAAAGGCGTACAACTCCACACAATTCCCACCAGCAGAACTCCGTATCCCATCCCCTCCCCTGATAGCTTTCCTATTCTTTAACCCTCTGCGAGTATGGACCCAAGATCATTGTGGCTTCTGTAATTGCTTGCCTGCTGAACATGGGCATTGACAGATTGATCCATACTCCCAGCCTGCCTCTCTCTTTCTCTAGTGGGGCTGGGCTCTAGGGAAGCAGAGCTCCAGGACACATTGGTAGGGTTGTCTGTCCAGGGAAGTCTGGTTGGCATCATGTTAGCATCTGGAACTGGAGTAATGAGGGTGAAGGGTTGACATTCCATGCCTGACATCTCTGGACACAGTCTGAAGTGAAGCATGCTGAGGTGGTACTCATTGCGTTGATTAGGTTGGGATCAGTGGATGCAATATCACTGAGTATGGATTGAGAGAAGCATGCAGGAAAGTGAACCCCACCCTAGAGGTTCCAGGATTGGGGGAAATATAGGCTCTATAGAGGAAGCGAGAGGTTCCTGCTGTCTTAGGGTTTAAGAAGACAATAGATAGTTATTGCAACAATCACATTATTTGGCAGTTGGGTTAACTTTGAAATATCCCTTTATTAGGATTTGCTGTATCATACACAACATCACCATAATTTATGTCCTTGGACATTATTTGTATATAGCTGTGTCACTGGTTGCTTCTGTTCTCCCTGGTCTAATCTTTTAAGAGTCAACTTATCAAAGACAGCCTATGTATTAAAATGACTCAGTCTGTGGTTTAAAATGTTTGAGTCATTCAATAAATTTTCCCCCTCTCATATTAATTAGTGAATAAATATAAATTAATAGGAGTGTACATAAACACCATTCCCACCACAACAAACTGTGTCCCCCACCCGCTCCCCGTGTGCATGCACTGTGAAGCAGAGCATCCACCCTCACCCTCAAACCAGAGTTTTTACTTTGGTGCCCTACTCCAGTCGATCCTTCTTAATTACTTCTTATGTAATGTAAATGTCTGTTCAAAAAGGTTAAAGAGTTTTTGGTTTACCAACATAAACTAAGCCTAAAATTTGATGTGGTGGTGCTATTGACTCAACCCACCGGGCCAGACCCCTCCTGTGTGTGTGTGTGGGGGGGGGCTCCTCATGAGAGGTGATGAAGAAGTGTTGCAAGTATCTCTCTCCCACTCAGTCTCCCCCTTCCTTCTTGATTTCTGTCTCTATCAAGTAAATAAGTTAGTAAACAAAATATTTTAAAACATTTAAAATTTTACATGTCTTTATTGATCTCCTGTCCTGTAGACCTAACATTCTTTTCTTCAGGAAGATACTACATTTCAGCCAATACTGTTGAGAAAAGATATTGACACAGAACAACTTAAAAGAGCTAGGAATTTTGCATCATACTAGCTTGGGTTCAATTTAGACTACAGTAACTATAGATTTCACCCAGACATAAAGACAATCCCAACAGACTATACTATAGAGTTACTGTGTACCATCTAGTTTTATGTAATTATATCCTATGACATTTGTACAATGACAAAATATGTAAAACACTTCTTACGTTGTACCCCTATTGTTAAGTGGCACATGATTATTAGCTTATGACCTAAAAGAAGTCTTCTAGCTTGTAGAGTATTTCCACATTTAAAAGGTGAAGACAGGGGGCCAGGCCATAACACACCAGGTTAAGTGCACAAAGTTTGAAGCTCAAGGATCCTGGTTCAAGCCCTTAGCTACCTGCAGGAGATAGGGGTCACTTCACAAGTAGTGAAGCAGGTCTGTAGGTGTCTATCTTTATCACCCCCTCTCTGTCTTCTCCCCTCTCAATTTCTCTCTGTCCTATCCAACAATAATAACAGCAACAACAACAATGGAAAAAATGGCAGCCAGAAGCAGTGGATTCATAGCACAGGCACGGGGCCCCAGTGATAACCCCAGAAGCAGAAAAAAAAGAAAAAAGAAAAAAAAACTGAAGACAAGTAATACCAATTTGGGTAAATATTCTTGATATTTTAAAAATATTTCCAATTCTTTCCTGAGTATATTTTGGTATAATTCCTTTAACACTTTTCTATTTCAGCATGATTGATTATGTGACTTATTTTGGCTGATGAAGTGGAAGTGATGTGTTCCACTTGTGGAAAGAAATTTTAACTGCATAGTAATTTGTTGTGATATCTTTCCTCAATGAGATGAGCATGGAAACATGCACTGAAAATGAGTCTTGAGCTAGGGAGATAGCACAGTGGGTATACAAAAAAGTTTTATACTTCAGGCTCAAAGGTCCCAGGCTCAACCCCAGACACTGGTCTGGTATCTCTCTCTCTCTCTCTCTCTCTCTCTCTCTCTCTCTCTCTCTCTCTCCCTCCCTCCCTCCCTCCCTCCCTCCCTCCCTCCTTTCTCCCCTCCCTCCATCTCTCACTCATTAAAATAAAATAAAGAATATGGTCCTCTACCACTCTGGGACCTTGAAAATGTACAATAATCAGAGCCTTCTACTTATCCATCATGGATACATGTAGAATGAAGTATTAGGATTGTTTGTCTCTACAACAAACTTTATACTATCCAGACAGATATAACTACATCACAAGGGCTTTGGAGAATGAGTGACAATATAGTAGCAACAGCATATGTAGTCAGTTAATAGTATCAGACATCATTAGTATAACTTTTTTTTATTAGTGATTTTGTAATGATTTCCAAGATTGTGGGATAAGAGTGATACAATTCCATATAATTCCCACCACCAGAGTTCTGTATCCCATACCCTCCATTGGAAGCTTCCCTATTCTTTATCCCTCTCGAGTATGGACACAGAAGGTAGGAGGCCTGGCTTCTTAATTGCTTCTGTGCTGGACATAGTTGTTGGCAGGTTGATCCATATCCCTAGCCTGTTTCTATTTTTCCCTAGTAGGGTAGGGCTCTGGGGATGTGGGGTTCCAGGACACATTGGTGAGGTCATCTGCCCAGGGAAGTCATGTTGGCATCATGGTAGCATCTGCAACTTGTTGGCTGAAAAACATTAAGGTATAAAGCAGAACAAATTGTTTATTCATCAGGAACCTAAAGGTAAGAATATAAAAGATGAGATTTAGGGTCTTCATGCTGGAAGAAGCTAGGAAGTCTATTTTAGGTAAATTCCAAGGGGCCCATAGCTTTACTAATTTTTGCCTGAGACTGACAGGTAACATGCAGGTGAGCTGAAAGTATTGTCTGAGAAGATGGTGTTAGAGTTGGGAATAGTACTAGAAAGCTTGATAACCCTGCCTCTAGGGTTATTGATGGGGCTTGAGCTGGCACTATGAATCCATTTGATTGGATAGAACAGAGTAATTGAGAGGTGAGGGGGAGATAAAGAGGGAGAGAGAAAGATAGCCATCTGCAGATCTGTTTCACCACTTGTGAAGTGTCTTCTCTGCAGGCAGGGAGCCAAAGGCTCAAACCCAGATTCTAGTGTAGGTTTTTGTGCTTAGGACTATGTGCGCTTAACTGGGTACACCACTGCCCAGCCCCCTTAGTACAACATTTTTATCATTGCTATTTATTTAAAATATTATTAGTGACTTAATATTGATTTACAAAACTATAACATAATAGTGATATATATTCCACACCATTCTCACCACGAGAGTTCTATGTCTCCATTACCCTTCAGCAGAAAGTACAGTAGTTCTCTCCAGGCCACAGATATGGGTTGATTATGTGTGTGTGTGTGTGTGTGTGTGTGTATTTCCCGTTTTTATTCACTTCTACGATCCTATCTTCAGTTCTTTTCTAAGTCACACCAGTGCCTGATTTCCTCTGGTGTTTTCCATATTCACTTCCCTTCCAGTGGTGGCATAAAAACAAAGATTCATAGTAACAGGCATTTTGGGTCCCAGTGAAATTGGGGTTCAGAACCCTCTGATCATCTCCCCCTATCATTTCTCCCCTCTGGGAGTATGGACAAAATTCATTTTGGGGTGCAGAAGGTGGGAATTCTGGCTTCTATAATTGCTTCCTGTACATGGACATTAGCAGGTTGATTCGTACTCCCAGCTTGTTTCTGTCTTTCTCTAGTGGGGTAGGGTTCTGTAGATTTAAGGGTCCAGAACACATTGGGGAGGTCATCTGCCCAGGGAGATCAGAATGGAATTGTAGTAGCATCTGAAACTTGGTGGCTGAAAGGTGGTAATATATAAAACAGCACAATATCTTTAGTAATCAGGAACCAAAAACTAGGCATAGAGCAGATGAGAATAGAGAATTTAGGGTGGAAAAAGTTGTTAGTATGTCTACTTTAGGTATATTCCATGACTTTATTAATCTTTGCTGAATTTGATAGCTAACATGGAGGCAAACTAGAAATATTATCTAGGAGGATGGTGTCAAGAGTTGAGAATAGAAGTAGGAAGCCAGATTAGGACATCGAGTTTACCACATGGATCTGATCTGGGGTTCATGTATATTCATATTTAGCACCGGATCTTGTATAACCTCTGAGTCTCTGGCAGTCTGAGTTCACAGTCCATTGTCATAGCTGGGAACATTCTAGGCTGCACTTATTTCAGGATCAATCTTTCTTGAGTGATAGAGTAGGATGACCTAGCCACCCATTAGAGAGTGGGACAGTCCTTCCCATTGCTAGGTTATAGTAATGGCAAGGTCCTGGAGAGGCCTCCAAAAGGGCTTATAATGACCAGTGTTGGTAAAGAAAGGGATCTGCTAGAAGTATCAGCCATCATTAATGTAACATTTTTATTGTCATTTTGTTAGACTTATTTGCTCTTTGCAGTTTGTATTGCCCCTATTTTATACAGAACTATAATGGTATATTTCATTTCTGGTTGTTTGGTAAAACATAACAACTTTGAAAAGAACCAGGTATTTCATGCCTGATTTTCTGGGCCTCTCAATCAGATATGGTAACTGTTTCAACTAAACTCTATCATGTAGTAGGGAAGCAGTTATAGATAATATCTAAAATATGGACTTGTTTGTGTTCAAATAGAATTCAGTTTACAAAAATAGACAAACCATTACAGACCCTATTTAACTGACTCCACTTTATTTATTTATTTACTTACATACTTGCTTGTCTTTTTCTCCTTTAGTTTGATGAAATTTTCTGCTGCTAAAGATAGATTTTTTCTTTTTCATTGCCACAAGGGTTATCACTGGGGCTCAGTGCTGACATTGTGACTTCACCACTCTCAGTGTTCATTTTCCTTTTTTTCTTTTTGTTTATCTGTCTTTCTATTTGTATTATTAGATAGTACAGATAGAAATTGATAGGGGAAGGGGAGATAGTGAGTGCGAGGGAGAGAGAGACACCTGTAGACCTGTTTCATGGCTTATGAAGAGCCCATCCCCTCTTAAGGTGGAGAGTGTCATTTCAAACTTGGGTCCTTTGCACATGGTAATATGTGTGCTCAACAGGGTGTACTACCACTAGGGCTCTGAGGCAGATATTTTTTTATTATGATGGTAGAAATGGCCATTAAAAGTTCCATGTCTACATTATAAGGAAAGGAATCCCTTTTTGTTTTTTTCTTTATATAGGACAGAGATAAATGGAGAGTGGAGGGTAAGACAGAGGGGGGAGAGAAAGATAGACACTTTACAGACCTGCTTCACCTCCTGCAAAGCGACTCCCCTGCAGGTGAGGAACTGGGATCCTTAAGCTGGTCCTTGCGCTCTGCACCACATCCTCTTAACCTGCTGCCGCTGGACTCTCAGGAATCCGTTTCTTCTTAGTTCTCTTCTGTGGTTAATGCATCTACATCTCGATAAATCCCTGCTGCTAGAAAATTGGAATTCCTGACTGATCAGAACTGAGTCAGGTGACAACACCTATAATCAATGAATGGTTGGAACACATATAAACCCTTCAAAATTACCAAGGTCTAAGGATTTTAGAAAAAGCCCTGCTCAAGATTTGTAATAGTCTCCATTCTCCTTCATATTCAGAAAGACAAGAAAGAGACATAGTTCAGAGCATCGAGTAGTAGACAATATTTTGCAGCCAGTTTTGCCCGGCTAGCATCGCAGGTGGAAGAGGATCCAGGAACCAGGCTTGTGGCAGTAGCAATAAAATCTTGATTCATGCAGATGCTCCAGAGTCAGGTGTGAGCACAGTGGATTAAGCCATGTGGCGCCAAACTGCAATGGCTGCCTCCCACTCTACGCGCCAGCCAGGTCTGGACACGGGAGAGAAAAGAGAGCGAAACCAGGAACAGAAGTGGGCTTTATAGGGTAAAACTGGAAGTGGCAAGTCAGGAATGGAGATGGCTGGGAAAGGGGGTGGAGAAAAGAAAGAGCAGGAAGGTAGAAAGCTTCCATAGCAACGGTTTCTAGGGTTTTTAACTCATGGGATTAATGTACCCTGCAGGCAGGGCGGGTCTAGAGGTAGAAAGAAGATAGATCAAAGGAATGGGTGGGGAATCTTTCAGGCAAAACAATGGTTATGTAAATAGACCATAGTGTCAGCAATTGAGGATGGAGCAGGGGGGCTGCCTGACACACTTTCCTAAGCCAGTCCTCAAAGATCTCCTACACAGTCTGAAAACAAAAGTATTGACTGGAATTCTGACAGATGTCATATAAGTGAAGCAAATGAAAACAACCTTGTGGACTCTTTGCTGTTATTGTTGTTGTCTATTTACTTGCTTTATGTCATCACTGGGGAATCACTGATGTGAATCAATTTTTTTTTTAAGATAGGAGGAGACAGAGGGAGAAGGAAAGATGCCACTGAACCCAAATTTACACCAATGTGGGGAGATCCAGGCTTGAACTGGGGTCATGCACATGACAGACATAAAAAAAGCAGTATCCAGGTGAGTTACTTTGTGAACTCTAACTGTGAAGACTTTTTAAGTTTCTGTCTGAAGTACCTGGGTGAGAATTGCCCTGTACTTAGATCAAAAGTCTTATTTTTTTTCAGATGTGAGGAAAATAGCAACATGAATATTCTCAAATTGGTTTATAAGTATTTTTCCAATATCTAAAAAAAAAAAAAAAAGCTACACAACTTTTTACAAAAGATAACAAACAAAGCAATGGGATGGTATATGAGTCAGGACTCTTTGGAAACTATCCAAAACCTTTTCTGCAATATGGAAAGCACCTGCAAATCTCTAATAAGAAATGCCATTAAAAATAAAAAAAGCTTATCCCTGTTATTTCTGGTCACAAGGATTCTGTATAAAGGGTACTGCTGGCTACATGGATGGGGTTGGACTCTCAAAAATGGAATCAGTTTGAATTTCCTCTAATTTAATTTGGCACAGAAAATTTAATGGAATTACACAAATCCCTGAAATCTAATATTTTTATGTGATAAGATTGTGTAAGAGGAGGGGGTGGAAAAGGAGTTTGGAGAATGTGATGACAGATGGAAAGTGGGCTCAAGCACATAGCGTTCCTATATATAGGGGAGGGGACAATCTGGTTAATCAAGGGGATGGGGGAGCTTTTTTAAATTTAGATTCAGGGATTTTATATATTCAGCAACATCATTTACTGAAGCAGCCTAACTGAATAGAACTTTAATTTTTTTTTTCTTTTATGGGGGTAGGTTATGTGATACATATTTTCAACATTTTTACATAGTCTCTCATGGTACCTGTGTTTAAAAAAAATCAAGTGGTATCTAAAAGCTTTGAGCATGTCTTTTGAGAGAGGGCTGAGAAGACATAATTTTAGAGAGAACTTCCAAGGAAATCTGATGACATTTTAAAAATCAGGGTCATCGTAGTCAATTTAGCAACACTGGAAAGTTAAAGTGAATGTTCACTGTGAAGATGGATTCGTACTGTAGTAGAGTGGCAATAGTTGGGGATGAAGACAGCTGAAAACAAGGTTCACTTCTCAGTAATTTAAGCATGGAATGGGTTTCCTTGCATTAGTTACATCAGTTTTTGTTCTTAATCTTCTTCTCCTCCTTCCCCTCTTCTTCCCCTTCCTCCTTTCTCTTCCTTCTCCTCCTCCTCCTCCTTCTCTTCCTTCTCCTCTTTCTTTCTTCTCCTCCTCCTTCTCCTTCTTTATCATTATCATCACTGGGGCTTGGTGTCTACAAGATTCCACCACTATTGGTGGGCAACTTTTCTTTTTCTTTCTGTTTGAGAGAGGGTAAAGGACAAAAGGAGGGAGAGAGAGAGGGAGAGAGAGAGAGAGAGAAAGAGAGAGAGAGAGAAGGGGAAGTACTTGTGGTACTGCTTCACTACTTGTGAAGCTTTTCCTCCACTACAGATGGGGACCAGTAGACTGAACCAGGGTCCTCATATGCGGTAACTTGTGCACTTTATCAGGTGCGCTGCTACCATCCAGTCTCAATATTCTTAATTTTGATTGTATTTATTTATTTATTTTTCATTTTCGGTTGTCACTGGGGTTTTGCTACTCCAGATCAACTTTCTTAGATAAAGACCAAGAGAGAGACAGAGAGACAGACACCACAGCACCAAATCATCATTTAGTGCAGTGGGGGCCTGGTTCAAACCTGATACATGCCCATAACAAAGCAAACATGCTTTCCAAGTGAAATGTTTTACTGGTCCTTCTTTTATTTATTTATTTATTTATTTATTTATTTAGTGAGTGTTTAGGATAAATAGTCTTCAGGATATCTTCATTTTTATATTTTATACTGTTAACAGGGATGCTTTTAGATGTCAATATCATTATGCCTTACTCCATATACCTTGAATTATAACAGGAAAAGTCTAGTGTTAAGTCAACTTTGGTAAAAGACATTTTCTTTGACCATTTGCTTTTGTTTTCTTCATAGTATCAATCTCATACTAAGGTTGTTACCTTTCCAGATTCTCCAAATGCCTGTTTTTTATTGGTTTATTTTATTTATTTATTTATTAGATTTAATATTTATTTATTTATTTTTATTTATTTATTAGATTTTATTTATTTATTAGATTTATTATTTGATTATTTATTGTTTACATTAGACCACTGATCAGCTCAGGCTTATGGTGGTGCTGAGGATTGAACTAGGGACCTTTAGTGCCTCAGCCATGATTTATTATTATTATTATCATTATCATTATTTTACCTCTAGGGCTATCAATGGGGCTCAGTACCTGTAGTACAAATCCACTGCTCCTAGGAGCCATTTTTTCCCCTATTTTGTTGGATAGGACAGAGAGTAATTGAGAGAGAAGGGGAAGATAATGAGGGAGAGAGAAAGACAGATACCTGCAGACCTGCTTTGCAGCTTGTGAAATGCCCTCCCTGCAGGTGGGGAACCAGAGACTTGAACCCAGATCCTTGTGCAGCTCTTTGAGCTTAGTAGTTTGTGTGCTTGCCTGGGTATGCCACTGCCCAGCCGCGAGGAATCTTTTTTACATAACCATTATATTGTATCCCCAGTTACCACTTATTGACCCATATCCCTATGTAAATCTAGATGGGAAGAGAAAAAAAAAATCACTTCCTGGAACTGTCTTAATGAATGAGGAAATGCCTTGCTAAGGTATGTTGGCAAACCTGACCTACCATCATCATTGGCACAAATTGACTTTTGTGCTTATATCTAATCATGGCCAGGGAATAGAGGTATAGGGCTAAGGTATTAAATAGTTCAAGGAACACTAAATGTTCATGCTCAAAAATACGCAGTAAATCAAGAGGTAGGAAAAAATTTCCAAAGTTAATGGAATAGAGATTATCCATGGCAGCTATTATCATATGAAGTACATCAAGCAATTAGTAAAGATGCATAGGTATTAGTTACCCTTAAATACATTAAACATAGAAAAGACATATACCTCTTAGTTGGCAACTAATTAACAGGAAATTGCAGATATGTCTGTAGTTGCCATAGTGACCAGAAGCCTACTCTTCAATAAGTTTTTGTTTTAGTGTAATGGTTTTTCAACTTGACTGCAAATTGGAACCACCTAGGGAGCTCTGATACACATTGCTGCCTGAATCCCACCTCCAAACTTCCTGATTTTAATGGCTGTGGGGTCAAGGCCTAGACATTTAGAGTTTAAATACTGCACAGATGATTGTCACTCACAGACTAGACTGAGGATGTCTTGTTTGGGGAATCTACCTATTCCCTAATACGCAAGGGCATCCTCAAGTTTATTCTATACACCATTTGGTGACATCCAAGGGTGTCCTTTAACCATTCTTCTTTTTAAAAATTTTTATTTATAAAAAGGGAACACAGACAAAAACCATAGGATAAGAGGGGTATAACTCCGCACAGTTCCCACCACTAGAACACCCTATCCCATCCCCTCCCCTGATAGCTTTCCTATTCTTTAACCCCCTGGGAGTATGGACCAAGGGACATTCTCAGGTGCAGAAAGTGGAAGGTCTGGCTTCTGTAATTGCTTCCCTGTTGAGCATGGGCATTGACAGGCTGATCCATACTCCCAGCTTGTCTCTTTCTTTCCCTAATGAGGTGGGGCTCTGGGGAAGCGAGGCTCCAGGACACATTGGTGGGGTCATCTGCCCAGGGAAGTCCGATTGGCATCATTCCTTATAATGTTCTTTCCTTCTATTCTAGTAACTGCTAGATACACTTCTCTAAATTGGGACTCCCATACATACCATATACTTTCAATTATAGGATGAAAAAAACTTGAATGCGATCGTGGCAACCAAGAGTAGGGAAGGCATACTGTCAATATGGTATGTCAGAACTAAGGGCAAAGGGCTGGGTGAGAGAAAATAAGAAGCAAAGCAAAAGCCTTTCTCTCTGAAACCAGGACGTGGTAAGAGTTGAACATTTAGGCATTTTCAGACTGAGATTTCCACACAAACACACATACAACATATAGATACATCATCTGAAAATCTTCCCAGCCTCCTCCCTGCTCAGCCTACTGCCAACTACTTGCTTAGGATATTGCTGAAAAATTCATACAATGCCTAAAACATAAATAAGTGAGAATTTCTATGTTTATTCATTCACTCACACATTCATTTATTCTATAAATATTGATTGAGTACCTACTATGTACCAACTACATTGCCAGACAGTGAGCAGTAATGAATAAAACAAGAGCTTATGGCATATACAAAGACCCTCAGCCTGTAAAATTCATTTAAAATGTGTGATATAGGACAATGACTTTTTTCACCAGCTTTTGAGTTCTAGTCTGTCCTTTTTTTTTTTTTTTTAATGAATACTTGCTGAATGAATGAACAACAGAGTAACTGGAGCATGGTAAGTGTGGGAATAAACCTAGAAGAGTGGGGATAATATTTAGGTTGAAATATAACACACATTAGTTATGCTTGGCCTTGTGTTTTAAGGTTTTTTTTTAAAAGAATATATTCTGTACATTGCAGAACCATTGCATGTGTTCAAATTGGTAAAGATAAAGTCTGGAGAAGTCTCTCAGAGAGGTATAAAAAAAGAGTCATTTGGCAAAGAGTAGAATAGAGGAATGTTCCAGAAAAAGGAAACAGAATGTCCAATAACTTTAAGAAAGTCATATACATTTTGAAAAACTGAAATACACTTTCTCCTTGGTAATATGAAAATAAAAGATAACCCAGCAGGGAGACAACTAGATAGAGAAATGTAGCACTGAGGAGTAGATGCTGTAGCAAAGGCAGTTGGCACAGAATTGAAGTGTAGAGGAGGGGTGTCGAATGTAGACTTGGAAAGTCAAGAAAAACTCCATGGAGAATGATGCACACAAGAAAAATGGTCTGACTTATTAGGAGAAAGAGATAATGTAAAGGTATATGGAGATGGAAGAGATGAGGGGGAAAAAGTGCTGCAAAAATAGAAAAGTAGAATTTTTAAAGGCACACAGGCAATGAAGTACCTTAAAATATACAGCTTAATATTTGTTATAATACAGAAATAAATTTTACAATATGGCAGGCATTCTAACATGCGTCCTAAGAAAATCCATTTGAATTAGTTATTAGTTAAGCAATTTAGATGAAGATAGTGTTTCACAGTTATTGAAATAAGAATACAAACTATTTAACTTTAGTTTTTACTTTGTTATTTGATTATAGTACTCCACAGATCAAATAAAAAAATAAATTATATATGTACATGTATGAATATCTATGCATATTATATGTGTATAATATTTTCAATTTTGGTAGACTATCTCTTTACCATCATAAAAAGTCAAACCAGACAAAAGAGAATAAGTATCACATTAACAATGAGACAAAGATCTGAAGAGAAATTTACTTGAAGGCATATTAAATGAAAACCTAGGGAGTCAAGAAAAGTTAATGGCCTTGAAATACACACCAGACAAGGGTTTATGTTTATGTAGATAATGTCCAGTATCCTAAAGGACCCTATAGAATGCAAAGAAACAAAGAAACAAACAAAAAAACTTCTGT